>NW_024881609.1:600000-1054635 GCF_019059575.1 Amphibalanus amphitrite | reverse complement strand
ACAGACAGACAGACAGACAGACAGACAGACAGACAGACAGACAGACAGACAGACAGACAGACGACAGACAGACAGACAGACAGACAGACAGACAGACAGACAGACAGACAGACAGACAGACAGACAGACAGACAGACAGACAGACAGACAGACAGACAGACAGACAGACAGACAGACAGACAGACAGACAGACAGACAGACAGACAGACAGACAGACAGACAGACAGACAGACAGACAGACAGACAGACAGACAGACAGACAGACAGACAGACAGACAGACAGACAGACAGACAGACAGACAGACAGACAGACAGACAGACATAGAGACTGGCAGAACACAAAGACCACCCATGAGTGAAACTGCCGCTCGCTGCATCTCCTGGCTCTATACCCCGCGGGCCGAGGACGCTGGCCGGCCGCGGCACGGCGCGTGCGACCTGGCTTGTGAGGCCAATCAGTCGAAATGACGCGGCTGTGACCCACCGTGGGAGAGATTGCTTCACGGCTGGCTGCCCCTCCCCCCCCCCCGACACTGAGCTGCTGGGACCGCCACCGGCACCGGTCGGGGATCACTAAATCGGTGATATCGATAGAAATCTCAGCAGCTCAACGGGATGCAGTCTAAATGGTGAGACTCCACCGTAAATAAAAAATGTGAAAAGTAATGTTCATCGGTTTCAGCCAGTCATGTAGAGTTTAGAGTCAGTTTCACGATCTGTGGGTCATTAAGGATAACCATCGGTTTCCAGATGACAGGCAGTTTCGACTTTCGGAAATGCCATACGCTAACTGTGGAGGAACGCAGCTACATAGAAATTGCGGCAAAGCCCGAAAGGCTAGCTCGCATGAATGGCTCCGTAATAAGATTAGTTCGGCGGTAACAAAATACAAATGGCAATGACACGCCTCGGTCGGAAAGAATCATGCAGAAATTAGCATAGCATCTTGTTTTGCCTTCAAAAGCAACCTATTCATAGAAGCAATCAATATCTGCAGGCTGCAGGCTGCAGCAGCTTGGCTCATGAGCCATGGCACAAGTTGTGCTATGATTCGCATGTGGACCAACACCGGTTTATATATCGCTGATTTCTGAGTGGAATAAATAAGCATCAGCAACTGAACTAAAAATGACGAAACATTTCATTGAAATATTAGACGAATGTCGACGGATAAAGATGAACAATTATTTCAAAACAGTCGTAATGGCTTAGGCGGTGTTTGGATCTCCAACAGGCCCTGTCGCCATGGTCACTGCAGGTAGCCTCTCCCTAGTCTCATTACACCGCTGTCGCCGGCGACGATTCAGGTCAAACGTGTGGCCACTTTGGCGACATTACATAAATAGGGCCTGTTACCGAGAAGCAGGGTGGGGTAAGCCACGACTAGTCGAGCGAGACCGCAGCATGTTCGCCAATTTTGGCGTCAGCTCTCCACGGGTGCCGCGGTGAGCCAAGACACACGGGACAGTGAGGCGGGGACACACGAGACAGTGAGCCAAGACAACTGGGACGCATCAGGTGAGCTAAAACACTGCACAGAGCATGTCAGCGGACGAGGGCGGGGTTGTAACAACTAACAGCACGGGGACGGGTGGGGTGCGTGGGCACGAGTGGGCATGGAACCGGCCTTGGGACCTCGGGAGTATCTCGTGCATGTGAGCTGCCATGGGAACTGTAGAGCACTGGGAACCTACTGGGCGCAGCATGCTGCGCCCAGAGAGGTGCAGCGAGGGTTTGAGCCGAAGAACGGGGCGGGCCGGTTGCTCCGGTGTCGCGTGGAACTAGGGAAGGAGCGGTAAAATGTTAACTAAACATAGCCGGACCTGTCGAGATGAGATACTGTATGTGTATTACGTAGCGTGAGAAATTATTATGCCTGTTACGTTTCATGCTATTGGTATTCATACGAGGCATTCACTACAGTCACCGGTATTTGATGAGTTATGTCGAGGGCCCAAGACTAGGACCCTCACGAAACATCGAGCATTTTTCTCTGAGAGATGTGGGTCATCGAAATAAAAAATGCATCGTCCAGCGTCGGTAACTTTCTGACAGGTTATCCATCTTCAATTGCTGAGCAATAGAAAAGCAGTAAATTAAGAACAGCAGAATAAGTAGCATGTTCAGCGCCATGAGCATCATTCTGTTTGGAGGGATATCAACGAGCAGCATTTTTGCCGGTTTCTCAATTATCTTTGACGTGGGCTGTATGTACTACCCACAGCCCTGTAGACATTTTATCTTAGCTTCAATGCGACTGTCATGTCATTGATAACATTCCACCAATAATAGCACACACCTATCAAGAGTCCCCCGGCTTATGCGTCAAGCATATCCTGAACCCCACGTGCTCTGGCTCCCGCTGACACCTGTCCCTCGCCCACCCCTCCTTCCCAGCCGTCATCAAGCCATCACCTGACGTGCTGACGCGTGGGAGTGACGTGTTTACTTGCGGTGACGGGGGCGGGCACACCACCCGTGTGCTGACGGCCCGTGGGACTCCCCACGCACCCACCGCTTCGGCCCCGCCTCGGGCCGGCGCCGACCGGTCACGTGGAAAGTGTCAAGGTCACTGAGCCGCTCCGCTGGGAACGCGCACACAGTCCGAAACTGGAGACCGTGGTAAATGGGCTGTCGGTTTCCAGGAGTGCCGGCCCAGTGCGGGGGCGGTGCAATACGAGCAATTGAGTGCAATCTGAGCTCTGTACAAAGGCAAGCTTGAAGAATGATGCAAAATGCTCGCATTCGTTAATTGTTGTATTTGTGTAAAGTTTCTTCAATGCAAACTTTGATAAAACCTCACGTTCAGCCACGACGCTCGAAGCCAGCTCAGTGTTATACTGTGCATATACATAGTTTACAAAACTGTACTGCAAGCGTCAGTTAGCTGTAAAGCTGTTGTCCCGCAAATTGCTGATACCAAAGACTGCCGGGCATGCTTCGCATGGGGAAAGCTCCACATCTCCATCCTCTAAACAGTGACCGACAGAGACATAAAGATAGCCAAGAAGTTTAACATCCATCAGGTAAGATACCTTCAAAAGGACATAATTCCTCCCAACTCACTAGAAACTTTACATATGTGAGAGATTTATCTGTCTTTCTATCCTACGTCTAAAGAGCATGACAAATCCCACACTCTACAGTCCGATTTCTACGAGAATGGTGAAACCAATCGTTTAAGCCTTTTCTTGCGCTGGCCATAGATCACGATCCAACTCCATTTGAGAGAAATCCAGCCTGCGCTCAAGTGGAAACATTCGGTAGTCCGGAGCGTTTCTGAATGCCTCTCATGCCAGCAAATCGCCAGCTTCATGACTTATGAATCATGAGCGTCCCACTGTCCCACACCGACAACACGCGTGTCGCGCTACTCACGGCATGCCTCGCCCGCAGTTCGCATTGCGCAGACTGCTATACGAGTTTCTTTGAACCCGCTTGGGTTATCGCGGCTTAATCTCTCATTTCTCTCGGTGCGTCGTGGCGGTCACGACCTTTGTGGCCGGAAAATTGTGGCGCGGTGGCGACTCACAGAGCAGGGTGTGGCGCACGTTCACTCAGAGCAGGAGGTCAGAAGCAGGGGAGGTAATATTCAGGTCCGAGCAGTGGACAGACAATGGAGGGTGGGTGGGTCGCACACAAGCCAAATGCTGATATGGGATGGATTGGCGCTCTAAGGAGCCCATATCCTATGTTTAAGGAGTATGCCCGTGATCAGTAATCTAGCAAATATTTTGCGAGTAAAATTGGTTTGGTTTAAGGCGGCATTCTTTTGTTTAGCCATTTCGGAAACTGGGGGTACATAATCTGCCAACGCTCCCTTGTATTCGCCAGTACGCCATCTGCTATTGCACTTGTATGCATGTATGGCGTAAGGAGAAAACGAAAGATGCCGAAGCACCAATTGCGAATACTAAATGAGCGCAGTTTAGCGAGAATATCCAGTTACACGCGGAATATTAGTACCTTGGATCAGGATGACGCTTTTGTTTTAGCATTCGTATTTTGTTTCAGTTACAAAACGCTAAGGAAAAAAATGATGGAGACCATAGCAATATTACAAAGAACCTACGATTTAGCAACTGGAGAGCTTGGGCACATTGCTTGGCTAAAAACGATAGATCGTCTAATGACCCGTATTTGAATAAACAATGTGTACGTTTTACACCGGTTTGTGGTTAGGAACTGCCTCAGATGTTTATACTCTGGCATGCCGTGCGTCACGCGGGACGAACTCCAGCCGTCTCTGATAGCATCTAATACCAGGGTAAAACATGGCCAGCTACCACTGCCAGTGACCACTGGCCAGTCGGGTCAACGACCCATTCAGGATAAAAACTGGCCTAAAGGTGCCGGGACATCGCTCGTGAGCGTCTTCAGAGCTCAGAAGTTCATGCTGCTGGTGTTAGAAGCAATGCAAGTATATCGGTCATTTTACCATATATGAGGTAATTTACACTGTATTTACTCTACCTCTGTTTTTATTTGAGAAGAAAAGCCGACATGTCAACAAGTGACATTGGCCATTTAGTATGATTAAAACTCCTCGCACACGTTTTACGTTAAGTGTGCACCAATCACATCGATCTTTATCCCGGACGATTCGCGTTAAAGCACATCCCCGAAATCAAACTAACCTTTTCAGAAATCCGCTTCTGTGACGTGATCAATCTTCAAGTTATGGCAGGAGTGCAGTGCAGTGACTCCTCCACTAAACTGCGGTAAGTCCAGATCTTTGCACCTCCGCAGTGTCTGAGAGCAGCTGAGCCCAGCTGGGCTGCGGGTCCGCCTCTGATGACCTGGGTCAGGTCGGAGCGGTGCGGCGCTGTCCGTGGGTACTGCTAAGTGTTCAACGCTCACTGTGGCTGCAGCACACGGCGGACGGGCGACCGGCGGCGGGGACCGAGCGCGACTGAGGGCTGGGTGCCGCGGACCGGCGGGCCTGGCTGCTCCGCCCCGCGACCGCCGCCGCGCCACAGAGCGAGTCAAGTTCAAACTTTCGCTCTCATTGCGGCGAACGAGACCATGTGCGCGGGTGTGCGGAGGTGCGTGTAATTTGGGGCCTGGAGAGTGTAGCGGCCCAGTGTAGCGGTGGTAATTGGTCACCTGGGCTGGCAATGGAGACCGATTAAAATTGGCGTGGTGGAGAGAAAAATTGGGCTTTCGTAAAACAGGGACTCGGCTACCTGAAAAAGTCAGATTTCAAGCGAATATAATTTTGTAAGTACCTATCAAAAATTTAATTCGCAAGAAGGAAACATTTTAATCAGGCTTCCATTGACTGCAGTAATTGTGACAATTATTATACCTATGCGATCTGTCATGCTATTAACCCGGCAGTTGCTGGGGTATTTCGCCACCCACCGTTTGCTGGGGGGGGGGGGGGCGTTAAACGCCCCCAGCCGATAACTCGAGAACCAATAGGCGCAGCGAAACGCACGAGGCGGCAAACGAAAGAACGCGACGAGACGCTTCAGATGAGTACTTTAAAGTTGAATTTTGAGGTCACAGGTCGGGTCAAGGTCAGGTCAAACACCTGAAATCGGGCTTTCAGCAGGTGGGTGGGACTTCAGGACTTCGCAATGGGCGCCTCTCGTCATAAACTCTGTCAAAACGGTGCA
Organism: Amphibalanus amphitrite; assembly: GCF_019059575.1. Lineage (NCBI taxonomy): Eukaryota > Metazoa > Arthropoda > Thecostraca > Balanomorpha > Balanidae > Amphibalanus > Amphibalanus amphitrite. Next base: position 1,049,014 of record NW_024881609.1, on the reverse strand, counting down.
CAATCCATCATATAAGGCCTACAAGAGTGTCAGCTCCATCTAGGGGTCAGTCAAGCATAGGTCAAGGTCAAGGTCAGGTCAACCGGGCAGGCACATATCCCCGAAAATCAAAACTGATATTCGCAGCCTGTGACACATGTTTTATGGGTAATTTGGGGCGTAGAACACGATGGTGGCATTCATTTTATCATATTTGTACGTGTTTGGCTAAAAAAGTTCAATTTAAGAAATACAGGGTGTTCGCAAAAATATGTCATGATTTCGTTACGCCATTATCGCCAGCTCAAATAAGCAAGGATCAAATGTCTTGCTGAAATGTGTTGCCCGGATCTTCAAGTTTTGTTATACACATGTATCAGTGCCTCATGTCAAACCGGGCGCACCCCACACGCTGTTTTCAATATGAACCCCTTTTCGGCGGATGCACGTATCACCTGATTACACATAAGGGTTCATTCGCACGCACGTGTTATAAGTGAACACGAACGGCCTTTGCAATCACTATCGTCAGCCGAGAAAGATTCTTGGCTGTCTTCCTGTAGTCCTTGGACTTCAGATATCCCACAGGTAACGGCCGATGGGGCTGACACCAAGTGAATGGGTCGACCAGGGGGTAAGGGTCCTCCTGCTCAAGAAACGGGCCCTAGCATTTCGTTTAGGCACCGGAGTGCAATTTTCGAAGTGTGGACTTGAACCCATCCTACCCGTGCGCATGTCTGCAGCGTTTTGACCATTGTCTTGCCCCGAGTTGCCTCACATTTCTCGCTTAAACTTCTAGAGCACTCCCACGCAGCAGTTTTCAGCGGCAATGTTGGTGTTTCAATTTGAAGTCTTAAGAAGAAGGCCTCGCGGCACCATGAGCGTCTATCGCAAATCAAGCAATGACCTTCGGACTGTGGAGCTGGTGTTCTTACCTAGCCTTTGAGGGTGGCATATCTACCCAAACCGTTTGTTCTGGCCGTCGGCGCCTCCATGAAGGTGGATGTGTGCTTCACTGGTTGACCGGGCGTGGCCGGTGAGCGGTGCTCAGAATTGATTTGGGTTTTTATCCTCGAAGCAAAGTAAATTCTTAGCCCTTTTCTACCCTAAATAGCACCTATTGATTCCTGACCTTGTAGGGTATAATCCCCATGTCATTATCAATAATATAATGAGACATGTTGGACCGCACCCCGCATCTTGCGCGAGCTCGCAGATGGTCAGGGAAGGCATCTCGTTGACCAAATGGGTGATCTCTTTGTAGTTTAAATGACTATAAATAATTCTTTTTCTCGGACTTTCAAGGGTTCATTCGATTTCTAACGATCACTTTGGTAGTAAGTTGCATGTGCAGTAAAAAAATCGCCTTACAAGGTGTGCAGCGGAGGCATCAAAGCATGCACCGAACTGTTGTAGCACGGAAACTACGGGCATCGAATCCAAGTGCTTTTTGGCGATATTTGTTTTTCGCTCTGTGCAAGGCAAGATTTTTAATATTATAAATTAAAATGCATATGAAAGAAAACTTGAAAATGTCCTCTGTCAAATGGGCATAAATACGTGCACGTGCGTTCAAGCAATTTTTCCTACAAAGCGATTAGAATCATGACATATTTTCGCGAACACCCTGTACATGTATCATGGTCGCGTCGTGAAGTAGTCACGAGAAATTGCCAAGATTCAGTTCAAGATTTTGGAAAATGCGGAACGATAATCAATAATCAAAGATAGCCATTTGATTGTTCATGGTATTGGCAGTCTAATGGCGTTTACGGCATGTCTGTATGTCTATTCTGTGATTTTATATGATTTTTTGAACATATGCCGTTTTTGGTCGAAAACTCAGAAATCATGACGTCACTAAAACCTCGATATCTCAAAAATTTTCCGACCGATTTTTTTTGAAACTTTGTCACAATAAACTTTAATCAATTCCCTACAGGTACCCAAAATTTGGCGCGCCTGCGGCGCGCCGCTTTTATGCCCGGCGAAAAAAGAGGCCAGGCCCGGCGAAAAAAGTGGGGGCGTTTAACGCCCCCCCCCCAACAACTCGCGGGTTAAAAAAAACTGAGCAGCCACAGCCTAAGTAAAGTAATCTTGGCCACAGCTCCTTGTGGTGTTTGAAGTTCCTTTATATTTTTTAGCGATTGTTTGTATGATCAATATCCATATGAGCCCAGCAACCTTGACTGAGAGACAGGTGATACATCAATCTAGGGTGTTTTCTTCTGTATAAACACATGGCGCGTATGACACCGCGAGTGCCCTCAATCAATTACCTGAAAGCACCGTGCCGAATCGATCATGCGTCTCTCCTAATGTGGCACTAATTCATCATAATCCAAGTGGAAGCCGGGCCTCTTTAAGATAGGGACATTTTATTTTCTAGCACGGCTTGTTTGCATATAAATGTATGCGATAAATTTTCGTACAACGGATATTTTCTTTTATTACATAAAAAATTCGAGGCTATTTGAAACAAAAATGTAATATCATATGTGATGCATATTGCGATGCATATGCAGTTAGTAGATTTCAGTAGGTATGCATTTTAGTCACCTCACATAGCTAACCGGAAGTGTGCGATTTCTTATTTGTTCGTATTCCCAATTGCAATAGGTATCGAGCAGTGGCGTATCCAGGATCTTGAAAAGGGGGAGGCCAAACCTGCTCGAGGGGCCCCATCCTTACCTTAGGGGCCCCAGTAGTATAGCGTACTTAACTCACGCCCAGGTGCGGTTCTTTGCCACTTTTGCCATGTGAGGGAGCCTTTTTAGGCACACTCGGCAATCTAAAAAATAAAATGTTGAAACGTGAAAAATGCATCGATATCGATAGTTCTGTAGCGTACAATTTATTTCAGCAGTAGGCATATAGTTTTTTTTTTTGCTTTGGTCGTCGCTAGGGTCGCTAAAGATCACCAAAAGCAAAATGTCTTTGCCAATTTTTTTTTTAAGACTGTAGCATTTTTCAAAGGGCAGATGTCAGTCCCTTAGTGTCTTGCGCTGGTTGAGGGCTGGTTTTAGAAGGGCCCGACTCGGTTTGAGCTCTGCTCTAGACTCTGATGGCTCTATGTCGCCCACATTGGCCTCACTCCGACCTCTGAAGGCTCATTCTGGCCTCTGAAAGCCCCACACCGGCAACAGAGTGAACCACGCTGGCCTCCGGGCCCCATGATGGCCTCAGGAGACCCATGCTATGGCTGACCTCACAGGGCCCCCCGCTGGCTCTTGGGAGCCTTTGAGTCAGGCTCTGATGTCCCTATGCCGCTCTCGAACCCACGCCGGTCTCTAGAAGCCCACGATGTCCCCTGAGGGTCCCACGCATGCCTTTAACCCGCGCCCTGGTGGGGTCTGTTTATAACGCGACCTGGTGGGGGGGGGGCTATTTTTTGCCCCCCCCCCTCGTATCTCCGAAACTACTGGACGGATCCGCAAAATTCAAACGGCGTTCGAAAGGCCTGTCAAATTTGTCGAAGGAAACCAAATTTCATTGACCTCGGGGTCACCGATGACGTCACAGGTCAGGTCAAAGATGACATGTTTCACCGTTCACGGGTCTTCTAGGGCACCATAACACCGAGGAAAACGCATTTTGTCGAGAATCAGCGGTAGGGCGTCAGTTGCCTAGTAGATATGTTGCTATTAGAGGTCACTGGCAATACCAGATCAGGTCACAGGTCAGGTCACCAAGGGTCACAGGTCAGGTCACATGAGCCCAACTTTACTAAGGTTGTGTGATACATGTTTTATGGCCAATTTTTCATTTCCAACTCAATGGTGTTGGTTATAAGACTATCAGGTACGGCTTAGGTCACTTTCTGGTGAAGTTCAGGTCAAGGTCAGGTCAAGGTCAGGCCAAAAAAGGTCAAATTTTAAAGTTGATAGTTTTGCATAAAATGGGTATTGATTCGATGCAGCTCGTCACGGGAGTCTAATGGTGGTCTTTGTTTTGCGCTACGGGGTCTAGAATTGCTAAAAATTGAGTTTGAAAAATTGACGTCATCAATTTTGAACAGTTTTTGTCGCTATAACTTCGCCAAAAAAGAGGTATCAATCTCAAATTTGGTATGTGGATGGAAGGCGGTAAGGACTATCACATATATTCCGGTTTTTGCGAAATTCAAAAAACTTTTTGGATTTTTCGATTATTATATCCAAAAAATCTATTTTTTGAATTTTGGGGGTCAAAATCCAAAAATTTCAAAAATCCGAGATAGCAGTTTTGTAGCCCTGTTCAATCTACAGCTTTTATGTCTTTATCATTTTTCTGTATTTGCAAAGCTATAGGCCTCACAGCTCTTCCCGCGAAACCTTTTTTTGGGTCGAAAACGGCAGAACATGACGTCACTCTGACGTCATTTCCGGCCAACCTATCATAGCCTTTGGAAAAATTTTTGGTCACAATGTGTAAAATTGATGTACGGGAGGGTACTGAAAGTTTGGTGACGATCGGCGCAGCGGTTCTGGAGATATATCGAAAAGTCTGGAGGGGGGGGGGCAAAAAATAGCCCCCCCCCCACCAGGTCGCGGGTTAAGGGCCACCCCTACCTTAGGGCCTCAGGGGTCCCAAACATGCATAATGTCTGAAGAGTGGCTGCCGAGGCCCTCGAGGTGGTCTCTAATGGCCCGACGCCAGCCTATGAAGGCCCGCGCTGGCTTTTGAGGGTTCACGCTGGTCACAGAGGGCCCCACACTTGCCTAAAAGGGCTCCACATTGTCTTCAGAGGGCCCCAAGCTGGTCTCCGTGGCCAATGGACCTCAATCTGACCTAAGAAGGTCCCATGTCTCTGGGCTTAAAAGACCCAATGCTGGACATCGACGGCCCCACGCTGGACATAGAGGGTCCCACACTGGCCTTAGAAGGCCCCACAATGGCCTTAGAGGGTCCCACGCTGGCCTTAGAGGGCTGAGCGCTGGCTCCTTAGGGCTCTATGCCAGCGTCAAAGGGTCCCACGCTCAAGTCTAAACTTTTTTATGGCCGCCAAAGCGACCTCTGAGGGCTCCACGCTAGCCTCTGGGAGCTCAGCCTTGGCCTCGGGCCCTACGCTGGCCTATGAGGGCCATCAAATGGCATTTTAAGATAGTTTGACGCAGTTTGACCCTGAAAGTTACTGGTGGCCCTTCATAGGCCGGCAAGGGACCCTCAGAGGCCGGGAGACCCTCAGAGTCGCTGGTAAGTGGTCGTCAGATGCGCTGGCCTAGGGCCCTCGGAGCTCAGAGCCACCGAAGTAGGCCCTTAAGAGGCACTGGTGTGGGACCCTTAGAGGTGGCAGTGAAGGCCATCAGAAACTGGTGTGGACCGTGGAGCCATAACAAACGGGTATGGGGCCCTTACAGCTGATCCCTGATTGGCCGGCAACGGCCCTCAGAGGCCGGCAAGGTCCCCGGCGTGGGGCCCTGCTGGAGATAAGTGTGACTACACAAGAGACCATGGGGTGTTCTCACAAGCCCTGTGGTGTCCTTTCCAGTTGAAACGTGGCCAGCGCGAACCCTCTGCTGCCAATTGGCACCGCAGGGTCCCTCGGGCCCGAGGGACCCTAAACCTTATAACGGACATGTGCCCCTCGCCCCTGGCTATGCCGTTGAATCCAAGTGATCAGGGGCTGTTCAGGTGATCAGGGGCCTCTCAGGTGACCAGGGCCTTTCAGTTGACCAGGGGCCCACCAGGTGACCAGGGGACCTTCTGATAACCGGGGGCCGGTTACACCAGGGGCTCCACGGGTACCTAAATGCCTTCATGTGACTGCAGGGGCCCTTCATATAACTAGGTAATCCCCGGGTAAACATGGCCCCTTGGGCGACCAGGGTTTCTTCAGGACACTGGCCAGGGGCCACCCAAGGGATCAGAGACCCCTCAGGTAGCTGGGGGTCCCTTAGATAACCAGGGGCCCCTCAGGTAACCAGGGGCCCCTCAGATAACCAGGGGGTCTCAGGTAATTACGGGCCCCTTAGGTAATCAGGGGACCCTCAGATAACCAGGGGCCCCTTAGGTAACGCAGGGGCCCCTCAGATAGCCAGGGCCCCTCAGGTAACCAGGACTCCTTCAGATAACCACGGTCCCCTCAGGTAACCAGGGCCCCCTCAGATAACCAGGGGCCCCTCAGACAACCAGGGGCCTGTCAGATAACCAGGGGCCCCTTAGGTAGCCAAGGGCCCCTCAGATAACCAGGGGCCCCTCAAGTGACCAGGGGCCCCTCGGGGCCCCCGTGGCCCCCCTTGGGTACCTACGTCACTGCACTCAAGTGACCCAAAGGGCCCACTTGCATGTTTGATGCCAAAGGGGGAGGCCATGGCCTCTTGGCCTCCCCCCTGGATACGCCACTGGTATCGAGCTTGTAACAAAACTTTGAACTATGACATTTTTTGCATGGCACTTCAAGTGCATGATTATGATTTTTGATTATATGGACGAGAAGAAATGAATGAATGAATGAATAAATGAATGAATGAATGAATGAATGAATCCACGAATGAATGAATGAATGAATGAATGAATGAATGAATGAATGAATGAATGAATGAATGAATGAATGAATGAATGCATGAATGCATGAATGAATGCATGCATGCATGAATGAATGCATGAATGAATGCATGAATGAATGCATGAATGAATGAATGAATGAATGAATAAGGATGCATGGACTCTGCCTGATTGCGGATTAAATATTATCTCTTTTTATGTTTTGTCTTTTTAACCTCAAAATAATTATGAAATCAGTGGATATCAGTACCCAATGGTAGGTAACGATGTCATTTAACCCTCGCCGGCACAGGGGGGGGGTTGATGCAACTCCCCCCTAAGGTTTTTCGCGAATAACTCGCGTAAAAAGCGGCCGATCGCGACGAAACTTTCAGTACCCTCGCATTGATCAATTTTACACCTACCCTGAAAATTTCATGACCCTGACCCCAATGACCTTTGACCTGTGACCTCTTTTCTGTGACCATGTTTGGCCGAAATCGCGGTTCGGCGCATGTCGGCTCGCATTAGCCGCGCGTTTGCAAGCTTTTCGTGGTTTCAAACGTTCAAACATGTGATTTGATGCTGCTCCCATGCATTAGGGTGGGTGTCAAGGTCACCTGAAGGTCAGGTCAGGTCATTGACCTTTGGTGACCTCGGGTGACCTCGGTTCACTTTTTCGAGTTTTACATGTTTCTAGGCTAGTTTTTGGAGCTGAATTCGAATTTAGCAACCATTTGAACATTTAAGAAGTAGTTTTGGTGCCTTCGTAACATGTTACGAAGCTGTCCGAGGCGGTTGACACGTTTTACGAATACCCGTCACAACCCCTACCGGTTGACCTGACCTGACCTGACCCGACCTGGTCTAAATGCTTAAAGACATCATCTCTGATCAAAACTAACACGATATTCGTGATCAGCACCCCGGAAAACCACACAGCAGCCACACTTTACGACTTTCTAACAGGTCCCGATTTTCCCGGTTTTCGGGTCATTGACCTGACCTGGAAGGTCACCCGATGACCTAGGACCTAAAAATTGGGCATCATCGGCTTCCTCTCGTGACGGGCAACACGCTCGTTTTTTTCCGCGAAGCTCTAGCTCGATCAGGGGCCAAACGCGAGGGGGGGTCGTACCCCCCCCCCCCTTGTGCCGTCGAAGGACTCAAAATGGCCTGTGCCGGCGAGGGTTAATGCTATTAGGTACAGAGCTATTGGGTATGTCGTAAGAGGGGTTAGACATCATCCGGTATCACCAGGTTTCGTGAGTGTTTGTTTTAAGGCCTAACAACTTATTGGTTTCTACTTCTAGTAATGTCCTAAAGGACACTTAAAAGCAGAAACGTCCGTTTTTACAGAATTATGTATTACCTAAATTTTGTTTAATTGCAAAACAAATGTTTCAAGAAAAAAAATATAAACACCCCTACATTGATCTGTAAAATATATGAAGCATTGTAAGCTTCTCATGCATCTAAAAATAATTCTTAAACAACTTAAATGCTATTGCATATTTGCAAACGAACAACAGCGCAAAATTATTCGTCAAACATACGATTTAAGATCGCACGCCCCGCTGGTGGATGCCGCTTTAAAACCATTCCGTTTCATTCGACTCCAACACATGGCTGAATCCGCAGCCGAGCTGCGGTACGAAAGTGAGACTGAGCCCCGGGGCACGGCTCTGAGCCGGCAGCTGACGCCCGGACTGCCTCGGCGGCTCTCTGATCTGGGGTCACCGCGGCGGCCCGTGTCAAACAGCGACGAATCCATCCAACAGGCAGCTTTCGCCCGATGTGGCTGCCGCGCCACCAGGCCGGTTACTATTCTGAGGAATGTAGCCATTATAGACGGTCGTTTCTCATTATCCGTGGGAAACTGTCGGGATGGGAGGGAAGAGAGACGCGCGGGCCGTCCCCGATCGTGGCCTGAGATGGCCCCGGGGCCAGGCTGGAGGCGGAAGCAGGGGTCACGACGGAAGAAATCAATCAGGGAGCACGTCTTCTGAGCGGGCGTGACCCGGAACGGATCACGGGGGGGGGGGGGGGAGGGGGACGTGACTGGTCGAACCAGGAACTTCATATGAAGCAGGAAGCAACAGGCCATGACACTTATGCAATATGCACGAGCTGCCCTTTGCATTGACCTGCGAGTGTGACAGTTAGCTACCTAAAAATACACAGATAAAATCGACATGGATGAAAAATACTGATGCATGATTTGGACTTTGGAGCTGTAGACAAGTCCAATCGAAAATGTCTCGGCATTATCATGTAACACGATTTTAAAGGTAGTGTGCCACCTTTGAAAGATTTCCCATTTTATTTTTCCTAGGATAAGAAGCTTCTGTTTTTACCTAATATCGCAAAAAAAAAAATCAAAAATGGGCCTGGAATAGTGCCTTTTTCGCCTAAAAGTTTTTCGGTTTTTAGAATGTATAACAACTGTAGTGGGCTCACCTGCAAACAGGCGTCGGGCAACAATCGCGAATGCGGCGCACTTGTGACAATAAGCAAAGGTCATTATAGTGTTACGACCATACGACGTACGGGAATGAGTTATCAGCTGTCTAATCGTAGACAACACAATGTCGAGCCTTAAACTGTAAGCCCGTATTGGTATTGTTTCTTTTATTTGGCTGTCGAACATTATTTATGGTTTGAAATATGATTTTATGTAAAATAATTGATATGAAAAAGCCGTCTTATAAGTTATGACCCCATTTCACCACACGCAAGTGGCAGAAATGACAATGATCAGCTGACGCATTTTTCTTGGCCGAAGTCAGAGCGCGCGGCCCGACGCACCACGCGTATTTGGAAATTCCGACCTCGACGAGCATCAGAAGCCACCTAACAGGCGTGTTCGAAACCGCAGGAGATGATGATAAACGGGTTTATCGAAACTTGATTGGATGAGCATATCGGTAATAGCGATTTCAGTGTGTGCATTTATTGTTCATAGTGGTGTGAAATGTGGTTGGGGTACGACCGACAACCCGTCGGGGCGAATTTCGCACTGGGGTACTCAAAATTTGAAGAATTTAAGACGTTTCCATGAGTTTTGAAGGTATGGATAAGTTCTAAAAATCCGGTTCTCTTTATCTGGGCCATTAACTCCATACGGTCCAAGAAAGCTGGCACACTACCTTTAACATTTAAATTTAAGCTTACCTGACAGTGCTTTCGAGGAAATGAAAAAGTCGATAGAACCCCTTGTTATAAAAATATATTTCAGGTGTCTAGCAAAACTCCACGCAACACATCTACATAATGTAGATGTGTTAATGTAGACGGTAGAAGAAATAATGTGCAATATGCGGTGACGGCTGCCAACAGCGATGTTGGAGAGCTGTCTTGTGTTAGCTCTAAAACGAGTGAAGTTTGCCCGTTCGTGATTCTTACATAACATCGATAGGCAATAATACACCATTCGACTAATCTGTTTTGAGGCGCAGAACGGAGCACTTACCTGAATACGGATCCGACCAGACACACCCACTTTCCCTACTCGTAAGTATCTCTGACAGATCTAATATCCGTGACGGATGGCTAAAACGGGCTGTTTGCTCTCCTCTCTAAAACGATCGATTTTCACCCGTGTCTTGGTTTGTTTGAGGTAAAGCAGCGTCAGCTGATTCCAGAAAAGATGAATTGGTGCCAGTTTACAGATATACCTGCTGAAAGAAACATTATTTTCGTATTATTTGCAATGCAAGTGAGCGTAAAATTGACCATCCCGTTTAAAGATAAGAGAAATAAAATTCAGAAGCTCTTTAACAACACACCGAAAGGCATTGATGGGTTAAGCTCACGAATTAAGTCTTAAAAACGAACATCATTCGAACAGGGCGTGCGCATACATTGTTAACAGTCCCTACGAGAAGTTCCAATATACCTATCATTAATGAAAAGGTATACCTGTCGAAACTAATATAATATTTACCTTGCCTTAATTGTCTTTACCTTTATCAGCTTATACCTACGTTGACCTTAATTTTGTGTTGTTGGAGGAATATCTAAATATTCTAACTGCTTTTTCACGAGCTATTCAACGTCGTTGACCCTTACATTGCGTGCTACTTACGAGTCACATCTTTCGGCTTTGCGGGCGGTGAATCAATCTAAAATTTACAGCACACCACTCCAACAATGTTTTGCCCTCTAATATGATAAAATTAAGCGTCAAAAAATTAAAATCAGTATTGAAGAAATGCAATCCTTAAATCATTCAGTAGTCGCCAATATTCGGTCGCAAAATCAACCAGTATAACTAACAGCACTCCATATCGGGGACACCTCTTACCTCGCTCAGCCTGTCAGCAACATGTCTGACGACAGTGGCCGCCCGCCGAGTACTGCAAACGAACCAGTGGCCCAGCGCCGGGTTCTCAACCCCTTCGTGACCCGCACTAATGCATTCGACACCATCCCAGACAAGCTGAAAGTGGCACTGATGACGGTGTTCGTAGTGCCACTGCGGTTGGTGGGCCTGTGTCTGTGCGTGCTTATAGGCTGGGTGTTCGCTTCAATCAGCCTCTTGGGCATCGCAGAAGATCACCGAGACAAACCTCTGCGCGGCTGGAGATGCATTATGCGCGGCCTGCACGCGCTGAACGCCCGCGCAGCCTTCTACCTGAGCGGCTTTGTGGTGCGCGTCCGCGGCACCCTGTCCCCCGAAGCACCCGTGCTGGTGGCGGCGCCGCACTCCTCCTTCGTGGACGCGATCGTGCTGTTCTGCTCCGGTCTGCCGTCCATCATCTGCCGCAGCGAGACCATCGAGCTGCCTTTCCTGGGCACGATGACCGACTACACGCAGCCGGTGTATGTGCGCCGGGAGGACCCCGACTCCCGACAGAACACCATCAGGGAGATCCAGCGGCGCGCGCGCAGCCGCGGCCACTGGCCGCAGATGCTGCTCTTCCCCGAGGGCACCTGCACGAACCGCTCGTGTCTGGTTCAGTTCAAACCGGGTGCCTTCTACCCAGGCGTGCCCGTTCAGCCGGTTTTGGTGCGCTATCCGAACCGTTGCGATACGGTAACGTGGACGTGGGAAGGACCGAGTGCGTGGGTAGTGCTCTGGCTGACGCTGACTCAGGTCGTCACCTTCTGCGAGATCGAGTACCTGCCCGTGTACGTGCCGAGCGAAGAGGAGAAGGAGAACCCGCGCCTGTTCGCGAGTAACGTTCGTGCGAGGATGGCGGAGGCGCTGGGCGTTCCGGTGGTCGACTACACGTTCGACGACTGTCGCCTGATGAGCAGAGCCTGCTCCTGGGGCCTGCCCTGCGAGACGGGACTCGTGGAGGCGACCAAACTGATGCACGAGCTCGGCATCACCATAGACACCGTGGAAGCCGAGATGGACCGCTTCGCCAGCATCGCGCGGAAGGAGGACGGCCTGATCAGGATGAGTGACTTTGCCGCCCACCTGGCCATCCCCACCTCCGTGCCGCAGCTGATTGAGGTCTTCAACCTCTACGACAGCAACGGCGACGGCGTGGTCGACTTCCGCGAGTACCTGGTGGCCGTCACCCGCCTGGTCCGGCCGATCAACACCGAGGAGACCATCAGCCTCGCCTTCCGCAGGATGGACGTCGGCGAGAAGGGTCACGTGACGCGCCGTGACGTCACCAGGGCCATGGACATCGTGTTCGACATGACCGAACAGGAGGGGAGCAAGCTCTTCGACCAGGTGGAGAAACAGAACGAGTACTGCATTACGTTTGTGGAGTTTCGCGAGTGTTTGCAAAAGCATCCAGAGTATGCCGTATTTTTCACGGCGTGGTTTGAGAATCTGAAACAATCCCTTCAAATATAAACGAGCAGTTAGGGTCTTCAAAATGCTGATCAGCCCGTTTTCAAGAATAGTTCGGTGTAGGTATGAACTGAAGGACAGGACCGGCGCAGCCCTCGCCCCTCGAGCAACCACCCTTGTTGTCCGCGGTATCCAATTTGATAGTCTAGCAAACCTCTTCCTCGACTCCCATTTTACATTTTACAATCGTATATTCATAATACATATCTCTACATCTGCAGTTTCCAATATGCATAAACTGTATCACATTAACTGACGCATGTCACACGAGCTGAACCTTCAGTCACGAGGTGACTCACGAAATTCCGTCTGGTCATACAGTTTGCACGGATGGCCGAGTTCCCCTGCATCCAATGGTCTGTTTGCGGGTGCTACCACAGACCACAGGGTATCCAGGTCAGGGGTAAACGCCAGACAGGTGCGGGAGTGGAACCCACCCCGCCACAGGGAGAGAACAAACACCAGCCGCATACGGCTCCAATCTCACACTTGATGCGCGTTATTGTTTATCTGACTGCAATGATGCAACGGGCTACTTTTATGAACGGCACTGGCTTGGCTTGCGTATGGGAACATGCGGTTTTCAGAGCTAAGTTGATGGCACCGACATCTAGTTGCTATGCCGCATGAGCAACGAGGCTGTCAATGAAACCATCTCGAGGTGAAGATATGTTTTCGGCGGTGGTTTGTCTCTCTTTTATTCCGGGTAGACTGACACCTGATGGCTGGAGACAAAAAGGAAGGGCAAGGACATAGGCCCAACAGAAAAGCTTTGAAACTCCTATAATACAGTGAAAGAAACACAGACACAAAGTCACAGACACAGACTCGCGCACAGACGTAAGTGCACGGCGCTGCAGGTGCGTCTGCGCTCGTCTATTTCACAAGAGGCGTGCCTCGCCGGCCTGGGCGGCGCCGGTGCGGGTCGCTCCGGGTCACGCGAGGTCACGCCGGGTCGCGCCCGGCCGCGGATCAGGGTCACGTGACCGTGATCCCGCTGCCGGGGTCCGGCGGGCGCCGCCCGGCAGCCGGCCCGGCGCGCCGCCGCAGCCGCAGCGACTCTGATGGATGGCCCGGTCATGAGGACCGGGCACCGATAGGCCGACCAGGACGGCCAGAGGTCAGTGCAGGTCACCGGGGCACCAATCAAAATGGAAATCAATGCTGCACGAAAATACTAGAACGTCTAAGCCAGTGTCTTTTCATGGGTCAGCCACGGCCGGTGTCTCGTGAAGTCTATGTAATCTTTATCTCGTGGCTAGCTGACCAAAACATTAAAATGCTATGTTCAGTTCATGTTTAGTTACATATGCATCTTCTACAAGACATCTTCATATACAAAATCTGAACAGACAGCAATTAACAAAACAGAACAGACAGCAATTAACAAAACAGTCGCAACCTTCATAATTCCGTTTCCAAATGTAAGAACGCAAATTTTCATCCGTAAATCTTCGACCAAAACCCATGTTCTGTACCACTCAACGTCATGTCTCTGGGCTCCGACTGTCTCAGCTTGCCCAGTGTCACCACGCCTATCTCCAACACGTTACCACGCCCATCTCCGGTAGCCTCTGCCGGGGCAGCAGAGTGCAGCACAGTGCGTCACGGCCCCGCTCTCACCGGCACAGGGTGAACCCGGACGTACCGGCGAGCCCCCATCGCGCGCCATTCTCACACCCATCCGAGCGTGCCATGTTATTTTCAGTGAGCGGGGTGAGGTCGCGCTGCATATATCAAACAGAGCGCCATTCAGCAGAGCATGCCTTCCGGGCAGCGGCAGCGCTCTGACGCAACATCTGCAACATCTGGCTCGTCATGCCGCTGCTCCCTCTCTTCCTGGTGGGGTCGGTGTGGCCTGGGAGCGGTGGCGCGGTTCATTTGCGGGCTGTGAGTCTGTGACATCTCCGACGCGAGCGGACGCAGTGCTGACCTCCCTGACAGGTCACCCCGGTGACACTTTTGACAGCAGAGCTGCAGACCGGGTCACCACTGACAGTCAAAGAGCAGCCATTGTGTGCCGCCCGCGCCGCCCTCTGCGGAGATGTTTAGGTGTAGACGGGGAGCCAATGGAACATTGTGCTGTTGAATTTGCCTATCACGCCCGTTGTTGGGGAAATTTTGAAGTGTTCGTTCACACGACGATGTATTTTGAGCCAGGTGTACAGGACTCCAAGTCGTCCTATCACCGGTAGAGGCTGTAATTCGCATGTAGCTGGCTGGGGACAGTGTCAGTGGCTCGCTGGTCCGGCCCACACTTGCGTCGGCCGGCCCAGCGCCGAGCGGTTTCCCTTTCTACACCAGCTGGATGTCCGGTGACGCCGCCAGCTGCCGCACCACCGCGTATTGTTTCTGTCACCGATGACGTAACGATCGAATCGCTGACGTCATCGGCGTACCGTGCGGCGGGCGGCTCTACCGCCGCGGGCGGCCCGCACCGATCATAACGTAATGGACCAGTCGCGTGTCCTGGTCCTCAGCTGCGTGCTTTACAGCGCCGTGGGAATTATATCCGGCTTGAGTAATGAAAATAGATCGGTGTTTATCTAAAGAAGGCTGCGTTACACTCAGTCATTTGAAGGAGAAAAACATTTTAGATTTATAGGCTTCGACGGCTATGATATAGGTAGGTAAGCGTAAGTAAGTACGGCCCTCCAGCAAAAGGGTGGTAATGGTTAGCCCATGTGCTTTTGGTGTAATAACTTTAAATGGCAGGGACACTCCTGTAAAATGACTCAAATAGAAATGAAAAGAGGGTTCGTGCACACATTTCGGCAGTGGTTTTCAACAGCCATTAGACGTATTCATCAATGCAGATCGATTATTTGATGTTGGCAACCAACCATTTAATACCTGGAGGGCCGTACACCCAGCCGCTGAAACGTTATGACATATAGGTATTATTATGCAAGTATGAGATAACTACATTTATTTTAGGTGAAACATCATCCGCAGACGATAAAAGAAATACATACATGTGATGAAAAGCACACGACAGTACCTAATTCCTTACTTAGTCCATGAGACGAGTCGCCATGGTTCATATCATTAAAGGGACCCTCCCACCTTCAAAAAAGTTTATGAATTGGCATGAACGTGATGTCGCTCGGTTCAGAAAGAGCGAAAACGAATATCTACCAAATTTCACCGAAAAATATTCACCGGTTTTCAAGATATTAGACTTTTACTTTTGTTTACTTTTTTGGGATCTCCGCTGTTTCTAGCGACTTTATTTTAGAAGTGCGGCGTTTGCGGCAGATGTTGCGCGCAAATAGCATATACCACCGCGTGCTACAAAACGTTTTAGTCAAACATTTAAAAATCGTTAGATATCTGCGCTGACGTCACACATTCAGAGGGGTATTCCTAAGCATTAGCCCCTCTGAATCAAAATGCTGCAATTTTGAAATTCAATATTTCCGATTTAAGGCATTTCTCGATGTTGTGAGTGCCGAAACCGGTAAATGTGAGCCAGGGACCCCATTTTGGCTATCTCAACTCAAATCTAATGTTAAGGTGGGAGGGTCCCTTTAAGTGTATGAATTATAATATCGTGCTCTTGCAACAATGAGTTGATGAGAGTTGCGGCTGGAGCGGGCCATTTGCTGAAAGGAGTCTCAGCAGCACAGATAGCGCCGTCCAGCGCTCCGTATGTATTCTGAATCTGCAGTTGACCTAAATGACTGCAGTGATATCGTGTTGACGGTTGGGACCTTGAGATGTTGGTTTATTATCATCACTTGCTGTAGTTACCAACGCATACAAGGCCGCTTTTTAGCTGCGGTTTTCTCTCTTGCTGTTTCAGCATCTCAGCTGTTTATTTCACGAATAAGGAGTGTGTAAATGGGACAGTCATGCCTGCAGCGATAAACGATAAGAATACCGAGGAAGTACGAAAGGGCGAACAAAAAAATCACCAACATGAACAGTAAGAATGCCCAGTGGAATCCGAATGTTACACATTGTATTCTTTTCAAAATTCATCAACCCGTAAGCCTCTGCTAGCCACCCATCATTAATCATTATAATCAGATACAGAAGAACGCTGCCGCGACCTTGCGATCGAAGGCTGCACTGCGCCTCATCCCCTCTCTGCGCCCCCTTCCCACTGGCGGTGACCTGCGGGTCACACGGGGTCATTCGGCGGTCGCGTTCATATCAGATACCAATCTGACTCGTGCGTGGACCGCCAACCCATCACCGGCAGGCCGACCGACCCCTCCCACCCCGGGCAGCCCCTGAGTTATGCAGCTGACATTCGGGGTGGTTCATGGTCGCGCCGGCACAAGAAATAACTCACCTTTCAACGAGGGAACGCATGCAAAGATAGCAGTTGTGAAGAATGTGTCCGAAAATTTCAAAAAAACTCCCATGAGCGTGCAGTACAATTATAGGTACCAATATTACGCCTATGACCACGTTGAGAAAGAATTGAGCTTTCGCTCTACTGATTTTGGCGTCATCCGCCTTTTGTAGGCGGATGACGCCTTTTTTATAGCAAAAAAAAAAAAAACGATAGTAAAAAAAGCTTATGACGATGATGCAGTCATATATGACTGCACGTACTCCATTGCTCTCTAAATAGTCGAAGTACAGCTCAGCTGTCATCCACACTCATCAACACCTTTTGCCAGCCTCAGACGATTGCTGATTATGTTTCTTACATATTACATTCATTTGTTAGGTCGGCCTTGAGCCTTTTATTTTTTGTTACATTATTTTCCTTAGGTATTCTGCTCAACGAATATTGCCGTTATAAGCATAGTCTAATGACGAATAAATGTATCACTTATGATGTACCTATCTAACGCCTGTAGCGCTCCTGATGGATACGAGTATTTTCATTAACGGGCCAGCCTGTCGTGAAATCAATTTCATGCTAGGACCTATCAAGTGCTTGGAGGGCGGGAGGTTATCCTGTCTGATCGCTCGTAAAGATCGAGGGCGCCGTTTTATCGTCTGTCGTGTGTTTTCCAGCTGAGGTCACCGGCGCGATCACGCAGAAAAGTGAGGCAATCGCCTCTGCAGGTCATCCAGTGCGGCTCGTTTCACGGCCACTGGGCAGCATGATCAGAGGCTGATGTTTCGGGTCTGAAGAGCATGGTACTTGGTCAGCAATGATCATTGATCATGCCATGAGAAAGTTCCGGCGGGCCCCGGTCTGGCCGGAAGGCATCGCCTCTCGTCAAGGTGCCGCGGAGAATCCACATATGTCTAGAGCACTCCGGATAAGTGATTCTCCGTCTGCGCCCCGGACCGGGGAGGGGTGGTGGCGCCCTGACCCCCGTCACGAGCAGAACGCGCCGCCCGTGTTGCATAAGCCACGCCGCGCCCGGGTGAACAATACGGGCGGCGTGGCGCCGGTGAAGGCTGCGACCGGAGACGACACGGTCACCGGGCCGAGAGCCAAGGTCACCAGCCGTGACCCGGCGAGGCCCGGCGCTCCAGGGCGGGGATGAGCAGGCCGGTGCCGCCGCCCGCGCCGCGCCGCGCCGCCGCCTTTGTGTCGCCGGCTGAGTGCGGTCGGACCGGTGGGAGTTGGCCGTCATCGTCAGACGCGCCGCGTCTCACTGCGCCGCGCGATCCTAGGATTCCGTCACGCCCAGACCGACGCGCTCAACACGGACGGAGCGACTGAGCCGTGGGAGATGTAGGTGACCTAGGAGCGGCAGCTAGCGTGGTGTGTCTGCCACTTCAGGCACTTCTTGGCACCTGTAGTCACTGCCAGAAGTCGAGGGGACGAAGAATGCAACGCGCCAGCTTCAGCGCCACGCTCGTCGGCCGGCAACCACAAATTAGCGGCATTTTTGCCTATCGCGCAAGTATCTTTTTATGGGAGAGGGGTTGATTGCAGGCTGTCTCCTTTGGCCAAGGAACGCATGTAATCGGCAGAGCGCGATGCCACTCAGCTATGTTGCTCCTTTGGGCTTGATGAGCAGTAATGCGATGCAAAAGTGCGCAGACTGTTGTTGGGCATCGCTGCAAAAAATCAGCCCGAGCACGCGGGTCTTGTAATCGTCCGCAACATCAGTGCGGCTCACTCCAATGGGCATTGGCAGCACGGTCAACGAAGAAACTTACTGCGATGTATGTAGATCGAAGTATACTGAAGGCAAAAGGCAACTGCATGGTGACAGGGTGACTGGTTCATGAAACAATCATTTAAAAATCAGGAGACCTCAGGAAGTGGGGTAAATAGTGGATCTAAAACACATGCACATGAAAACAGAGCTTCGACAATTATTTGACATATTTATCTATCCATCACCCATATCTGTTTAACTTTAAAGCCCTCATCCAGTGGCGCGGGAACCGGGGGGGGCTAGGGGGGGCTGAGCCCCTCCAACTTTTTGGCTGGGGGGGCTCGTAATGTATTTGAGCCCCCCCCCCCTCCAGCTGGAGGAATCGAAATCGGAAATCTACCAACACAATTTCATAGATTCATACATAGGCGCGGGAACCGGGGGAGAGGGCAGTGGGGAAAGCTTGCCCTCACAACTCTGGGGCCGTGGGGGCGGTGCCTCACAACTTTTCATGAGGCCAGGAACCGTTGGGGAAGCTTGTCCTCCCCAAATTAGGGGTTGTGAGTCACAAAGGAAGAAAGCATGTGAGTGAAAAATCTACCTATTTCACTGACTCGGCAACTCATTTGGCAGCTTAAAACCTTTATTCCAGGTTGCCAAAACGGTAGTTTCTTCACTCAGCTGAGACGGAATACCTCACTTTTTTTGCAAATATTTTCTTCTTTTTTTCGTTGAAAAGGCCAAGATCTGAAAAATAAGTGGCCTAAAACCGATGAGAAAACTAGATTTGGGGGTACCCTAGGTTGATCTCTGTGATGGTTCATCCCCCCCCCAGTCTGGAAGAAGTTCCCGCGCCACTGCCCTCATCAGACCTGAATTTCACTAAACATTGTTCTTTATTGTGCCGTCCATGCTTTTAGAGGCCGTTTGATTGATCTCAGAAGCCCCACACATCTTAGCAGGTCAGTCGAAAAGCGAGTTCCGAGTAAACACCTGGCCCAATTACCGACGGTAGATAGGTCACCTTGGGCGGCGGTCACAGGACCCCACTCGGAGAGACGCGGTCACTCCCCCCCCCCCCCGACCCTCCCGCGCCGTACCGCAGATCAGCATTCTAACCACACCCATGAGCGTCACGCAGTTCGCGTCCAAAACGCACCTTTTTACGCGCGCATTTTGTGCACTGGGGACCGCACAGCAAGGTCTCGTCGCGGGGAAAGTGAGCGGCTCGGCCGGGCGCGCGCGTGCGCGAGCAGGCGGCATGACGCTTTTAGTGCCGCCGAGCGAGCCACAGAACGGGGAGGGCTCTCAGGTGGGACAAACGGCCCGCATCGAGCTTTGGATGTCCGACATTCCGGGCTGGATGGGTAGAGTGTATGTTGATAGCGAGTTGCTGTGATAGGCCAACCAGCTAATGCGGTCTGGCAGTGGCAATCTGCCTCGAATAACGGCCAATGTCACTCCCGGCGGAGCAAGGTCACTTATTGCCTATTGGTTTAAAACGTTTGGAAAAGTAGCTTGGCACATGTCTATCCGCAATATAAAACTATTGATTGAAAAGATGATCGCCCTTCTCAAACATTTCATTTCTTTTCAATAGCGGTCTAGGAACACGATCGTGTTGTGTTATCTAATATTTATAGTTCTTGCTAAATTCATTTCTTTTTTTGCAACGGCAGGCTTGATTAATGATAGGTACTTACTTAGGTATATCGCGGTTGTCTACATGTAAATACCTAGATGTAATGTGGATGTAGTTGTTCATATTGTTATATGTATATGAAAAGGCAGCTTGCAACTTCAAAGCGCTAATAAGAATCTGCGATGGATGTTATTTTACTACTCCATCTGATGTAAACTTGCAAATTTTGGATCAATGGAACGAAAAATGCATGCCTGATAAGACCTTATTAGGCGATTTTTCCATCGATCGACATCAACCAGCTGCTTGGTGACCGGAACGGCGCGGCTCGTCGGGATGGAATGGAACGAACGAAATGTCAAGAATGGAACGAAAAATAATGTTCTAGAGTAAAGTTTCGATTTATGCCAGTTGTCACATGTCTGATCCGCATATCACCCACCCATCTCTAATCCACACTATTTTATTCTGCCTATAAAAGAATATATATAGTGCCTATCAAAGAAATGTGTCCCTCTATTCCGGTCACAAATGCGTAATTCCACGCCTGCCATAAGTGGGTGTAAAGCTGTAAACCATTATCACGGCGTATCTTTCCATCTTTATGACGAGACCCTCACTCACAGCGCGGGCGTCAAAAATCGCGGGCCATGACCCGCCATCGGCGGCCGTCTTTAGTGCCGTCTGGGCGCTCATTACGCCGTCCCAGCGCGGCCCGGCGGCCCACACCGGCACGTTCAGAGGCTCTCACGGCGGTGCCGCGCGCTGCCGTGCCGCCAATGAGCCATATTTCACCGGACAGCCACCAGAGAAGCCCCCCGTCGCGCCGGGCGGCCGCCGCGGCCCGGGCTCCGCCCTCTCTGGGGGCGGTCGCGGCTCCCTGCTGGACGGGTCAAAGGTCAGGGCGCCGTGTCCAGACTGGTTAGAGGTCACGGCCCCCCGGCGCTGATTGGACAGCGGCTGGGGCTTCGCCCACCACGCCCGAATTTGCTTGGTCAGAATTCAGAAACTACGGAACGTAGCCAAACAAGCTGACCCCTTACTAGGAAAGTCACGGCTCCCAATGGGCACCAACCATCAGCTCCCTGCTCCGAATCGGTCTCAGCTTTACAATTGTGACCGGTCAGTATTCACAGCACCCAAATGGGCCCCGGTTGGCGGTCACAGCTCCCCACTGTTGACCCAACAGTACAGGTGCTCCGGCCGTCTCGGCTGGAGCCGTCCGGCGCCGCAGGGGGCTCTGGCCGCTGTCACCTTGTTAGGCTGCCGACCTGACTACGTGTGATGGACAGCCCGTCCGGGCCGGCCCGGGCGGCGGCACTCAGGGCGCCTCTGACGCAACCAGAGTAACGAGGGCGGCGCCCCCCCCCCTCTGTACCCCAGGGGTTAATCACGGTGACCTACGACGGCGGTATAGTCACGGTCTGGGAGACGTCGGAGAATGACAGTCGACAAGTCAACTCCAACGTGCAGGTTTTTACTGCGGGAAACGTGCGCGCACTTCAGAGGTAATTTGAGCTGTCGGGAAACGAGGCGGTATGGCCCATATGTCATTTGCTTGAAACTGTTCGGATGTATCTTTGTGCCTCTGGGCCTTATCTTTGAGAACGAACCGCTGTTCAATGGCATGTGTGAGTTCGTGCTGAAAGCTAATGAAAATTTTAACGAGATGCATGCCGTATAGCTAACTAATGGCCGAAATTATAATTAATGTTGTAACCCTGATGCTACTCCGCGAAGACAACATAAAATGAGTTCACTGTTCTCAAAGATATCCCGTTTTCAAATAAATCTTAAGCTTGCTTTCCCTGACGTGAGACATTTATATCCTTAAACCCGCGCCCTGCTGGGGGGGGGGGGGGGTGTTTGAACACCCCCCCCTTGTGGTTTTTCGCGAATATCTCAAAAACGACGGCGCGGAGCGCCACCGTTTTTGGTATACCTTATCATACATCAATTCTACACATGTTGTGAAAATTTCAGACCAAGGTCATTCAAGGTCAGGTCACCAGGTCACTTGAAGTGACCTCACCTCATAAAAAGTTTCAATGTCTGTCATAGCTACACCGAGTGACCGATCGCTTTGAAACTTTCAGCGATTGATAAGAGTAACAGTATCTATAAAATGTATATCTCGGAATTTTGATATCGGTGACCTAAGGTCAGGTCAATTTTGCGACCTCCCCATTTTAAGTCAACGGGAGAAAATTGAAATGCGCCTCTTTTGGACGAAAGACATTATAAACACTCCCAAACACTGAATTACAAGTGGTTTAGTCACACTGAACATGAAAATGGTGTCCGTGACCCTTGTTTATGCCCTGAGGTCATCTTAGGTCACGAATTGTATCTAACAGTTTTTCGCAAATAACTTTTGATAGAGGCATGCTAGAGCGATGAAAACGCCTTAGATGTGTTCAGCTCGACGATACGGATCGACTGATATGCAACATGACCCTTTCCGGTCAGGTCATGACCTTGACCTGAGGTCAAATTTTCAAGTTGACCTTTCAAGGTCAAGTTATAGTTCATTCGATGCGTCTTGACGAGAGGAACACGATGCCGGTAAAAGTAAGCTCGTACAAGGCTTGGGTCAAAAGTTATTGCCGAAAAACTGTTTCCGAAAAAATCGGCTATTTTTGCAGTTTTTGCCCCCTGCAGGCAAAACCGTTGACGTTAGGTCAAATCTGAGAGAATTACTCAGAAAGGGCGTTAATAGGGCTATCGAATGCGCTTTTCCGCGGCGCTGTAGCTCTATTGGTTCCCGATTTATGCGTTGGCTTCTTGGAAATTTTCGATATTCGACCTGGAAATCGGCGAAATTTTGCCTTCAATGACCTCTGGTGACCTGACCTTTGACCTGACCAAAAAATTGACTGAAGTGATTTCGTCATTATTTTTGACGCTCTTTCGAACGCCGCCTTCCGCGTATCGCTACGTGGCCCAGGAGCCGAGTTACAAGGGGGGTGTTCAAACACCCCCCCCCCTGCAGGGCGTGGAAATCCAGGACCCCCAGCCGGGCGCGGGTTAATAAGGATTGGTGAGGTCATGAAATAGACTTTTTAACCGAGTGCAGTCAATTTAATAACACGAAATGCTTCTGCTGCTTTTTACCTTTTCTTGTCACAGTTTACGAATACATGTTGTTCGTAATTGTTTTTTTTTTTTTTTTGTTGTTTCATTCAATTCTGATAAATCTGTTATTTAAACCTATGAATTATTACGGAGCGAGCGAAGCGAGCGGAGTCTTTCCTTAGATTAGCGGAAATTTCTGAGTATGAGCGGCCGGCCGGCCGGCCGGCCGGCCGTGCGGACGCTTTTGCGAGGCTTATATCTCAGCAACCACTTGACCGATTTACATGCGGTAATTTTTGTAGGGTAGCTTCATTCCTTCTACCAAGTATTGGACTATTCCCGATGCATGTGGGTGACCCCTTATGCACGTGCCACGTGCAAAACGAAGAGGTGTCAGTTTTGTAATTGTTGCAATATCTCGGTAACTGCTTGGCCGATTGCGCTGAAAGTTGGCATGTAGGTAGGCACCCACTAGGCACTGCATATCCATGTGCCAGAGTTGGGGTGCTGCTGCACGTGCGCACGTGCAGGGGTCGTTTCCAGATCTCGAGAACGGCTCGACCGATTGCGCTCAAATTTGGTACACGGTTGGGGACCAGTTAGTAGGGTGCCGTGCACATGTCAGTTGGGACCCATTTTGCACGTGCGCACGTGCAGGGTGCCGCTTCCAGATCTCGAGAACGGCTGGGCCGATTGTGCCCAAATTTGGCACATCGCTAGAGACCGGTTAGTAGGGTGCCGTGCACAAGTTAGTTGGAGGTACCCCGTCGCAATTTCGCACGTGCAAGGCCCACCCTCTCGCTCGCTCCGTTAGTCGCCCCAAAAGGCGTTATACTGGTGATACATTGCATTCAATTTGTACCGTCGAACCACGGGCCGCTCCTTATACAATATACATTTATGTGAGTTCATGGAATCCCGATTCGGTGAAAATATGTAATGTAGGTCAATAATGGCTGCTCCCTTGCCGTTCGTTATGCATCAGTCACACTAAATATCGCGTTTTTCTGCCTGCCTGCTCCGTTTGATCTCCGTTCGACCGCCGACGGGCCTAAATGCCGGTGGGCGGTGCGGCACCTCGTGGTCAGCGCTTTCGGTCTCATTGACCTTGAACGAGGCCGGGTATTTAACGTGGCACTGCCTTCGGCGCCTAACGGGCCGGGGAGCCCGTCTGCATTCCGCAATGCACCGCGGGGTGTCCGTGCGCGCTGCGCTGTACTGTGTTTACCCCTGTGCTGCACTCCGCCCCTCTCCGGCCGGCGGCGCTGTCGGCCCGCTGTTAGCCGGGGGCCATTTCAGGCCTGGCTGCGCTGCCATACCGACGGGGCGCGGCACAGTCTCACGCGCCGCCAGCCGCCCTTGGGTGGCGCTCCGGCCGGCGCGGCCTCGGGCCGGATGACCCCGCCCCACGGGACCTCACGGGGCACACGGGCGCATCCCACACCCCAGGCAACGCGTGACGGAGCGCTGCCGGGTTCAAGACCGTGTCGGCTGCTCCTCAGACGAGGCGCGCCTCGCAGCCGATCCATCCTCTCGAGGACACGGCGCGCCTGAATACAAAGAACGGCGCAGGGACACGTTCGCAGGCTCATTGGCGCGGGTCTTGTCCGGGTCAAACCACCAATGCCCCGTCACGGGCTGCCCCGTGCCGGCGGCAGCTGCTCGGAGAATGGGTCGTTGGGCGGCGGTTATGGGCGGCGCCGAGTCGTTCTGTCGGCGGCGCGCGGCGGTGTGTCAGGCTCCGGTCGTCACCGACACCTACCCTACTCCACCCCGTGACCGGTCGTGACACCGACTGACCCGAATGACCGACAGGGACTTCGACGAGACTTCACCGAGACGGTCCGCCGAGACAGGTCAGAGATACGCAGCCACTACTTTTAGAAACAAGTAACAACTCAACCCCAGAACATCAGAACAAGTATCTCAATATACGTGTACATAGTAGGGTAGACCGGGGCAAGTCGCCCCGCCGAGGTAAAACGCCTCACCGATGTTTCTCGGAACTGGCAGGGTTCTGGGGAAACATCATCTCTTCTATAAAACGTGCACTATATGCACATTATATGAGCAGACTGGAAAGAAATTGTGATGACTCTTTCGGGAGATATAGCCAAAAATGTGTTTTTTGAGTGATTTTTATGTTTTGTTGTCAGATTATGTATCATGGTGTTCTTTTATGGTCCACATTAGGTTAACGACTTTTATGTATTTTGAACAACTATTGTCTAACGCTTATCATGCCGGGTTGGTTCGTGTTAAATTATGTCTTGCTGGAGTGCAAGGCGTTGTTCTCTGACCGAACTACGTGATGGGGTAAAACGCCCCAGTAGGTCACGGGGCAAAAAGCCCCTGGGGCGTTTTACCTCATGTGTTGTTCGGGCTACCCACTTCCTTATGTTCGGTAGCTGGCGAACAGTAAGTTTCTATGCCTTTATGTGTATTTTTCTCAGCAACTGGATGGCAAAGGAAGTATTTTGTTAACATTTGCATTGCAATAATTTATTATTTGGTCTTATGAGGTAGGTGAAAAACCTGCTCATACAATAGTGTCATAGCTGAGCACCTGACAGGATGGAATGTGCTAACTTCAGTGCCGTGCCTCCAGAGGTCTAACGGACCTCTCACATAAGATTTAGCCAACTACCATTTTAAATCTTTAATCTAAAGTATGGGGCTACTTGCCCCAGGCCGTGGGGCGTTTTGCCCTGGGGTTGGGGCAAAATGCCCCATTTGCAGTTCCTTCACAAATCACTTCATAGCTTGGAGTCCGATCATAAGTGAATCAATTTGAGGGGTGCAATTTAAAGTAAAATGTCCAAAGAACGCATTGAGCACAAATTTGGCCTTCCAGGTGATGTGGGACAAAATTTATGTAGCAAAATAAATTATCTGGGGCGTCTTGCCCCAGGCTACCCTACATACCTAAGATCTGATTAAAGGAACTATCCCACCTTCTAAAATGTTGTTAAAACCAGTTAAATTGTGCCCGACTTTATAGATTGGATGACCAGGAACACGGTTCTGGCATTTATTTTTCATTAAACATCTTAGGCTTCCCATATTCCAAACACAAACTTTCAAATATGTGACGTCACAGCCCAAAATTACCTCCTTCCCCAGGCCACATTACTGTCATAAAGCTGATTCTTTTTACTCTGTAGGCACCACAACAAAGTTCAGACCAAGTTTTAAGCGATTTTTCAACGAACAAACCCATTTAAATCAGAATGACTAAACGAGGTGACGTCACACTAACGGTCGCTCCATGTTGAAGATAGGGCCTTGCGCAAGGCCCATTTTCAAATGAAGGGAACGAATTTCTTCAACACTGCAAGAGGCCGCGGGGGTTGCAACCTAGATAGATAGTGGTTTCTGAACCTCGCCGCAAACTTGGCTATCTCAACTCAAACCCCATGTTAAAGGTGGGATAGTCCCTTTAACACCTAATTAAAATATCGCAATTGCATAACCAGTGTGGCTGTTATTCTAATTCGCACGAATAAGCGCTTTTTGTTGTTACGTTTATCAAGCTAATCAAACGGAAAACAGTTATTCGACACCCGTAATGTATAGGCATATAAATACGGTAGCTTTCGGGGCAGCTATGGTCCATTCCTTTCAATTTGCAGCTGCCACTCGGCTGAGCGGCTGAGCCTATACTGAAGCCAAAATCCGGGTCGGAACATGAATGGACCGACCTGTGAGCAGTGTTCTGGTATATCAACACTGCACGCGTGTATTCCATATCCTAACTCAGTAATGATGGGAGCTGTCGTTTTAAATTGCCTCATAACTGCACAATCCATGCGAGATCTCTAGGCCCCTGCACCAGGGACGGCGCCACAGGGGGGCAGGGGGCAGCCGCCCCCCCCCCCCCCAACTCTGAACACTGGGGCCCTCTTTCAGCCAGCAGGTCAGGCCTGGATGGAATACTCTCTGGCTGTGCAGAAAAAAAAAAGACTTCTGGGCAGAGCTATAGAAATGACTTCAGGAGTGGGGAATCAAGCCAAATTTCTCAAGGTGAGACCAAGCCTTCTCAAGGTGCCGCCGCCAAGATAAAAGTCTGCACCGACTCCCATCATTGAAACCGTTGTTCTTCTGCAGCTGCGTTAGCGATTCAGATAAAGAGAAGGTGGAGGATAGGTACAGCTTTCAGCAATCGGATAGGTAGGGTAATACCTATAGGTATATTTGGGTATGTTACCTATTCTGTAGAAAATAGCGGCAGTGGAAGCTCAGTAGGTAAGTACAAGGTAATGCTCGTCAATATGCCTAACAGCCATGGCATGATATTCAGGCCGCGCTCATTTTGTTTTGCTCATGTTATAACACTAGACATTGCAGATAGCAGCATGGTCCGATTATGAATCATTGGCGTATTGCACAACGACAGGCACTTATGCCATCAATGAGCCTTGTATTACGAAATGTCTCGGGCAATTGGCAGTTGAGGTTAACCAGAAAACCAAAAGATGATTTTTATGACGATGATGACTGTGCGAAGACGGTCCTCGTGTTGCGGTGAGGGCAAGATCCCTGCACACAAAGAAATTAGATCATCCCAGCTGGATGAATTTATTCGTTACCCACCATCAGCTCCATAGATCCAGTTTCGGACGCCAAAATGAGAATCACTAGATGAGGAAGAAGAGGAAAGGAGAAGAAGATGGAGACATGCAATTCTACATGATGCTGTACCGCAACTCCTAATTGATGCCAGTTACGTGCTCTTCCCCCTTGTATCGTTATTCTTTTTGTTTTTGTTTGTTTTGTTGGGTTAGGCCATTTCGGTCTGACAAGACCATTGCAGAGCCGGAAGGATGATAGGAATTAGGGGGAGACATTGGTCTGGGCAGGTACCCTAGTGAGTCGCCGGGGCTGAGCCCGTCCAGAGGACAGGCCACCCAGCCCCAAGGCACTCACTGCACCCGGCTACGGGGTGCGCTCCCTCAGGAGCAGCAGTGCCGCTCCAAGGGAGCAGCCCGCATGAGATAAAGTTGCCTGTCCAGCCCGGAGGGGGGTTGCGGTGTGGAGGAGAAGGATTTCAGTATCCTGAGGATAGAAGCACGGATAGGTGAGGATAGAAGCACGGAACGGTGTCCGTTATTCTTAACCGTGTAACTGTTCCATTGAGGTTTAGTTAGTCGCAGCTTCACATTTCAGCTGCCAGCTGCCGTGTGCTGCCACCTGGCTGATTGTAGATGTCGCTGTCAGCGGCGGTGGTTCAGGAGATCTTTATAGTCACCGTGCAGGAGATTACGTGACAAAAGATCGTAAGACAACAGATCGTATGGAAAAAGCTCGAAGAAAAATTATCGTTAGATAAAGATCGTATGCTGTAAAAGACCGTAGGGCAAAAGATCGTAAGCAAAAGATCGTTAAGAAAATGGTCGTATGCAAAAAGATCGTAGCAAAATGATCGTAAGATGAAGAACGTATGATCGCACATACATTAATTTATCCGGCACATATACCTACAACGCGTTGCTTTTAGGTGCCAATGAGCCATCTAAGCTCTGACACATCAATGTATGCTTGACCTTACGGGAGCTTACGACGCGGACGGCCACTTACGACGCGGGCACAGAAATTGATAAGCTTTGTATGCGCTGGAGTTGGGTTGCAGTTTGCACCATGCGAATACCACATTTTGACAGAACGATCTCTATCTCATACGATCATTTGGCGTACGATCATTTACCTTGACGATCTTTTGCGAATACGATCTCTCGTCCATACGAACATTATACTGTCCGATCTTTAATCCCATATGCCTTTTTGGCATACGATCATTTTCCTAGTGACGATCTTTAGCGAATACCATCTTTTGTCCATACGAGCATTAACCGAAGGTTTGTTGTCAATAGTTAAAACACTATTCTTTAGAATTGTGTTTTTCTATTGAAAAACAAATCTGAGTTCCCTGACAATTTGGCAAAAGCTGCCTGAGATCAGTACAACTTGATGCTCTTGAAAACGGCTGGTCCAAATATTCTGATTTTTTCAGGATTTCTAGTGGGCCAGGTGATCTACGTTCTGGTATGGGTCTCCCCTCCGCGGACCATCTGGTGCACGTGCCACGTGACTTTAAAAATTCCCGTGTTAAGCCAATGGGGAAAATGAAAAAATGCGTTCCACGGCAGATTGCTCGAAAACGATCCAAACGACCCCCATTTTCTTACATGCAGATCAACCACCATTCGGTGCACTACCCATGGGTATGTCGCAAAGTGGCCGGAAAAGTCCAGAACCACGTGCCACGTGCCGTTGAAAATGACCCTGCACACCGGAAATTGGGACTTTTGGTCATTTCGGCGCACCCATGATGCATACTATGGCGTGGGCAGTGGCGGATCCAGGAAAACTCCAAGGGGAGGGTCATGAATCGAAGTGGTGCCCCTACCTATACCCAAAATTAAAAACTCAACGGATTTCGTCCACTTCATTTTGGTCGTGCCCCCATTTTCAGTTTTTTTTTTCTTTTTATTTTTTATTTTTAGTCAGTATCTTAACTCTTAGCCACAACCACATTTACCAATTGTAAGCAAGTATATATGAATGTGCTATGTGTATATATGTTGTGGACGCTGAGTAGTGAGTACTTACCAGGAACGTTATCAGGTAAGCAAATCGTTGTCAGTCCGACGAACTTGACCCTGGCGTCTAAAGCGTCTGTCCTCGACACTTCAGGCTTGTCAGGGGCACCAAAGTCCTTCCAGGGACACCACAAACCTGTCAGGGGCACCTACGGCCTTGTAGGGGCGCCACAGGCCCGCCAGGGGCACCACAGGCCTGCCAGGAAGCAGGGGCACCACAGGTCTAGCAAGTATACACGACAGGCCTGTCAGGGGCACAACGGGCCTGTTGGGCCCATGAGCACCCCTAGGGGCAGGGGCACCACAGTCCTTCCAGGGGCACCGCAGGCCTGTGAGGGGCACCAGCGGCCTAGCAGGGGCACCAGTCAACACAGGCCTGCCAGGGGCACCACAGACCTGCCAGGGGCACCAGAGGCCTGCCAGGAGCACCACCGACCTCGCAGGGGTAACTTGGGCCTGTCAGGGCCCAGGGGCACCACGGGCCTGTCGAGAGGCACTTCAGGCTTTTCAGGGGCACCATAGTCCTCTCCGGACGCAGGGGTAGCAGGGGCACCAGAGGCCTGCCAGGGGCACTACAGGCCTAGCAAGGGCACCACTGGTCTATCAGGGGCACCACGAGCCTGTCACAGCCAGGCATCTCAGGCTTGTCAGGGCCCAGGGGCACCACAAGTCTGTGAGGGGCACAAGCGACCTAGCAGGGGCACCAGTCAACACAGGTCTGCCAGGGGCGCCACAGACCTGCCAGGGGCACCAGAGGTCTGCCAGGGGCACCACCGGCCTCGCAGGGGCACCTTGGGCCTGTCAGGGGCACCACGGGCCTGCCGAGGGGCACTTCAGACTTTTCAGGGGCAACAGTCCTCTCCGGGCGCAGGGGTACCAGCGGCCTAGCAAGGGCACCAGAGGCCTGCCAGGGGCACCAGCGGCCTAGCACGGGACCAGAGGCCTGTCAGGGGCACCACAGGCCTAACAAGGGCACCACGGGCCTGTCAGGGGCACCTCAGGCTTGTCAGGGCCCAGGGACACCACAGTCCTTCCAAGGGCACCGCAAGCCTGTCAGGGACACCAGAGGCCTGCCAGGGGCACCACAGGCCCAGCAAGGGCACCACTGGCCTGTCAGGGGCACCTCAGGCTTGTCAGGGCCCAGGGGCACCACAGTCCTTCCAGGGGCATTACAAGCCTGTCAGGGGCACCAGAGGCCTAGCAAGGGCACCACAGGCCTGCCATGGACACCACAGGCCTGCCAGGGGCACCACCGGCCTTGCAGGGGCGCCTCAGGCCTGTCAGGGGCACCACGTGCCTGCCGGGGACACTTCAGGCTTGTCAGGGGCGTTACAGTCCTGTCAGGGCCCAGGGGCACCAGGCCCGTGGTGTCCCTGCTAGGCCTGTGGTGCCCCTGGCGGTCCTGTGGTGCCCCTGTCAGGACTGTGATACCCCTGATAGGCCGGTGGTGCCCCTGGCGGGTCTTTGGGCCCCCGGGCCTCAAGGGGGGGGGGCCATGACCCATGTGACCCCCCCTTGGATCCGCCCCTGGGCGTGGGTGACCAAACAATGGGTGTCATCCGGTCGGCAACTGTTTAACCCTATTAGTGGCAGGCTCCTGGCTACCCCCTATTAGTGGCAGGGGGGGCTGTTTACGACCCCCCCTTGATATCTCGAGATCTAACGGGCCGATTTTCAAAATTCAAACGGCATTCGATTTCGCTCAACGTGATCTACATTTCTAAAAAATAAAAATTAAAAAATGTCAACAGGGGGGGTAGAGGGGGGTAAAAACGGGCAAATTGCAGATACATTTTAGACTGTTTATCACGGCCAGGTTTCTGAACCAATCTTAACGCAACTTTTGCCGATCGATAGAGAATGAACCAGGAATTCACATGGATCCTAAAAATATGCATTTTCAAAAATCATAGGCGGATACAGATCATTGAGATTGGGGGTACACAAAAAGTATAGTAAATAAGGTTTTTGTTGGTACTGTTTCTAAAAAGGGTGGTAATGGTCTTGTTATGTTATAATTTTCTTATGAGAGAACGACTAAAATTGTATTGGTAATGCATAGGCGGTGTCAGGGCACCTATGTTGGGAGGTAAAACATAACCCCCCTTTTTGGACGCCTGGATCCGCCTATTATAGCAAAAACGTGTCAAAAGAGGATGCACAATAACTGTATATGTTATCACATGATACCTTTTATTCACTGTTCGTAAAACTGGTGCAGCATCGTGATCTTCGCCCAAATGACTCGCTTCACGAATAGGACCCCCCAATTCCCAGTGCTCTGGAGCCGCCCCTGGTAAAGTTATGAACTTGAAATTTTCAGGGAATGTGCCCAATTTAGTTTTAGGAAAAGTCAGAAAATTTCAGCATCGTAGCTTCAGCGGTTTCGGAGATATTCCCGAAAAACCTGAGGGGTGGATAAAAACAACCCCCCCCCCTGCCACTAATAGGGTTAAGGTGTCGTCCAGTGGGCCAAAGTGGTAGTTTCAAACTTTTGGGATCCACCACTCTGGGGATTCTTTTTGACAATATACTTACGTTTCTTGGCGCAATGTTCATTCCACCCAGCCGGTCGTCAATGCGTTAGAAGACCCAAATGACGATTGACCTGAAGGAAGTTGGGGGCGAGGAACACGCACGTGCCATCCGTTTTTTACTCGGGCGCTTTCATCTAGGAGATTTTTGCAGATACGTCAATGCGTTAGATGACCCAAATGACGATTGACCTGAAGGAAGTTGGGGGCGAGGAACACGCACGTGCCATCCGTTTTTTAATCGGGCGCTTTCATCTAGGAGATTTTTGCAGATATCTTTTTGATTTGTGAAAATGACCAGCCTAGCGGTATGCCAGCCGCTGATAAATTATTATCTTGCTGCGGCCGGGCGCTTATTTGCGGTGTTTGCGTTTGGCGGCTGGCGGGCGACTTTTAGTCGTTTTCGGTTAGCAGTTAGCGTCGGTGCGGTGCGGGCGGTTTTATTTTTTTCGGCGTTTCGGCGTTTTTTTCTGTGTGGTTTGCGGCGGTCGGGTGATTTTTTGCCGTTTGCGTTGGCTTTTCGGGCGTGCGTTTTACACGTTTTGCGGTGTTTACGTTTTGCGGCGGGCGGGCGTTTTGTGTTTTTTGCGGTGTTTGTCTTTGGCGGCGGGCGGGCGGGCGGGCGGGCGATGCGGGCGGTTTTCTTCTTTTTTTTTGCGTCGTTTGCGGTGTTAAATTTGTTTGCGGTTGGCGGGCGGTTTTATTGTTTTGCGGCGTTTTTGCGTTTTTTATTTGCGGTTTGCGGCGGGCGGGCGTTTGTTTATTTTTTGCGACGTTTGCGTTGGCGTTTCGGGCGTGCGTTTTGCGCGTTTTGCGGTGTTTGCGTTTTCCGGCGGGCGGGCGTTTTTCACAATTCAAAGTCCAAACCTTTGGGCCACAGCGCTCCTCGAAAAGCGCTGCCCTCGAGTATGCCGTACGATCTTTATCCATTACGATCTTCTGCATACGATCAACTTCCTACGATATTTACCCATTACAATCTTTTGCATACGATCAACTTTATGCGATCTTCTGCCTTACGATCCTCTGCATTACGATCTTTTGTCCGGTTACCGGTTCAGGGTGTCCCACGTCTCATTCACTTGTCGGCTGACTTAGCACCCCTGCAGTGCACCGGATGCTGATAGCACGTTCCGACTTCAGCAATCTACGAGCTGCACATGACCGATAACCATTTCAGAACATAGAGACATGTTAGTGTGGAGAGCAAATAGATATTATAGGATTAAATTGGACTTACTCCACAAGAGAATCGTTTTCGGTCGGAGCTTTCGACATGTATTACATGTCCTCTTCAGTTGACCGACAGCTGCCCTACCTCGACATCCTCATAACAAGAAAGGAAGACCGATTCAGCACTAAGGTCTACCGGAAAGCATGCAGCACTGATCAAGTACCGGCATTCTCATCATACACCGAGACCCGCTATCTCAGGTCGGCCATCAGATCGGACTGCATTCGAGCCATCCGCTACTGCACGACCATCAAAACCCGCCAGCAGGAGTTCGACTTTATACGCCGCAAGTTCCGTCAGCATGGCTACCCGCTCCCATTCATCGAGTCCACCATCCAGAAAGCGCAAGCGGATCTCAGACTGAAGGCCAGGGCTCTACCGTCACCACCAAGCTCGACCTCACCAGCTGCGCCTGTCAGAGTGTCAGTCCCGTTCGCTGGCTCCTGTTTTTACCAGCTCAAGCGGGAAGCCAGCAAGATCGGCATCCAGCTGGTCTCCAAGCCGTCGCTGACCATCGGATCATTGCTCTGCAGTAAAGCCAAGCACCACTTGCCGAAGCTGCAGGAGAGCAACGTGGTCTACAAGATCGAGTGCTCCTGCCAAGTTGACGGTGATCCTGTGGTCTACATCGGCGAGACAGACCGTGAGCTGGGAACCAGAGTCAGAGAACACCGGGAGAGCTGGACTGGAGCTGTTCGCTCGAGAGCCAACGCATCGGCCTTCAGTGCTCACAGGGATTGTTCACCTGCCTTCGATGAGGTCAAGGTACTAAATCGAGCCAGCCACTACCAGATGCGACTGCTGCTCGAGTCGGCGTACATCCGGACTGTGGGACGGCGGGAGGCCGTCTTGGTGTCGCCTAATGATGCGAATGTGAACAGAAACTCAGGTGCGCTGCTGCAAGACCGCTGGCTGCCAATAATTCGTCGTGTTTGCCAGTAGTTTTATAGTGTGTTAAACATTTATATCGTGTGATAGTGTTTTTTTTTATATTGATCTCTTTACACTTTTGTACCCCACCTGCTTTAGCATCTTTGTAGTTTTTAACTTTTGTGGTATTTATAGGTATGTACCTATAACGTTTTATATTTCTGTACCGAGATAGTATGTATTGATTTCTATATTTTTTAGGATTTTATTAGTGTGGTATGCGTTCGTGTTTTTTGGTAGACTTTAGAGATGTCAATCGGATACCAACTTTTTGGTATACCGATACCAAACCGATACCAACTTGGTATTTGGTATTTCAATCCTAACGTGTTTGGTATTTTGTTGGTATTATGAACCCTTACTAATGTATAAGAGGCTAAGAAATTGGTAAAAAGTTGGTATTTCCCTCATGTTCCCAAGTTGGTTCGGTTTCGGTATTTCCCCACGGTTTTGGTTGGTATTTGGTTTGGTATCGGTATTCCGATTTTCTGTAATTGACATCACTAGTAGACTTTCTCATTGAGTGTACTCTTATTGTCGTCACGTGTTTCAGGCTTGCTTATTTTATAATTCAAGCGGCCTGAAATAACTCTGCGCAGCTCACCGACATCTTGTGCGATTCGATTCGACCCGAACGTTTTATTTTCGCCCCGATTACCGACCTTCGCTGAAGAGGACATGTAATACATGTCGAAAGCTCCGACCGAAAACGATTCTCTTGTGGAGTAAGTCCAATTTAATCCTATAATATCATTTCAGAACTGATCAAACAGGTATAGGGCAGTCTTCCGAGCAGCTTCCGAGCAGATATGAGGCCAACCGGTAAGCGGCAACCCCATCAGCCCTCAAAAAGCCCCGTAAACAGAATCACTAAAAGCATACAGTTTATGTGACCAGTGACATGTGGATTTGTTGAGTCTTAACCCTCGCCCGTAAACGGCGATCTGCCACCTTCGCCCATGCAGGGGGGGGTTGGTGCGACCCCCCCCCCTTGGCGTTTGAAAACGGAGCGTCGTAGAGCTTAGCGGAAAAGACCAACGGATTGCTCTCGCCGAGATCTCGCGATTGGTGGTATATTTTTTGGTCCTAGGTCAACATTTGACCTACTTTTGACCGGTCAAAGGTCAAATTTTCGGAAAAATAGACTTTTTTCAACTTTCGGCGGCGATTGCGGCAAAACGGTAGAAGATGTCGACTTGAAACCTTCACTATCGTGTTCCTTAATCAATTCTCTATCGTTTGGTATGTATTTCGTTTCCCTAGCTCTAAAAATGGCGCGTTGGGAGCGCCGGAAGTCGGCAAGGTCACAGTCGGCGGCAGAAATTCGAAAAATCAAAATTTAAATTTTTGAAATCTGATTGTATTTTTGGATTTGGGAGGTCCATTTGCTCCCTATAGAAATATTCCCATTGAGGTGACAAGAATTAGCAAAATAGTGGTTCGGGCGCTTTTCAAAAATAGTACCGGACGCTGTTCCTCTTGTGACGTCATAGCTCCGTGACCTGACCTGACCCGGTCAAGTTTCTTATACCATATGATAGCCAATACTTGCCCCAACATGCATGGGAAGTTTCATCACGATCCATCAACCGATCTCCGTACCACCGGCAGGAAACCTCGGGCGTTGGCACTCAGTTTGTGAAAATCCGGCCGGAGGCTGTTCCCTTTGTGACGTCATAACTCCGTGACCTGACATGACCCGGTCAATTTTTTTTTATCAAAAGATGCGCAAGGTTTGCCCCATAAGGTACCCAAAATTGTTTTCCAATCGGAACGGACTACATGGGCGAGGGTTAAGAAGCAGTTCGATAGGATAGTGAATAGAAACTGGGACAGTCAACCGCACTTGACAATATCAGTCCTACTATTTTTAATCCCATGCAAGATATATCTTGACAAAAATTATCAAAAACATTTACTTTTATGAGATCAAAAACATTTACTTTTATGAGATACTACTCAGATTTGCTTACATCACGACCGTTACAAGTACTGCGTCGATATCTAAATTCTACAGTTGTCGACTCGACTTTGACTCGATACCAATAACAGCAGGAAAAACACTTAGCGCTTTTGGGTCAAACAAATGCATTCGATAAACAATCTAAACGTCCCTCGGATGCTTATGTTTTGTACCTATTCCGGTCATGTGATACTATTTATGCATGAATGATAAACACATAACCAACTTTCTACATGACCGCTGAGTTCTCACGTTGGTTGTGTCATCGATTCTCGTTGAGCACGTCTAAAACGGCACAGTAAAAGGTCATAGCAGAAATAAGCGTTTCCTGATTTGTGATCCATATACGGAACTAAAGGGTAATTATGCATGCCTACCAATTTGTCACATTTATTCACAGTAAAGTAATGAATATTGCTACGATTCATCATTTATCATCAGCGATTGCAGCGGTACATGGCTAGGCTATCGATAAACCTAACCTCCTAAGGTAGCATTCCTTTTCTGACAATGGCCTCTTGTCTTTTTAAGTCATTAGTGTCTCACGTAAACCAGTTATTGGTATATAACTCATAAATTGACCTCAACGATCGAGTATAATGCACGGGACAATTTACGGTCGGCATTTTGGCACGGCTACCGGCGCCGCCGGACGCGGTACTCGGCCAACGAGCATATCGCACCCGAGGCCGATAACCGGTGACTCAGTGACCTCTTCAGTAGACCCCCTCCCCCAGTAGACCCCCTCTTCAGTAGAGCCCCCCCCCCTCCCCAGTGACCGCCATAGGTGACCACTTCAGGTGACCGCCCCGTGATCGCCATCCTCCCAGGCCCGGTAAACACGGCTCCATTAGAGGGGCGCTCCATTAGGGGCGGGCGGGTCCCGTCCGTTTCATTGACGGACGGCCGGCCGCGCGCGGTGCGCAGTGCGTGCACGGTGCCTTCCATCGTGCGTCCGGGCGGCCCGTCCCGAGTCGGCCCTCCATTGACCTGTTGTGGCCGCTAATGCGTCCGGAACGGACTGGGCCCTCGGTGCCGGCTCAGTTGTTGAGTTCCGGCTGTTGTGACCGCCAACAGACAATCGGGGTCGGCTTACGACAGCCGATAACAAGGCGGCCCGCCCTCTGGGGATTGTCCCGGGCGGCGGCCGACTGTCCGGGAGGCCCCTCCCCCATCCCATCCCTCTCACCCACCACACTGCAGTGGGTCGCAGGCCGTGAGGCACCCCACACGGCCGGCACGGAACTCCCCGGTCAAATTAGTCAATGGAGTGGCGCCGGCCGTCGCGGCGTTCCCGAGTCATCAGTAGATCGGTCGACTGCGCTACAGAGTGCACCGATGGACTGCAGCAGTATTAGGCCAGGCCACGATAGGCCCTTTGTCCGGTGATCGACAATGGCATTAAGTGGGGATAAGCAGAAAGCCGGCTCCTCACAGGACGACAGTCGGTAGTGAGGGTCATCAAAGTTTCATTAGCGACTTACTTCACGATACACTTGAAGTAATATGATGAAAAGTGCCCTCGGACACGCACATAATTTGGGTTCGCTCCATGGACGTAAACGTAAATGTCAAACGGACTGTTGAATACGTTGGACCATGCACTTGAAACCATTGAACGACAGGACGAACGTTCGGAGAAATGTGGGTCACTTTGTTATTTCTAACAATTGAGACTAACTGCGGTATAGGGCATGTCCCCATAGCACAGAAATGGTGCGTTTAGAACATATGGGAATGCCAAGACAAGTGACAGCTGTTTTCTGACATGGATCAAACTGAATGAAATAGGATAAGCTAAGAATACATAGATGTTATTGAATCACGATTTACAACAAACTTAACTTGGCTGGCAGTTCTTAAAGGGACCCTCCCACCTTCAAAAAAGTTTGTGAATTGGCATGAAAGTGATGTCGCTCGGTTCAGAAAGAGCGAAAACGAATATCTACCAAATTTCACCGAAAAATATTCACCGGTTTTCAAGATATTATACTTTTACTTTTGTTTACTTCTTGGGATCTCCGCTGTTCCTAGCGACTTTATTTGGAAGCAATAGTTTGGCAGCTGAAAGTGCGGCACTTGTTGCGCGCAAAGCAGCATATACCACCGCGTGCTACAAAACGATTTAGTCAAACATTTAAAAATCGTTAGATATCTGCGCTGACGTCACACATTCAGAGGGGTATTCCTATGCATTAGCCCCTCTGAATCAAAATGCTGCAATTTTGAAATTCAATATTTCCGATTTAAGGCATTTCTCGATGTTGTGAGTGTCGAAACCGGTAATTGTGGGCCAGGGACCCCACTTTGGCTATCTCAACTCAAATCTAATGTTAAGGTGGGAGGGTCCCTTTAATAAATCTATTGAATTTCAATTGATTAGCGTAGGCTCAGAAAGCTTGTTTTGTGCTTTCCCCTGCTCTGTCCGCTATTGTTCCCAGCCAATGCATATGACACTCCTCGCCGTCATACCGGTGACCTGGCTCCGGGGAGGGACGGGGAGGGCGGGACAGCAGAGAGGGTGCTGGCCGTCGCACGCCGGCGACGGCGCTCTCTGGGGACGCCTTGTCCCCATCGACCGCTCACAATTACAGAAGACTCGCCGCCGGCGGTCCGCATTGTTTGCTGCAGACGGTAACGGTGGGCCTCCACGCGGCCCCACGCGCGGCACCCGTGAGCCATGGCGTGCGTGAGCCATGGTATGTGGCGGCTGAGCCATGACGTGCGTGAGCCATGGTATGCATGTGGCGGCTGAGCCATGGCGTGCCTTGTCCTTGAGCTAGTCTCCGTGGTCCGTGCTATACATTTTCTGTTGGATGGTTGAGCCAAGCATAATGTGCGCATTCGGCCATCACCTAATTATAAACATATAATGACCATATATATTGTAACTATGACTATATAATAACTATATGATATAACTTAATAGTATATTAGGTAGGTATATGCCATTAATTGCAAAACGAACAAATTTACCTTACCGTTCACGTTCGGTAAATTTCTCCCAAAGTAAGTCTCCGGAGACTCAATTGTTCGGCGAAGCAGCCTCGTATTGCCCTGCCGTACGTATGCGTGCATGCCATCGTCGTAAGCTATTAAATGTTTCCTAGAATACGTTTACATGCTATGTTATTGTGCCAGATATTTGCCTATATGAGTACCTAATAATTATTAACCCTCGCCCCGTTGGGTGGGGGGGGGGCAATTTGCCCCCCCGTGGTTTTTCCTGAATAGCAAAAAAACGGCGGTGCGCAGCGCCGCCAAACTTTCAGTACCTTCCCGGGCATCAATTTGACACCTTCACACAAAATTTCAAGTCATAGGTCACCTTAGGTCAGGAGTTATTGAGGTCAAACTGAGGTCATGTTCGAGCAAAAATGAGCAAAAAACATGCAATCTTAACCCGCGCCCTGCTGGGGGGTGTTTGAACACCCCCCCTTGTGGTTTTTCGCGAATATCTCAAAAACGGCGGCGCAGAGCGCCGCCGTTTTTGGTACACCTTATCATACATCAATTCTACACATGTTGTAAAAATTTCAGACCAAGGTCATTCAAGGTCAGGTCACCAGGTCTCTTGAAGTGACCTCACCTCATAAAAAGTTTCAATGTCTGTCATAGCTACACCGAGTGACCGATCGCTTTGAAACTTTCAGTGATTACTAAGGGCAATAGCATGTACAAAATGTATATCTCAGAATTTTGATATCGATGACCTAAGGTCATGTCAATTTTGCGACCTCCCCATTATAAGTCAATGGGAGAAAATTGAAATGCGCCTCTTTTGGACGAAAGACATTATAAACACTCCCAAACACCGAATTACAAGTGGTTTAGACACACTGAACATGAAAATGGTGTCCGTGACCCTTTTTATGCCCTGAGGTCATCTTAGGTCACGAATGATATCTAACAGTTTTTCGCAAATAACTTTTGATAGAGACATGCTAGAGCGATGAAAAGGCCTTAGATGTGTTCAGCTGGACGATCCGGATCGACTGATATGCAACATGACCCTTTCCGGTCAGGTCATGACCTTGACCTGAGGTCAAATTTTCAAGTTGACCATTCAAGGTCAAGTTATAGTTCATTCGATGCGTCTTGACGAGAGGAACACGATGCCGGTGAAAGTAAGCTCGTACAAGGCTTGGGTCAAAAGTTATTGCAGAAAAACTGTTTCCGAAAAAATCGGCTATTTTTGCAGTTTTTGCCCCCTGCAGGCAAAACCGTTGACGTTAGGTCAAATTTGAGAGAGTTACTCAGAAAGGGCATTAATAGGGCTATCGAATGCGCTTTTCCACGGCGCTGTAGCTCTATTGGTTCCCGAGTTATGCGTTGGCTTCTTGAAAATTTTCGACATTTGACCTGGAAATCGGCGAAATTTTGCCTTCAATGACCTCTGGTGACCTGACCTTTGACCTGACCAAAAAATTGACCGAGGTGATTTCGTCATTATTTTTGACGCTCTTTCGAACGCCGCCTTCTGCGTATCGCTACGTGGCCCAGGAGCCGAGTTACAAGGGGGGTGTTCAAACACCCCCCCCCCCGCAGGGCGTGGAAATCCAGGACCCCCAGCCGGGCGCGGGTTAAAACGCTGACCAAATCTACAGTTACCAAGCAATTTCAAAGTTCTTTACATGGTCATGTAGACAAAAAGCGGCGCTACAAACCTGCCATCTCGGATTTTCAAAATTTTGGGTTTTTGACCACCCAAAATTAATTTTTTTTTGGAAAAACTATAAAAAAAAATCCAAATTTTTTTCGAATTTCGAAAAAAACGGAATATATGTGATAGTTCCTGCGCTCTTCTATATACATACCACATTTCAGATCGATATCTCGTTTTTTGGCCAAGTTATAGCGAAAAAACTTCAAAAATGATGACGTCAAATTTTTGAACTCAATTTTTAGCGATTCTAGACCACGTAGGGCAAAACTAAGACCTCCCTTGAACTCCCCGTGACGAGCTGCCATCGAATCGATGCCCATTTTATGCAAAAATATCAACTTTGAAATTTGACCTAATTTGACCTGACCTTGACCTGACCTTCACCAGAACATAATCTAAACTGACCCAAAGGTTGTCTGACCCACATAATCGTATTTTGCATATAAAATGGATCATAATGCATGCATCACATGATATTTTCATATTGTGACCCTCAGTGACCTGACCTCTGTGACCTGACCTGGTATCAGTAACCTCAAATAGCAAAATATGTGTTTGAAGAACATTCCCCCATCGATGATTTTCAATTACATGTATTTTACTCGATTTTACAACACATTTCTTGAAATGCCTTAAACGGTGAAAATTTGACCTTTGACCTGACCTGTGACGTCATCGGTTTAACCTAGGTAAATGAAATTGGGTCACAAGGTAGTTCCCTGATGGGGCTATCCAACACCGTTTGCCGTTTGTCACTAGGTTGCGTGGTTCTCGAGATCTTAGGGGGGGGGGGGCAAATTGCCCCCCCCCCCCCCACCCCCCAACAGGGCGCGCTGCTCGGCAGAGCCCAACGGGGCGCGGGTTAAGTAACATACTAATTTAATAACTTTATAAGTGTTGCTTGAATGTGTGATGATCGGATGTGGAATCAGGCCTGAGCAGTGAGCACTGACTGGAGCAGGTCATTTAGGAGTAAGTAGGCAGGTGCTACTGCTCGGTACTCAGGCCGGATCGAGTCAGCTGAGCACGCGTCGACTTCCTACACACATGAACAAAATTTTTGAAATATCAAGTTAATGGAAACATACCAATTCAATCTCAGTAACTAATATACCGCATCAAATCCGAAAAACTGCGAAATAAAAACGCTTTATCCTATACACGTACATCATTCGATGTTGGTACTTACCTAAAACTCGAATCATAAATGAACAAACATTTGTTTCCATTAATCGGTCTGCAGTTTGGTGCTTCAATTATAACGATGAATAGTTTACTTGCCTAGAGTTACACACTCTCCCCCCCCCCTCTCTCTCTCTCTCTCTCTCTCTCTCTCTCTCTCTCTCTCTCTCTCTCTCTCTCTCTCTCTCTCTCTCTCTCTCTCTCTCCCTCAATCGTGCGGTCATGCCACTGTGGATTGCTACCGTTGCTAATACGTAAATACATCAATAGCCCATATGACGAATGGTGCCCTTGTTTGCGCGACACTGCGGCCGAGCAGCTTTGCAACTTTCAGCTGTTTGGCAGCAAATCGAAAAGTTAGGACCATTTCATTGCACTAATTCACTGTTTTGTGCACGGCTGTGTGAAGAGCGTTCGAACTTCAATGTGGCCTTGTTACACTTTCACGAGCCGCTCTTTTCCCGTGACTGTGTTAACATTGTAAGCTGATCATATGACTCGTACTGCTAGTGCTGTCAACATGTTTGGTGCTCCGCACTGACCAATTGTTTTCAGCATTGGCTCGATACGTCAAACGTGTGAAGCCAGGGGTGTCATTTGCAATCGATTGGTTCGTAGAAAATAAATGTAATTTAAGGTAATATAAACGTGTGTTGTTCAATGTAACGTAACTGTCATGCAATGTCACTACTAAACGTTAGTGACTTCCTCAAACGAAGAGATTAAATGCAGCATAAAATAGAAAAGATGATGAACTCAGTTACTGAACGATGTCACATCTCACTGGCGGATCCAATGGTGGCGGGAGGGGAGGAATTCGGGGAAAATACCTGCTCCCAGCACCCGAAATCGATGAAAATTTGTCGTTTTTTGATAGAAAGAAAACCAAACAACTTTTGTGAGGAAAAGTTTGCTTTGAACTCCACATCAATGCGTAAGGGAGCAAAGCTCAAGGAGTTCTTTAATTTTGAGATTCTTTTTGGCGTATGCCTCCCCACAGCGTCCGAGAACGCCTTCCTGGATACACCTATGTCACATATGAACAACGAGATATGCAATACGATGTGTACCTAATCCAATATAGGTAGGTATCGTAGGTACTAGCCTTCTTGTGTATCTTCAATGATGTCAATTATTATAAGAAATACATAATTTAAGAAAGGACGCAAGATATGCATACACAGGCATGAGAGGGCTTTATTTTAAAAAGAAGAAATTGGTTTAGTTTAAATTGAATTTTAGCGGAAGTAAAGCAGTAAAGCCCGCGGGCGGCCATCTTGCCAGTCCGCTGGAGGAGGCGGGCGGCGGCGTTCCCATGGCGCTATGTCATCGACCGCAGGTGCCGCGTCTCGGCCGGCCCGCCAGTGGATGGGCCGACACGTGACCGGGAGCTGATGTTCGCCGAGACAATCGATGCTGGAGCATCGGCCGGGCAATTGTTTCACCTCCTTGAGGACCACCGACGGGCCCCGGAGGACCCCTGAATGAATGGCGGGCCTCCGCAACCGCAGGCGTGAACGGCCACTGGTGGGGTCACGGTGAAAATTATCGAATAGTTATGTAACGGGGTGTGCGGTGCGCTTCTTCATTAAAGTCACACTGCTTACTGTTTTTTATTTTATATGTCATGTCCTGTAGCTAGTGTAATGGCATTACTAATTTGGCATTACTAATACCTACTTTACGATCTGCAATGCCGTCAAATAACCTGTCATGTTGACGCTTGCTGTTTGTTGTACATGTTGTTAGTACCTGGCAAGCCTGGCTCATCTCCGTTTCTGCATCCATATTGCAATGCGCAATACATTCGGACTCTGAGCAGCAGCAATTGCCACGCCATATGTGTAGCTCGCCCATGGCGTGGTTACTACAAAAAAAATGACGTGACTACCGAAAACAAATAGTATGTGACTCCAAGATAGTTACAAGCGCATTCAACTGAATATAAAAAGCAAATTAAAATACAGTGTGATATTTTACTCAACAATAAAGGCACCTTTTAAGCTGTTGGGTATCCGTAACGCATTACAAATAAGCATATATCCAATAAAAATATAACTATATTTATGCCTGTAAATACACACTTACACACTGAAGTAAATTAAGGTCTCCCGTAATCCCAACATTGTAGGGCAGTTTCCTGCCTCTCAGTTCATTCATAATGCAATTGTAAATGGCGCATGCCTCCATTTGTCACCGCGGGATAGCACGCAAATAACCGATGTGCGGGTAATCACTCACCTGTGATGCACAACGTTCCGAATTAGCCATATATCGGATTGCAATCAACAGTCTGATAGCATGACTACCTCACTGACCTAACAAGGCCGCAAGTCAGGCTTATGAGCGAGCGCGAAGCGCGAAGCGCGTCTTTTTACGAGCGAGCGAGCGAAGCGAGCGAAGCGAAGTCTTTTCATTACAACGGAAAATCTCAGTATGAGCGGCCCGGCCCGGCCTGCAACGCCTTTGAGAGGCTTATAACTCAGTAACCGCTGGGCCGACTGACCTGCGATCTTTTTTGTTGGGTAGCCCCATTCCTTCTGCCCTGTGGTTGACTTCTTGATGCATTTAGGTGACCGGCATGGCACGTGCCACGTGAAAAGCCAAAGGTGTTCAAGCAGTTCTACAGAATCAGCGCGCGCTTTTGGGAGGCCTGTATCTCGGTAACTGCTTGGGTGATTGACTTTCGGTAATTGTTGTGGGGTATAGCATCCATTCTATCAAACATCAGATACCATCGATGCATGTGGGTCACTTCCAGTGCACGTGCAAAATGCAAAAAGAAGAGGTGTCAAATTTGTACCCACTGCACTCATTCTGAAATCGCTGGAGCGATTTCGCTGACAGTGGGCATACAGGTAG
The DNA here is from genome assembly GCF_019059575.1 of Amphibalanus amphitrite. Classification (NCBI taxonomy): domain Eukaryota; kingdom Metazoa; phylum Arthropoda; class Thecostraca; order Balanomorpha; family Balanidae; genus Amphibalanus; species Amphibalanus amphitrite. The sequence goes on along the minus strand of NW_024881609.1, from coordinate 1,004,045 downwards.
GCGCCCACTAGGCATTGCATTCCCATGCGTTAGGGTTGGGTGCTACGGCGCGTGCGCACGGGTATGGGCGTTTCCAGATCTCGAGAACGTGCAGGGCTCACTCTCGCTCGCTCGTTCTTTATCCAAAAAGCGTTTTACTGGTAATTTACTACGAAAACTTCTGATAGGAACTGTAACGTGCATAATCGATGCATGCTTTATACGGGACAGCGCAAAAAAGGCAATATAACTTGTGCCTCAAATACATGCAAAAAGGCATTCAAGTAGATATTAAAATGCAAGATACAAAACAAAATTACAAGTGAAACTTCTGCCATCAATTAGTTAATTAATAATCATCGACTGTGCATGAGAGGGTAATTGCCAACGAAATGTTTACACATCATCGATCGCCCTACAGCTCCCATCGCTAGTATGCTTTACGAGTCTCGATTAATTTTCCATGAAATTTTGAAGGCTTATGATGACTTTTCAGACATAGCGCTTCAACAGCAATCGGTAATAGAGGCTCCATGCATCTGTTTCACGTTTACAGCACGGGCCACACATTCCTTTTCGTAATACGAGTACTTTACGCAGGAGCTTTTGGGTAGTGAGCGTGTGTGTTTTTGTTGTTCTTTGGCTGTTAACCCGCGCACCGACGGGGGTCTGCGCCAACTTCGCACCGACGGGGGGGGGGGGGCGGATGACCGCCCCCCCCCCCCTGAGATCTCGAAAACGAAGCAAGATAGCGACAAGCGGTAAACGGCATCGGATACGCACGGTCAAGATCTACAATTTTTACAAAGGTCATTTTCAGGTCAGGTCAAAGATGACGTCACAGGGGTCGAAAAAGTCAAAATGGCGGCGCCAGATATGGAGAGAGTTTTTCTCGAATAACTTTCGAATTAGTCAAGATAGGAACAAACTAAGGGCATCATCGTGATCCTCTCGTCAATCCGCATCGAATGATATATATGTTGACCTCGAAAGGTCAAGGTCAAAGGTTGACCTCAGGTCACGTGACCTCGAGGTCATCATGTATATCATTCGATGCGTCTTGACGAGCTGAACACAATGAGACCATCCACGCGTCTGTATCTTGTTCCTGTACGGAGTTATTGGCCAAAAACCTTTGGTGACCTTTGATGACGTCACATGACCTCACAGCTGCCCAACAGCAAAACAGACCTCAAGGTAGTGAAGGTTGATCGTATATGAAGTCATGTATGGTATATGGGGCCATTCCGACCCGTTTTAGTGGTAAAAACAGGGAGTTGATTTTTCCCCCATTGACTTATAATGGGGAGGTCGCGAAACTGACCTGACCTTAGGTCACCGATATCAAAATTCCGAGATATACAAATTGTAGCTACTAATGACCTAATAACATCCTGCGACTTTCAAAGGCCTCCGACATCTACTGTAGCTCTGGCACGGTGACAAAGTTGCAAAAAAGTGACTTGAGGTTGGGTCATTCAAAGTGACCTGGTGACCTGACCTTAATAGGTAGGAGGTTCAAACTTGCACACCATGTGTAAAATTGATGAGCTAATAGTCATACCAAATTTCGCGGCGCTACGCGCCGCGGTTTTCCCGCTATTCGCGAAAAACCTCAGGGGGGGGGGCGGATATCCGCCCCCCCCCCGTCGGTGCGCGGGTTAAGATGTTTGTTGTTTAGATGATACAAAAGTGTCAGTGTTCAGGGTCACCGGCCTAGGTCCTATGCAAAGGTCATATAAAAGACGTGCATAGTTAGTTTGTTATCACGGCTATGTCTCTCGATCGCAGCCGACAGCAACAATTTTTATTTGATTTTTTATTTTCTGGAAGTAGCAATATTTCACCTGATGAGCTCCAATTGGCTGTTGTTATGGTATCCGAGTCTGAGATGGCTTTCAACTACCTATCTGAAATAGTTTTGACTTTTGACTGTCAGTAAGTACGAATGAAACGGAGCAGGGTGCAGGAAACACCTTCCCAATGCATGTGCATTCGGGCAAGAGCCAACGGATTTGTTGTTTTAATGTATTTCAGCCAAAACTATCTGAATACGTTTTATCAACGCGAACTAGAACACTGATATGAACCTAACATCTATCTTCCAGATTTACCAGATCTATCTACGCTAGTGTGTTTGCTTCAATTTCGCTACCTACTTGCATGTCGGACAATGAAAATATTGGTTTTAGACAATATGACCGGTCCTATGCATACTTGGCAGTAGATGGCGGTCAACAATGCCGGCATATTTCCTCATTCCCGAAGTAATTTGCCGCTGGCCCGTCGAGTTGAGTCGTTACCGGGCGATTGGTCGGCCTAACGACCCGTCCCGGCCACTCTGCGGACTGATGAAGTCGCCTCCACCATTGAACGACGCACCAATCGGCTGCAGAGGCGTAACGGGGCCGGGACGCGGCCGTAACGGGGCCGTGACGCGGCCGTAACGGGGCCTTGACGCGGCCTTAGCAGGATCGTTATGCAGCCGAAGATGCCCGGGATGCAAAATTAACAGGACAGCAATCGAGCCATGCGACGAAATGATGCCTTCTTTATCAAAGACCCCATGCTTTTTTAGACAAGTTTGCAATATACATAAACTGACATTGGGTGATACGCAGCCAAACATATTGCAAAGTGTGCGTTCGAGAGCTCTGTGAGCGATGTAGGTATGTAGTATATGCATGCCGCAAGTGACAAACACATTGAGTATGTAGTGTCAAAGCAAAATGCTGAGCTATAGGGGAAGATGGGGGAACACCGCCCTTTGGGGAACACCGCCCACCCCGACATCAGAAATATAAAAAGGTCTAGGGCGACAGCTGACTGTCTTTTGGCAGCGTGGCGACAACAGAAGTGCAGGTATGGGCAGTGCACCGCATTGGTTTAGGTGATTTGCGAGAAATTCCTAATTTTACGTTTCGTGAGTACGTTTTATGCTTTTTCTAGCGGCTAGCATAATAATAAGCAGAAGAAAACTGATCTTATTTGATAGACATTAGTCCTGAAGTACCTAGTTTTTTTTTGCCATAATTAGGACTCATCCAAGCATTATCCCGCGAGTTGCTGGGGGGGGGGCGTTAAACGCCCCCACTTTTTTCGCCGGGCCATAGCATAAAAACGGCGCGCCGCAGGCGCGCCAAATTTTGGGTACCGGTAGGGAATTGATTGAAGTTTATTGTGACAAAGTTTCAAAAAAATCGGTCGGAAAATTTTTGAGATATCGAGGTTTAAGTGACGTCATGATTTCTGAGTTTTCGACCAAAAACGGCATATGTTCAAAAAATCATATAAAATCACAGAATAGACATACAGACATGCCGTAAACGCCATTAGACTGCCAATACCATGGTCAATCAAATGGCTATCTTCGATTATTGATTATCGTTCCGCATTTTCCATTATCTTGAACTGAATCTTGGCAATTTTTCGTGACTACTTCACGACCATGATACATGAATTTCTTAAATTGAACTTTTTGAGCCAAACACGTACTCATATGATAAAATGAATGTCACCATTGTGTTTTACGCCCCAAATTACCTATAAAACATGTGTCACAGGCTGCGAATATCAGTTTTGATGTTCGGGGATATGTGCCTACCCGGTTGACCTGACCTTGACCCTGACCTATGCTTGACTGACCCCTACATGGAGCTGACACTCTTGTAGCCTTATAAGATGGATTGTGCACCGTTTTGACAGAGTTTATGGCGAGAGGCGCCCATTGCGAAGTCCTGAAGTCCATGCTACTGAAAGCCCGATTTCAGGTGTTTGACCTGACCTTGACCCGACCTGTGACCTCAAAATTCAATTTTAAAGTACTCATCTGAAGCGTCTCGTCGCGCTCTTTCGTTTGCCGCCTCGTGCGTTTCGCTGCGCCTATTGGTTCTCGAGTTATCGGCTGGGGGCGTTTAACGCCCCCCCCCCCCCCCCCAGCAAACGGTGGGTGGCGAAATACCCCAGCAACTGCCGGGTTATACGTGCTCCTGCTCGAGCGAAATGTTGGCCGTGCTGCCATATTGAAAGATTTTTTTACAACAATGCAGACACTTCGGTAACACCGCCCACTTGGGAAAATTGGTATTTAATAGCATATTGTGACCCCTAACCCTGGAGTGACGCATTTCAAATAAAGAAAGAACGTTGTTATGTTTTCTTTTTAGAGGATCATTAAAGATTTCGAGAAAATGAAATTTTGGGACTTCAAGTCGTCTAGTTAGATAAGTGAGTACTACATTGTACCAGGGATACAATGAAATCGTTTCCACTGTATTTTATAAGCATACTAAAACGCCTCGTAATCTACGATACGAAGAACAACTTAACCCGCGCACCGACGGGGGGGGCGGATATCCGCCCCCCTGAGGTTTTTCGCGGATAGCGGGAAAACCGCGGCGCGTAGCGCCGCGAAATTTGGTATGACTATTCTCTCATCAATTTTACACATGGTGTGCAAGTTTGAACCTCCTAACTTTTAAGGTCAGGTCACCAGGTCACTTTGAATGACCCAACCTCAAGTCACTTTTTTGCAACTTTGTCACCGTGCCAGAGCTACAGTAGATGTCGGAGGCCTTTGAAAGTCGCAGGATGTTATTAGGTCATTAGTAGCTACAATTTGTATATCTCGGAATTTTGATGTCGGTGACCTAAGGTCAGGTCAATTTCGCGACCTCCCCATTATAAGTCAATGGGGGAAAAATCAACTCCCTGTTTTTACCACTAAAACGGGTCGGAATGGCCCCATATACCATACATGACTTCACATACGATCAACCTTCACTACCTTGAGGTCTGTTTTGCTGTTGGGCAGCTGTAAGGTCATGTGACGTCATCAAAGGTCACCAAAGGTTTTTTGCCAATAACTCCTTACAGGAACAAGATACAGCCGCGCGGATGGTCTCATTGTGTTCAGCTCGTCAAGACGCATCGAATGATATACATGATGACCTCGAGGTCACGTGACCTGAGACCTTGACCTTTCGAGGTCAACACATATATCATTCGATGCGGATTGACGAGAGGATCACGATGATGCCCTTAGTTTGTTCCTATCTTGACTACTTCGAAAGTTATTCGAGAAAAACCCTCTCCATATCTAGCGCCGCCATTTTGACTTTTTCGACCCCTGTGACGTCATCTTTGACCTAACCTGAAAATGACCTTAGTAAAAATTGTAGAACTTGTCCGTGCGTATCCGATGCCGTTTACCGCTTGTCGCTATCTTGCTTCGTTCTCGAGATCTCAGGGGGGGGCGGTCATCCGCCCCCCCCCCCGTCGGTACTAAGTTGGCGCAGACCCCCGTCGGTGCGCGGGTTAATAGTCCAGCAATCTGCAAATTTCGTTGCCTGCTGAGCTCGGGCGGTGTTACCCAACGGTCGGTGTTACACCGAAAAAAAATGTAGACAGTTATTGAATGTGGAATAATGCAATTATGAACGACACTAAAAGAAAATAATTGGTTGATATGTTTGTAGAATTGGTGCAACAATCCAATGAAATTGAGAGATTGATCATTTGGCCAAAAATTACGTGCCTAGACCCTAAAAGGTTAAGGGGGTCGGTGTTTCCCGTCTTCCCCTAATGTGTGCTATAGCGCGTCGTCCGATGCAAAGTTGTGATGAATCATGCATTCTACCCATAAACTTGTCGTGTTCGGCTCAGTTTCTTAAAGTTGAAAAACTTGTTATTGTTTTCGATTTATCCGGAGCTATTCGTAAGCAATTATATGGAACTGGGTTTGAATGTATCATCTGTGGCTAAATGTAGGACATGTATGTAAGTCGTTTCGCGTACTTTCATGTTTTATGGTCGATTCGGATTCGATACTTTCGACTGGTGAAAATCTGCTTCAATGCTAGGGGAAGTTGGGGGAACGCCGAATACTTTTTTTCTGACGCCCGTAGCACGCAAGGTAGACAACATAAGCTATTCTTGTTGGCGTCATTCGAGAGGCCAGTCTTTTGCCTTTCAAACATACCAGGCGCATTTGATGAATTCGCATACCGTTAAGCGCACAAACTAAAAATATCAAAGAAGTGACTTTTTCGGCGTTGCCCCGGACTGCGGGGAAAGCCGAAAATGGGAGAAATGATCTACGGGGAATGCCGACATTGATGTTTTGCCACTTAATCTCAAACTTTATCCAGAATTTATCAAAGCTGACACGCGTTTTAAGAGCTTGAGGACGCTTGGTGCACACTGGAAGTTATAATTGTGTGATAAAATAAGAAAATGCCAGGTAAGTAATTCCTTATAGGTAACAGGCCGTTGTGTCGGTTGAAAGTGTAATTTGTGTGACTAAAATTTCGCGTTGCTATTCTACAGCAGTAAAGTCCACGTAGCGTGCTTTAACGTGCGTAATTGCACGTTTTCGGCATTACCCCAGCCAGCCATACTTTCATTTGCAGGCCCATAACTTTTCAACGTGCCGTATAAATTTCAAATAGGCAGCACACTTATGCAAAGACATGCTGAAGATTACTTGACCGAATTGGCCAGACAAACGGTAGCATAATGAGTAAGAAATGCAGCTTCAAAGGCGCATGTAGTACAAGGAACGCGTATCTTGAAAACGCTCTTGGCGCCCTCACAGCCGAAGTATTCCAAATGACGACTCGTAACAAACATGCGATAATTGTAGTCACTTAAGCTTCAGAGCATCACTGACAGGTGGCATCCATGTCTTACGGTTTTCGAAATATCTCGAATTTCGGCTTTGCCCCAACTCCGGCATTGCCCCCACTTCCCCTATTGTTGTAAGCACCCGTTGTATGACATTTTCTAGCCTAGACGAATGAATTAAGGGTGCGTTAACTTCGGAGGTGGCTCCGCTCAGCGTTGGTGTCCGAGCACTACTACTCCGATTCTCAGCCAGTAGATGTCACCAGGGTAGAGCGCTTTTTTCCCACGTTAATGGCCTTCTCCCCCTCCTCATTTCACGGCCCTTACGATAACGACGTTTGGTTACTGCGCCGGCGCGGCGGGCGGCGCCGACTGAGGGAGATCATGGTGTGTAAACACCGCGCGGACGGAACACGTCTCTGAGGTCTCTCGACGAGCCTTCCCGGCGCCGTCCTTAGCCTGGTGTAGGTACTTACTTACCCAGTTAGAACGAAACTGATTAATTGATATAGATACATGTTATCGAATATTGAGTCTGTCGCAGCTCTAGTCACAAGAATGCGTCTGATATTCTCACATGATTGACCTGACGGCATTGTTATAGTGAAATGCAGTGCTAGATTCGCATTGCTACACGAAATTTCAACGAAATTTAAACGGATACAGGACCCAGGCGCCAACGCTTAAAATAAAGGCATAACATGTCATGTTAAATGAGGCTGGTTAACCCTCGATCGGCGAAAGAAGGGGTTGATACAATCCCCGAAGTTTTTCGCAGATAGCAGCCGTTTTCACGACGGCTATCTGGTACTCACACATTTGCTGCATGTGTCATAGGAGCCAATCACCAGAGATGGTCATACCAACCCCCTCGCCGTCCGCGTTATGAAAAAGGCTCTCGCCTAGTGACGGTTAAGTTGAGCCGGCCATCACATCGACGCGATCACTGCGCGCTGGTGCAGGTTCCCCTTATGCATGCTTTCAGTCCGCATCGGCGCATACAGGGCCTTGCATCGGCCTAAGCGCGAAATTGACCGTTTCGTGCAGCATCTATTTTGCTGTGTTCGTTGCACTCACGCCAAAGTGCCAGCTACGGTAGACAATTATACTCGCATACGGTTTGAATGTCTTTGCACGGGAAGTCCACTCATCAAACAAAAGTACTTTAGAATGTATGTTGCTAGCCATTTGCTATAGATTTTCGGTTAGGCACAAAAGTTCCCGAGGTAAATTGGAGGATTAATAGCCAAGCTGCCGCGGTGGCACCTGCCAATAAGCCAGAAACAGAATGTTTGCTGATTGTTGTTAATAACTTGTTCATTGTCGCCTAGAAGTGCATTGCATTACCCATGCATATGTCATTGCAACAACACCCTAGTGTAAGTTAATGTGTTCATACTGAGAACGTCGCACTTATACCCAATAGTTCTGACCAGCTGGGATGACCATGGGCTGAAAACGAAGACTAAAAAGACAAAACAGGGGATGCAAAGGTGAAAGGAGACTAAAAGCTCGCCTTTTCTGAGCGACCACAAAGTTCTTCCGATAAAAAGCTGGCACACCGTAAATAGTCGATTTAGAAAACAAAAGGCATGGAAGGTGAAAGATCGTAGTTTTGGAAGAATGAGAAAACCTTCTCTCCTGCCCTCCGAAAGGCGAAAAGGTCAGCCACCGTAGAGGCATATGATCATCACATCGTTAACAACTACGAGGGGCGTTCAAAAAGTTCTCGGCCCAACCATGAAGGAGTTGGAATTTCGGCCTGCAACGCGGTGTGTTCAATGATGTGTTATTGCGATGTCCACTTACGTAGCCATTAACCAATCTGCCCTGTGATTGGTTCAGGCTGCTAATTAATCGTAACATAGTTTGCCATTCCCGGTCAGAATGGGCGACGCCCAGAAGGGAGCAGTGATTTAGTTCATGTATTGCAGAAAAATGCACCAAACGTTATTCACGAAAAGCCAGTGCCAACCCATGTTGAGGTTTGTGTTTCTTACAGTAGCGTCAAAAAGCGGACATCTCTGTTCAATTTTGGTCAACAGATCATTAAAGGTCACCCCCGCAGTGGCCAGCCATCAACAGCATTGACTCAAGAAAATATGAAAAATTAGCACTTCTTTGTGAAAACGACAAATGTTCTGGTCTGGAACAACGCAGCAGAAGCGGAGGTGTCTATCAGGTTCCTCAAAGCCATTCTTCGACAGCGTATTAATATGTTTAAGATCTCTGCAAGATGCATCCCCCGTTTGCTGACTCCAAAGGAAAGGCAAACTCGAAAGGAGGCGTAACGCGAAAATTTTGGCCCCTATATCGAAGATCCAAAAGAGTTCATTGAACTACTTGTTACCGTGGAGGGATTGTGGGTGTCACACGTTGATCCTAAGGGCGTGGCCGAGTTGCACAACTGGAAGCACACTGAGTAAAGGCCACCAAATGTGTGCGACGTGTTTAAGTCAGACGGCAAGGTGACAGTGGTTGCATTTTGGGATGCTGGCGGGGCTCTGCTCGTCAACTTTCTAAAACAGAGGCGCACAATTAATGATGAATACTACACCTCCCTTCGATAACAGTAGCGAGCAGCAGATATCAAGGAGAGACTAGGGAAGCTGACTAAAAGTGTGCTTCTGATCCAGGACGACGCACCAGCACACATGAGCAGGGTGACGATCAGCGAAGCAGTGAGCTGTGGCTTCGAGTTGTTGTCACAGCCACTTTTTTCTCCGTGCCTTGCACCATCAGGTTGCCACCTCTTCCCCAACATAAGGAAATTGCTTAGCTGTGGCAACTTCGCTGACAGCAAGGAGACAAAAGCAGCCGTCTTGGACGTGCCAGATGCGTCTGAAACCCACTTGGCTATGGAGACCCAGGGGCCTCTCGCGAAGCGCTGCGCGAAATGTTTTTGTCTTAACGCTGGTTATTTGAATAAATGAACATTTTTGGTCTAATAAGTCGACGTCGTATCTCTTCTCCTTCATGGTCGGGCCGAGAACTTTTTGAACGCCCCTCGTAGGATAGTGGTTACATTTCCATAAGTCTGCATTCGTCGACCTACTTCATTAGAATTATAATCAGTCAAAAAGGTGAGTGAACAATGAACATCATGAGAGAGAGAGAGAGAGAGAGAGAGAGAGAGATAGAGAGAGAGAGAGAGAGAGAGAGAGAGAGAGAAAGAGAGAGAGAGGGAGAGAGAGAAAGAGAGAGAGGAGAGAGAAAGAGAGGAGAGAGAGAGAGAGAGAGAGAGAGAGAGAGAGAGAGAGAGAGAGAGAGAGAGAGAGAGAGAGAGAGAGAGAGAGAGAGAGAGAGAGAGAGAGAGAGAGAGAGAGAGAGAGAGAGAGAGAGAGAGAGAGAGAGAGAGAGAGAGAGAGAGAGAGAGAGAGAGGAAACAAATTGCGTCTGGTCATATCATCAACTATAGTTATACTAGCCGTTTTCACAACGGCCATCTGGTACACATTTGGTGCAGATTAGGTGAATATTTGGCATAGATTTGGTCAAATTAGATTCATGGTGTTTCTTAAAAGTTGTTAGTTTATGTTGCGCAGATGCTTAAAGACCTCATTTTTCAAATTATAATCAGAGATTATTTTCGATGAACACGCTGAAATAAATTGTTGATACCTATGAAACCATTTGTTGTTAAAGAAATTTAATGCAGATTTGGTCAAATTTAGGTGCATTCGCCAGATAGCCAGTCGTAAAAACGGCTGAAGATAACACCGACCAGAAGAAATCAGCTGCGGCACCTGTCCTGAGGAAACTCAGCAGCTTTTCATTGATCAGTGTCAGTATACCATTAGACAGTGGACACTCAGGGGGTCCATTAGTGTTGGTGTGAGGCGCGGCGCGGCCCCGGCCGGCTGCGCTGCGCGCCGGCCGGGCGGCGTCGGTCGGCCCGCCGCGGTGCCGCAGTGGCCGCCCGGCCGCGGCTCCGCTCGGTCCACCCATGTTCGCCTACCTGGTCCTGCTGTTCCTGGTGGTGTTTGTGACCACGTTCCTGTGGCGTGCCGCTCTATACACGGAGCAGCTCCGCTTCTAGGCGGCACCATGGCCACCTCGGCCGGGTTCGTGAGCACGGTGCTCAGCACGGTATGCCTGCAGGCGCTGAGGCCCACCCTGCCGCCCGTGCCGCCTCTCACCGCGCCGCAGCAGCAGAATGGTGAGTCTCGGGACACTGCAGCAGCGACACAGCGCACAGGCCTGCAATACATATTAACTAGAGCGGTGAGTCCGGTCAGCAGTTGTGACAGCACGATCCAGGCACGAGCACAGACCGGCAGCGGTAGAACGATGCATACTGCCTTGGACCTGTAGCAGAAGTACCTTGTGTCATAACCCGCGCGGGGCTGGGGTCTCCAGCCGAACGCGCGGGGCTGGGGGGGGGGGTAAATTTTACCCCCCCCCCCCTGTTATCTCCCGAACTAATGGTCCGATTTGGAAAATTCAAACGGCAATCGAAAGATCTCATCACGAACAACTAAAAACATGTACTTAATTTTATGTTTGAGGTCAAGGTCAAGGTCAGGTCAAGGGTACAAATTGCAAGTTCCTACAGTATCTGCCTTGCACCGTAGTTGCCGAAGAATGGAGTCATGCACTGAGACTGATCGCCCAAAACGTGTTCTTAGGCTACCAAGACAATATTCGTTGCATAAAATATCATTCAGAGGTCAAGGTCAAGGTCAGGTCAGGTCAGGTCAGGTCACCAAAAACAAAATCTAGAAAAGGGCATGTGCGACACATGTTTTATGGGTCATTTTACTCATAGAATTCAATAGGCACACTCAATAAGTGATATGGACCACCTCTGGATGAATTTCAGGCCGAGGTCAGGTCAAGGTCAGGTCAAGTGAGGTCAAATTTTGAAGTTGGTTGTTAAGGCCTAAAAAGGTGTCTATCTGATGCAGTTTTTCACGGCAAATCGAATGGTGCTATTTTTGTTTCCGTACGAGGTCTAGAACTTCCAAAAAAGTCATTTTTCAAAAATTTTGTGTGTCGTGACGTCATACAATTTTGAATAACTCCCACATTTTTGAACCGATTCTTCTAAAACTTGGTATGTAGGTGCACATAGACCACTTCTCTGACATATATTCCGGTTTTTTTGATACACTCAAAATTTTTGATTTTATAGTTATTTTCCCAAAAAAGTCAGTTTTTTGAAAAAATTTGGGCCAAAATCCAAAATTTTCAAAAAACCGAGATTGCCATTTGATAGACAAAGTCGAATTACGTATATCCTTTTTTGTTACGTCTCGATTCCTTTAACCCTATTCCTGGCGGGCTCCGCCGGGACAAGAAACTGGCGGGGGGGGCCGATTCGGCCCCCCCCTGAGATCTCGAGAACGAAGCAAGATAGCGACAAGCGGTAAACGGCATCGGATACGCACGGCCAAGATCTACAATTTTTACAAAGGTCATTTTCAGGTCAGGTCAAAGATGACGTCACAGGGGTCGAAAAAGTCAAAATGGCGGCACTAGATATGGAGAGTTTTTCTCGAATAACTTTCGAATTAGTCAAGATAGGAACAAACTAAGGGCATCATCGTGATCCTCTCGTCAATCCGCATCGAATGATATATATGTTGACCTCGAAAGGTCAAGGTCAAAGGTTGACCTCAGGTCACGTGACCTCGAGGTCATCATGTATATCATTCGATGCGTCTTGACGAGCTGAACACAATGAGACCATCCACGCGTCTGTATCTTGTTCCTGTACGGAGTTATTGGCCAAAAACCTTTGGTGACCTTTGATGACGTCACATGACCTCACAGCTGCCCAACAGCAAAACAGACCTCAAGGTAGTGAAGGTTGATCGTATATGAAGTCATGTATGGTATATGGGGCCATTCCGACCCGTTTTAGTGGTAAAAACAGGGAGTTGATTTTTCCCCCATTGACTTATAATGGTGAGGTCGCGAAATTGACCTGACCTTAGGTCACCGATATCAAAATTCCGAGATATACAAATTGCACATACTGGTACCCTAACTAAACCCTGAAGAGAAGAAATTGATCGGTCAAAAACTCTAGCTCTGGCGTGATTGCAAACTTTTCTGAGGTAGCGTCACCAAACCGCCTCTGGTGACCTGACCTGAGGTCAGATCAACTCAAAATTTTCAGACATGTTGCGTAGAAGCCTTTTAGGAAAAGTCAGAAAATTTGAGCTTCCTAGCTCAACGCGTTTGGGAGATATAACCAAAAAACCTCAGGGGGGGGGGGCTCCTGAGGCCCCCCCCCCCCGCCAGGAATAGGGTTAACAATGAAGATGTTAGCGGCGTTTGAACTTTTGCCGTTTTTGAGGCGAAAATGGCGAACATGACGTCACTAAAACGTCAATTTCTCAAAAATTTTCCGACGGATTTCGCTCAGATTTTTAGGGAACGTGTCAAATTGATGTAAGAAAAGGTACTGAAAGTTTGGCGGCGCTGCGCGCCGCCGTTTTTGAGATATTGCAAATATTCGCGAGGGGGGGGGGGGGTAAAATTTACCCCCCCCCCAGCCCCGCGCGGGATAATTCACAGCCACACTCGTATAACCTTCTTCGGTAAATTTTAGCCAGATATCTCAACAAATGGCAGATTCTCTTTTACAATTGGTGAATTCACGGATACACCATAGGCCCTACACCCTACATAGGCCATACACCCTACCTAGCTTTTAATTTGAATACATTTTCTTCTGCGCGTTTCGGATGTTGCAACAACAAAAAAATGTGTGAACCATTGTTTTTTTTAGCGTTAGCTGCTCCCTTTAGATATGCTTTCGTCATTTTCCAAATAAAAAATTAGAATTTTGGACTTAACACTGGTGCGACCTTTACGTGGCCTGTTAGAACTAATTCGAACAGCGTATTGTTACGACGCTATAGCTAGATTTAATGATCGAAAATGACCGAAAAAGCATGCCCAATAAATTACAAATAATTCAACCCGCGCCCGGGTCGGCATCGCAGCCAACCTCGCTACGGTGTGTGTGTGGGGGGGGGGGGGGGTCGTATTTGGCCACATAGGTTATCTCGGAAAGTAAAAAAGCTAGAATGACGCGAAAAAAGAAATGGATAGCTCGCTGCAAGATCTTTGAGAGAATCATTGAGGTCATTTTCTAATGAGGTCATCCCTGAAATCACTGCACGGAGGTCACCAAAGGTAAAAAATATCATGATTTGTTTCCGATTTCGATATTTTTTACCAATCGGTGCATACCCCGGGAAACAAGCTCCGTGAAAAGAGCATTCGATAGGTCTTTCGAAGCGCCTCTGGGAGCAATAACTCTCAAAATTTGATGTTTTGTGAAACATTTTTTTCTGCAATAGGTACTCATAACTTTTGACACCATGCAAGCTAGGCGTTGATTCAAACGTAATCACGTTTCTCTCGTCGAGTCGCGTCGAATGAACAATAAGGTGACCTGAAAAGTCAACTTTAAATTTGATGTCAGGTCAAGGTCAAGTAAAAGGTCATGCTTTAATCTACATTAATGTATATTAATAGATTTGAACGCACCTACGGTGTTTTCATCGCTCTGGCGTGCTTCCATCCAAAGTTGTTGTAAAAAAAACTGTTTAAGACGTTTCATGACCTGAGATGACCTCAAGGGCATAACGGGGGTCACGGGTGCAACTTTTAGATTCAGGGTGTCCTTTTCACCTATATGCCAAGTATGACAGTGTTTTCGCCCAGAAGAAGAGCATCTGATTTTTTTCCGTTGCCCTTTAACCCGCGCCCGGCTGGGGGTCCTGGATTTCCACGCCCTGCGGGGGGGGTTTGAACACCCCCCCCCCTTCTAACTCGGCTCCTGGGCCACGTAGCGATACGTGGAAGGCGGCGTTCGAAAGAGCGTCAAAAATAATGAGGAAATCACTTCGGTCAATTTTTTTGGTCAGGTCAAAGGTCAGGTCACCAGAGGTCATTGAAGGCAAAATTTCGCCGATTTCCAGGTCGAATGACGACAATTTCCAAGAAGCCAACGCATAACTCGGGAACCAATAGAGCTACAGCGCCGCGGAAAAGCCGATAGCCCTATTAACGCCCTTTCTGAGTAATTTTCTCAGATTTGACCTAACGTCAACGGCTTTGCCGGCAGGGGGCAAAAACTGCAAAAATAGCCGATTTTTTTCGGAAACAGTTTTTCTGCAATACCTACGTTAGGCGGCACGGGCGGACATCGATAGCAGCGCCTCTATCGGTCACTAGGGAAAGCTGGGCTGTAGGCGACGAAATACCGGCTGAGTTGTCACACGTTGAATAGGTTTATAGACATCAGTCTTATGAAAAAGTTGAACTTTTGCCTTCAATATTTCTACAGGCAATTTTAGAAGTGTCTTCACATTGATTACAAAACCGTTTAGATTATTGTATTAACTTCAAGCCTTCCCTATTGTTCTTGATGATGCGGGAACTATTTTTAATGTTTTTCTAGCTTAGTAAAAGAACATATTGTGCAAACGATGATAAAAGCATAAATGGAAGATTTTAACACGCGCAGTGGAAGGGTTGCGAGTACTACGCCCAGTGGAAGGGGGGGGCGGATGTCGCCCCCCCTAAGATCTCAGCTCCCACTGGAGCTAGAAAGACGAAATTTGGAGGGTAGGTGGGGGCCATGGGGAACTCTGTTGTGTGTGAATTTCATGACCCTAGGTCAATATCTTCAAGGTCAAATGAGGTCAAATATGGTCAAATCTACCATATTAGATACTTTTTTGCGTTTACACGCCGATAACTCAAAAAGTTACCGGCCGATTTTCTTTTTTCTTTCACTTTACGAAAGAACAAACATTTGGGAGTATGTATGGTGAATTTCTAGATAATCCAACAATAAATATGGCAGTTAGAAGCCTGCTAAGGGTAAGATGTCGCCGGCTGAAGCGGCATCGGCCGACGCGGGAAACGCGGCAATCACAATTTTGTGTTTACACACTCATAACTCAAATTGTTACCGGCCGATTTTCAATTCTTTGACCATATGATTGCCTGTACATTTCTCAGTCTTCTCACCGAATTTGACGCGAATCTAATGTAATCAGCGGTAAGGAGCGCGATGTAAAGACGGAACCGTCCCGCCCCGGCACAGTCTACAATTCAGGCGGCGCGTAACGGCTAGCGCCGGCCGCCGCGCCGCCGCGCCGCCGCGCCGCCGCGGCGGCAGGATGTTTGACTTTACACCGCTATTACTAGAAAAGTTGTGAACCGATTTTCTTATTTCTTGCACGAGAAGATCCGCAATTCAATTTTGGACAGGTAGCCAAAATTTCACATTGATATTATGTTCGCGGCGCGAGTTAATGGCGAAAAACAGGAGGGGTGGGCGAAATCCGCCCCCCCCTTCCACTGCGCGTGTTAAACGCAATTTTCTCTAACAAGTAACAATTAATGGTAAATTCTCTAGGTACACATCAAGGAAAAGGTGCATGCTAACTGATAATTTAAAGTTCTTGGGGACAGTTGTTTTCTTCTTTTCTTACGTCGCCCCAATGGCCGCGAATACACTTGTGATAAGACCTATCAGACTTTTGACCCAAGCCTTGTACGAGCTTCCTGTTACCGGCATCGTGTTCCTCTCGTCAAGACGCATCGAATGAACTATAACTTGACCTTGAAAGATCAACTTGAAAAATTTGACCTCAGGTCAAGGTCATGACCTGACCGGAAAGGGTCATGTTGCATATCAGTCGATCCGTATCGTCGAGCTGAACACATCTAAGGCGTTTTCATCGCTCTAGCATGCCTCTATCAAAAGTTATTTGCGAAAAACTGTTAGATGCCATTCGTGACCTAAAATGACCTCAGGGCATAAACAGGGGTCACGGACACCATTTTCATGTTCAGTGTGTCTAAACCACTTGTAATTCAGTGTTTGGGAGTGTTTATAATGTCTTTCGTCCAAAAGAGGCGCATTTCAATTTTCTCCCATTGACTTATAATGGGGAGGTCGCAAAATTGACCTGACCTTAGGTCATCGATATCAAAATTCTGAGATATAAATTTTGTACATGCTATTGCTCTTAAAATCGCTGAAAGTTTCAAAGCGATCGGTCACTCGGTGTAGCTATGACAGACATTGAAACTTTTTATGAGGTGAGGTCACTTCAAGTGACCTGGTGATCTGACCTTGAATGACCTTAGTCTGAAATTTTCACAACATGTGTAGAATTGATGTATAATAAGGTGTACCAAAAACGGCTATTCGCGAAAAACCACAAGGGGGGTGTTCAAACACACCCCCCCCCAGCAGGGCGCGGGTTAATCAAGAGAAGGAATCGAATAATCAAAATTGACTTGACCTCAGGTCATTGATATCAAAATTCCGAGACATATTAATTGTCGGCACTGATTCCCTCATGCAATAGCCCGAGTATCAAACTTCTAAGATATAAATTGTAGGAATTTGACAGAATCACAAAGTTTTACAGGCATAGTCGCTTAAATTGACCTGGTAATCTGACCTTGTGACCAAGGTGACCTGGGTTCAAAAATTCACACGCGATGCGAAATTGATATATCATAAGCCATAGGTGCGATCTAGCTGATGCATCGTAAGCCAAATTTCGCGGCGCTTGGCGGTCTTCTGTACACACGAAAAAAAACTGGTAGTTGTAGCCAACCCTCCATCCTACCCAGACGAAGAGTTTCCGTGAATTTTTGTGCATTTTGCCGCTAATCCTTAGCGTTAAAAGATACCTGGCAGAGACTCTGCACGTCCATCGACTCCTCACTCCAGCGCGTACCTACATCATGTGCAGCCGCCTCGAATGATTATTTGATTGTTAGAAAAGTGTTATTTGAGTGTTGGCACATCTTCAAAAGAAAATTAATCAAAATAATACATAAAAATCTACCTGGGTGGTTCGGTGTAAACGTTTTGTGATCTGTCAATGGACCCAGTAACGGTGCCGTGCCTGTCAACCACCGTCTGCCTGCAGAGGCGTACCGGACGGCCTGTGACACCACGGACGATTACCTGCGGCTGACGGACGGACAGCTGGTCGAGTGGATGCGACCCCGCGTCACCAGAAATCTCCAGAATCGCACCATCAGAGTCGGCGTCAAAAAGGTAGAGTGCTGCTCAAAATGTGCGTGACGCTGCATTATCAATCAACCATGCGTCACTCATTGATGAATTAACTCAATCTTTTACTGCAGATGGCCCAGCATAGATAAGGAAGATGGTCATAGATCGGTCCATCATATATCCTGAACTCGAAAGTCGTTTCATCGTACATAAAAACAAGCATACCTACGAGTATGGGTCTGCAGTCTGCTCGCTCTGCATAGTGTATATAGTTAGAGAAGTCAGTGTAAAATAACGCCTCCCGTGTCCCCGTGCAGCTGCCGCCGCCAGTGCCGCCGCGCTACGAACCCGACAGCTGGTCGATCCGCGTGGTCCAGGTACTCGCATCCGTCTTCAACTTCACGCCCGAGTATGTGGGCGCGCCCGTGCCGACCGGAGGAGTCCCTCAGAGCGGCGGCCGCTGGAGTGGACTCACCGGACAGCTGCTAGAGGACGTGAGTTGGACTCGCGCCCGACGGGGTGGGGATGGGGGGGGGGGGGGGGGGGGTGGGGGTAGGGCGGGGGGAGGAACGCATTGAACCCAGATTAAATGTAGCTAATGCAATGAAAAAAGCTAATCAGTTGCATATTTTGAACTTTCAAGTTGTCCCGACATTACGGAGTGATCATTTAACCCGCGCCCCGCTGGGGGGGGGGGGGGCAGAATCTGCCTTCCCTCCCGTTTTTCGCCAATAACTTCTAAACGCGTTACGCCAGCGACGTCAAACTTTCAGTACCTTATCATACATCAATTTGACACGTTACCTGAAAATTTGAGCGAAATCCGTCGGAAAATTTTTGAGAAATTGACGTTTTAGTGACGTCATGTTCGCCATTTTCGCCTCAAAAACGGCAAAATTTCAAACGCCGCTAACATCTTCATTTTTAAAGGAATCAAGACGTAACAAAAAGGTTATACGTGATTCTACTTTGTCTATCAAATGGTTATCTCGGTTTTTTGAAAATTTTGGATTTTGGCCCAAATTTTTTCAAAAAACTGACTTTTTGGAAAAATAATTATAAAATCCAAAATTTTGAGTGTATCGAAAAAACCCGGAATATATCAGAGAAGTGGTCTATGTGCACCTACATACCAATTTTTAGAAGAATCGGTTCAAAAATGTGGGAGTTATTCAAAATTTTGTGACGTCACGACACACAAAATTTTGAAAAATAATTTTTTTGGAAGTTCTAGACATCGTACGGAAACAAAATAGCACCATTCGATTCGCCGTGAAAAACTGCATCAGATAGACACCTTTTCAGGCCTTAACAACCAACTTTAGACCTCACTTGACCTGACCTTGACCTGACCTCGACCTAAAATTCATCCAGAGGTGGTCCATATCACTTATTGAGTGTGCTTATTGAATTTTATGAGTAAAATGACCCATAAAACATGTGTCGCACATGCCCTATTCTATATTTTGTTTTTGGTGACCTGACCTGACCTGACCTGACCTTGACCTTGACCTTTGAATGACATTTTATGCAACGAATATTGTCTTGGTAGTTTAAGAACACGTTTTGGGCAATCAATCTCAGTCCATTCTTCGGCAACTACGGTGCAAGGCCGATACTGTAGAAACTTGCATCTTGTATCCTTGACCTGACCTTGACCTGACCTCTGACCTACTTAAGCAAAAAAAATTGGGCTCTTAAGATCCGCCTTGTTGGAGCTTTCGATTGCCGTTTTCCGCGTCTTTCTACGACCATCGGTTCGGAAGTTAGACAGGGGGGGGCAGAATCTGCCCCCCCCCCCCCCAGCAGGGCGCGTATGGCTGAATAGCCCAGCGGGGCGCGGGTTAAAACTGAAATTAAGTAAGGCGTGATAAGTGTGTTGTGTCAACATTCAGCATAGCGAAGTGTCACGTCATTGGAAAGACAATTGCTGGACATTTGATATAAACAAAAAAAGCCGATCCCTTCTTCCTTCGCTCAGGGCAGGCGCTCAAAATGACCGCTCTGTTTCGGGCAGCGCTGCTCAGCCCGGCGCTGGCGGTATGCCATTCGCCGCAGCTACTTCTCACTGATGTTGCGGGCAAATAAATCCACTACACCCTTCAGTTGTCTCAAGCATTGAAGCCTACGTAGAACTATTTTGCCCTAAACTTGCTGCCAGAAAGTTAATTTGAGATAAGTTCGAACGGAACTATACGCAAAACCAAGAATGTTGCGTATTGGAAATTGTGGACCAATCGTCCAATTTTGTAGTCGAGAAGTGCATCGAAAACCGGAAAACCGGCTCGGAAAAGTGCGCCTTTAACCTGTAAAAATACCTTCTTAGCATCAGCCCAGCTATGAATGACAGTCCCCAGCATCTTGAAGCGCTCTATCGTTCCGTCAACCTCTTCTTCGAACCAGAGAACGGCCAACGGGCAAACACCTCTCATCAATAGTGTCTCCAGGCCTTGTCCTTTGTCCCCGATCTTTCCCGGACAGAAAAAAAGTTCAAAAATGCCTGAATAAACACCTCAGGCCCTTATCCGCGAGGAAGCAAGAATATGATGGATTGATTTGGATGATTGTAATTATTGGATGAGTGTATTAGATGTGTCTATGTAACATTTCGGCATGTACTTACCTAAATGTGTATGTTTATATAAATATTAACTTGCGAACCGTTTGCTGGCCCAGGAAGTGGAGATGACAGGAAGCTTCCTGGTATCCAGCATGGAACGTCTAAACCTCGTCTCATTTGGTGAAACAATCGGCTACTCTCAGATCGGCCTGCTGATAGAAAAGCCAAAAGCGGAGACTCGAGACGACTCCCTCTTGGCTCCATTCAGCAGTCACGTAAGGAATACGTTTCGTGAGCTTGGGTGCATTTGATGTGGTTCATGAAGGAAACTATAAACTTTTAGTGCTGAGTTGGGTATCTATTCGAAGTTACGCAAAATTTTAAACGTCTCGGTTTGTCGATGAGTTTGAAAAAGACGATGCCTTTTAGAGCTTGGAATGACATTGATTTTTTCTTTGTCTCAGCCAAATAAATCGCTTCTTATGTCATAATGAGCAGTGAACTTGTCCTTCGTGATCTGATCCGAAAGTGTTTCCCCACATTCCGGCATTCATCTAGTGACAGCACATCAATATAATTGAAAATGTGTAATCGTTTGTTACACTTTACCTCAGCGATCAATCTCAGAGCGCCGATCACTCGGTCAGCACGCGCGCGCCTATCCGACAGGTGTGGCTGCTGATTCTGATCTCGATGATCGTGATGGGCCCGCTGATCTGGGGCATTATCCGGTTCCGGGTGTGGCTGTCCACCGGCGACGCGCACCTGAACCGGGTCATCCCGCTCGGCTCGTGCGTCTGGTTCGTCTACGGCGCGCTGATGAAACAGGGCTCTGTGTTGTCGCCCGTCACAGGTGAGCCAGCACGCCGGCACGCTCCGGGTTGGGATGTGTTCTGTTCGCAGTAGTCTATCATCATCTAGGACCACTCTTGAAGGTCATATTCCGAGGTTGCGTACGTGTACTTTGAATCTAAACCTTTTCCGTATAGAAACGAGGAGGGTTCGTTCTAACGCCGTTCTTTCGGCAGACTCGTCGCGAATGCTGTTTGCCTTTGTAACGCCGTTCTTTCGGCAGACTCGTCGCGAATGTTGTTTGCCGTTTGTAACGCCGTTCTTTCGGCAGACTCGTCGCGAATGTTGTTTGCCACCTGGTGGATATTCATCACGGTTCTGACGGCCTTCTACACGGCCAACCTGACCGCCTACATGACGCTGTCGGCGCTCAAGGTGCCCGTCCAGAGCATTGACGACATCAGCGGCAACCAAAAGTCCTGGCTGGCACCGGCAGGTCAGCAGATCGACACTGCCAACGCGCCCGCTTACCGTTCCGTCCGCTTTGCAAGGGCAGCTAACCGACCGTTTACGGTAGAGCTTAATCCGTGATTAGATGTCAAACGCGCAACTTATTGCAGCTAGTTACAGGTAGCTCAGTTCACACTCTCGCTCTCATCCAAAGCATTTGAATGATTTAAGCCACCGTGCTTCTTTCAAACAGGTGACAGCATCCAGATGTATGTGAACAATTCGGCGACACTTCGCCGACTCCAGAGTGCTGGTAGGGGCTCCTACATCCGACATGATGAGCCCATCGCCAGAACCATCAGCAAAGTTCGCTCCGGTGAGTGACTTAAATCTAATGGGGAGCTGAATTTAACGTATAACAAACAATGCAAGTCACCTGTAAACTTGTTGGTAGTCGCCTTTGTATCAAAGAAGTTGAATGTAAAGCAGTGGCGCAGCCAGGGGGGGGTCAGAGGGTCAGCTGACCCCCCCGAAATTTCTGTCAGGGGCCCGCTCGAGAGAGAGAGAGAGAGAGAGAGAGAGAGAGAGAGAGAGAGAGAGAGAGAGAGAGAGAGAGAGAGAGAGAGAGAGAGAGAGAGAGAGAGGAGAGAGAGGTCTTAATCTAACCGGACGAGAGAACTGGCCCCGGCCCCTGGGAGAATGGGCCCGGGCCCCCTGAGTGGATGGGGCCCGGGCCTCCCCGTGGATGGGTCCGGGCCCCGGGAGAACAGGCCCCGGGCTCCGGGTGGACGGGGCCCGGACCCCCGGTTGGATGGGGCCCGGGCCCCCGGGAGAACGGGTCCGGGCCCCGGGAGAACGGGCCCGGGCCCCCCGTGGATGGGTTCGGGGCCCCAGGAGAACGGGCCCCGAGTGGACGGGGCCCGTTGGATGGGGCCCGGGCCCCCGGGAGAACTGGCTCGGGCCCCTGGGAGAACGGGCCCGGACCCCCTGGGTGGATGGGTCCGGGTCCCCGGGAGAACGGGCCCGGGCCTCCCGGAGAACGGGCCCAGGCCCCCGGGAGAACTGGCCTGGGCCCTCGGGAGAACGGGCCCGGGCCCTCGGGAGAACGGGCCCGGGCCCTCGGGAGAACGGGCCCGGGCCCTCGGGAGAACGGACCCGGGCCCCCGGGAGAACGGACCAGGGCCCCCGGGAGAACGGGCCCCGGGCCCCCCGTGGATGGGTCCGGGCCCCGGGAGAACGGGCCCCGGGTGGACGGGGCCCGGACCCCCGGTTGGATGGGGCTCGGGCCCCCGGGAGAACTGGCTCGGGCCCCTGGGAGAACGGGCCCGGACCTCCTGGGTGGATGGGGCCCGGGCCTCCGTGGATGGGTCCGGGTCCCCGGAAGAACGGGCCCGGGCCTCCCGGAGAACGGGCCCGGGCCCCCGGGAGAACTGGCCCGGGCCCTCGGGAGAACGGGCCCGGGCCCCGGGAGAACGGGCCCGGGCCCCGGGAGAACGGGCCCCGGGTGGACGGGGCCCGGAGCCCCAGGTGGACGTGGCCCGGGCCCCCGTGTGGATAGGGCCCGCGCCCCCGTGTGTATATGGCCCGGGTCCCCGGTTGAATGGGGCCTGCTAGGGTGACCCGCTTGCTCCGCAACGCGAATAAGGGGTATTTTCGATCGGTGGGCGTT
This sequence comes from Amphibalanus amphitrite, assembly GCF_019059575.1. Lineage (NCBI taxonomy): Eukaryota > Metazoa > Arthropoda > Thecostraca > Balanomorpha > Balanidae > Amphibalanus > Amphibalanus amphitrite. The sequence continues at coordinate 980,960 of NW_024881609.1, read as the reverse complement.
TGGTTGGTCTTGTGTTCGTGGGTTATGTATCCATTTCGGTCGATTGCTTTTTGACGGCTAAGCATTTTGGTTTAGGAAAAAATATCCATTGCATCGAGGTACTGGTGTCTGATAGGCAAGCGTTCTACTATATACGTGCTATATACCATGTCATGTGTAGTTTATAACAAACGTTGACGTAGGTTATTGAAAAATGAAAGCCATCGATGAGTTACTATGTAGAGGTTTGAAACATTTATATTTTTAAGAATGCTGCTGCTCGTCATGCAAAAGCGATGGTTGGATTTTGGACAAAATTGAATGTTCTTTCCAACTATGCCATTTTCAACGCTCAAACGTACCAGTTTATGCAGTAAAACCTGTGTAATTAAGTAAGTCATTAACAAATACCATTTTCTCCAGCGGTTTGTTCCACCTTCTTTTTGATCAATTAGCTTTTCACAATTTTTCCATGCGAGGCTGTGCATTTCTTTTGCCAACAGGCGTTGTTAGAACCCGCTCCGTCAAACGGTCACCCGAAAATAGCATTAAGTCCCAAATCTGTCCGAAACGTCAATTTTCCAGCATAAGTGCCCTCACGGGTGCACGATGCGCGTGCCATCCCTGCACCGCACACCATTCGATAGCCCGTTCGATTCCCTACACGATACTGTGTTCCCCGTGCCGATCGGGCCCACGGTTACCGAGCCATACTGCACGGGACCGGACCAGTGTCGGGCAAATTCAGCCATTTTCGCACGATTTTGCAAGCCGATTTATGCATGTATTGTAAAGCCTATGACGCGAATTTCCACTTTTTAAGCACGCGCCATGTGCTCGCTATCGATCCGATCGAGCTGAGACCCTCAAAGGCACGTTGCCCATCCTTGATCTATAAATCGCGCAAATTTCAGCGCACTAGGTGCAACGGTCTGGCCTGTACCCCGCGCTAAGTAACACCATGCCGGGACCTCGATAGCAGACATCAATCTACGTCACCACATCACCACACCACAACAAACCCGGCCCAAGGCAATACATGTCCCATATGAGCGCGTTAACCCTCGCCGGCACAGGCCATTCCTGAGTCATTTTGCGTCCTTCGACGGCACAAGGGGAGGGTGGTACGAGCCCCCCCCCCGCGTTTGGCCCATGATCGAGCTAGAGCTTCGCGAAAAAAAACGAGCGTGTTGCCCGTGACGAGAGTAAGCCGATGATACTCAATTTTAAGGTTATTGGTCATTGGTTGACCTTCCAGGCCAGGTCAATGACCCAAAAATCGGGAAAATCGGGACCTGTTAGAACGTCGTAAAGTGTGGCTGCTATAGGGGTTTTCAGGGTGCTGATCACGAATAGTTATCATGTTAGTTTTGATCACAGATGATGTCTTTATGCATTTAGGTCAGGTCGGGTCAGGTCAGGTCAGGTCAACCAGTAGGCGTCGTGACGCGTATTCGTAATACGTGTCAACCACCTCTGACAGCTTCGTAACATGTTACGAAGTCATCAAAACTACTTCGCAAATGTTCAAATGGTTGCTAAATTCGGATTCAGCTCCAAAAAGTAGCCTAGAAACATGTATAATTCGAAATATTACCGAGGTCATCATAGGTCAATGACCTGACCTGACCTTCAGGTGACCTTGACACCCACCCTAATGCATGGGAGCAGCATCAACTCACATGTTTGAACGCTTGAAATCACGAAAAGATTGCAAACGCGCGGCTAATGCGAGCCGGCATACGCCGAATCGCGATTCTGGCCAAACATGTCTCGGAAAGTAGGTCACAGGTCAAAGGTCATTTGAGTCAGGGTCATGCAATTTCTAGGGTAGGTGTAAAACTGATAAACGCGAGGGTACTCAATGTGTTGTCGCGATCGGCCGCTTTTTACGCGAGTTATTCGCGAAAAACTTCTTGTGAGCGAATTCACGTAATGAAGAAGGATAAAGGCACAATCTTCTACAGCAGCCAATAGATGACTTAGGTCTTAGGACAGGCACACGGAACTTCTTAAATCTTGTCCGATCGATAGAAGCAGGCAACAGCTCCGTTTGCATATATGCTATGCATATTGCGGAAGGGGCACATTTCGGCCTCGAAAGATACGAATTCATACCTCATAGCCACATATTTCTGTCATGGTCAATTTGCGTAGAAATTGAACACCGGGTGATTACCGAGCTATTGTTTTATCAAAATTTTCCGATTCAAACTCGCTCAGGGTTGTCGTGTAGGTAAAGGGGGCCCGCTCAGCAGAATGCGTATGAAATATGGAAAGATTCTGAAAAAAATGGGTGGGGGCCCGCACACTAGGGGGCCCGCTTTGGAGGCGATGACCCCCCCGAAACGAAATCCTGGCTGCGCCACTGATGTAAAGTAAAACGCTTGTTTGGTTATGTAGCTTGCAATTTAGATCACCATTTAGGGGAGAGTGGGGTAAGATGCCCAGAGTGGGAAAGATATCCCACCCCCTCTAACGGCGGAGCAAAGAATCAAACCTGGAAATTAATGTTCTTAGCGTAAAGCGGAAGCCTTCCATATTACTGCACACACAAAAAAAATGCCTAGCTCAATTGGGCAACGGTGGGCTGGTGGTTGCAAGTTTTATATTTACTGCTTTCAAAACAAATTTGGTGTCAAAACATTGTGAATATCAAAGCCAAGGTAAATATTTTTATGTCCGTTGCTATTGCCGTGAGAGATTCAAAAGCCTGTACTGTGTCCCAACCAGTTTGTTTCAGGGTGTAGTCTTCGTGCTAACAAATTGTACTGATTAAATGGTAATTCGGTACCTTGCAGGGAAAGATACCCTCTGACCTGATGGGGAAAGACGCCCCGCTAAATCCGTGGGCTGCCCTTCAAAGAACCCGTCGAATCATTTAGTACAAAGTTGTGATGAGAGACAAAAGCCGATTTAGGACTACTGAGAGACCAATACGATCAGGTGCTCCGCCTCCCCATACCGGTATCTCGGCCCCTACACCGACTTTTTGGGCGACATCTGACTCTGATAGCCTTCACGGCGATCTCTGTGGGCCCCATAATTGGCCCTGAGGCCCCTCACAACATCCTTTGATTATGGGCTTCTACGGGCCGCGCTGGCATCTGAAGTGAAGGCAATGAAGTACCCACAACGGTCTCCGAACGCCACCACGGAGGCTTGTTTGGCCGCGCTGGACTATGCTAGCCCTCACGATGACCTCTGAAGCTCCTCACGGCGATTTTTGAGGGCCCTTACGATGGCATTTAAGTGTCTACCGCAGGTTCGAAGGGAACTGATTCGTTGCAGGCAATTCACGTGCCCGTTTATGTCACTTTTAGTGCGGAAGGGCATCTTACCCAACGCCAGTGGCATCTTTCCCACCCTCTGGGGTAAGATGCCCCCTTGTACTTCTTCAGGAAAATGATAAATAACAAAAAATTATCATATTTGAAGCACAAAAGTAAGATACTTTGTGGAAAAAAATGATGACAGCTTCCGTTGAAACACCATTATCTTGCTTTCCGATCGGCATTTTCGAGTAATCCATGACATTCCTAACCCCTGGGCATCTTCCCCATCCTCCTTCAACCTCATGAAGGTTACCACGCTGGCGATTTATGGCCTAGATAATTTTTGAAAGTATTATAAAATGTGTGTAAATTTAAATGAGACCTATACGAGTAAACATACATGTAAATAGGTATGTATAGTAGATATGGACCTACATAACCTAGTTGCATACATATTCTTGTATTGTCATCCCTACACCACACACTGTTACTCGTATAAGCATGCGTTATACCTGCAAAGCTTTATTCGTCTTACACTTTACAGGTTACGTTTACATTGACGAGGTGTCCAAGCTGAATGCGATGATGATGGCCGACTACTACGCCAGCAATCACACGTGCCACGTGTACGTGGTGCCGCTCAAAGACCAGTACATCAAGTACTCGCTGGCCGCTCCCAAAGACTCGCAGCTGCACCACATCTTCGACCCATTGTAAGTAGTCGTGACGTCTGGCAATATGTGGGCAAAACCCGCTGCAGAGCTGGCTCTTCCAGAGTTTCAGCGTTGTGACTCATAGTCCGTTTAATGGGCCGGTCGGCGGATGTCTTAACTAGTCGTCAATTGCAATCTGCTGCAGTTTCCCTGAACTGTTGTCAAAATCACTCTCTATCCTGGAATATTTCTTACGAAACAACTTAAAGACGCTTCTTTATCGCTTAAAGATAATATCGCATTTAACTGTAAAAATATGACAGCTTACTTATTACGATTTATTAGCTGCAGTAGAATCATCGACGTATGGTAGTTTCAATAACGTTACAAAAACGTTTGTCATGCTACCAAGCCATGGCTCAAATTTCCCTGCATTCACTATGAACATAAATATGTTTGCATACACTTTCGCTGTTATTTGAGCCCTACAACTCTAATAGCAATATATAAAATAATTAATACATAAATATTATATTAATTGATATTAATATATAAATAATATCAACCCCGGCTTTTTGTTGATGTTTAGTTGAAGCGTATCACTCCGTGTTGCAGCGTCCACTGGCTGGTGATGTCCGGCATTGCCAGCAAGTGGAAGCGAGACGCCGAGGTGGACGCCGAGCCCTGCGCCATTCCCAAGGGCATCCAGGGCACGCAGCTGAAGAACGAGGAGCTGCGCATGATCTACTACATCCTGCTCGTCTCGTACGGCTGCGGCGTGGCGCTGCTGCTGTTGGAGGTCGGCCTGGGCCGGCTGCTGGACCGGTGTGCCGGCGGAGGGGGCGCCCGGCCCGCCCGCCAGTCCCTCTCCGTGCTGCAGCGCGTGCTCGGCCAGGAGGCCGGCGCCGCCGCCGGCAAGACCGCCTGGCCGGCCGCCAGCGGCGACCAGTCCAAGCCGACCACCACCTACGCCTACGGCATGTCCGTGAACCCGGCGGCCGTTTCCACGTGGTCTGCGGTGACGACGTCGCTGACGACGCCGCCGGCCGGGCCGGCCTCGTCCGCGGCGCCGGCCGGCTCCGGCTCGGGCGCGCCGCGCTCCGACCGCGAGGTGCTGCAGGAGATGCGCAACAACATCAAGTACATCAACAACCGGCCGTACATGTTCGTCAGGGATGGCGCCGGCGGCGTGCGGCCCGTGCCCGTCACCGAGGAGCGCAGCGAGGTGTTCGAGCGCGTCTTCAAGGACCTCAAGGAGCGGCCGAACAGCTCCAGAGTTGACGACCACTTCGGCGACCTCTATTCTCCCGAACACCTCATGCGGCAGTAGGCTAGCACGCGCAAAGAGCTGCTCACCACTCACAGGTCTACCCTGGCCACTAGAGAGAACGCACTAGACAAATGAGGGTGGTGGACCGTGGACATTTGGAGGACTCTTTATAAGATATTTTTCTCTTTCTCGTGGATAAATCGTCTGGTCATGGCGTTAAAGCGTTTGGGACATTTTACAAATTGACGGATGAAATCATGTGATAGAAAATAAGTAGGTATCTAAATGTACCGGAAAACATCGACGTAATTTCGAAATCTTCGTACCTTTATTTTCAAGGCTTTTATGGGCTGAACTGAGATAAAAATATCTAAATGAGATATTCCGGTCTTTCCATTAGCCTTGGTCGACCAGAAAAAAAATGGGCCGATCAATAAAGCTGATGTGCTTGGTTTTCAACAGTACACTTTAACTCATAGAATAGAATATTTTCAAAAGAGCCCGCTGTTACTTTGGAACTGGCAATGTGACGAATGTGCCCGGGTCCCAATAGTGATCCAAGGGCACGAGGTCTAACACAGTAGCTAATCTACCTTATAATGATACCTATCGATAAACGAGACTCGATCGATGGCATCATTCGATATGCAAGGATCAATTATGTAAAAACCTGCCGATGCCTATGAAAGCCTTTAACCCGCCTTGTAAAAATACGTTGCATATCTATTATCTAGATATAGATTTATCAACTTATAATCAGTTTCATCCCAATTAACGGCGTATCAATGAAACTAAAACTGCGATGAGATGTTTCCATTTCCCAACCATGCAAGATGTGCTTGGAATCGTGTAGGTACCTAAACATGCTACGTTGAAAAAAATCAAATATGTATAGGTAGGTATTGTGTAACACCAATGATGAGTGTTTTCTTGTTGGATCAAAGTTGTCCCTATGGGCATTGGGCATCCCACCAATTTATCACCCAATGATCAGGGCCTCCTCTAACATGTTAACTGGGGGGGGGCGCGGCCCCCGCAGTGATGCCACTGCACCCCCACACACTCCACCCCCCCCCCCCCCCCCCCAGTGGAGCTGAAATCGCGTCACGGGGGGGAGACACGCAGTTAAGCCAATGATATAGAAAAATGATGAACTTCCACTTCAAGCTAACCAAACAAACAAAATCCACAATTTCTTAACGATCACCCAACTTATTGGACTAATTTTAGTTTTCTTATACCGTTGGGTTGGGCTCTTTCAGTCTACTGAGAACATTTCAGATCCCCCAAAGACGAGCGGATAGAGGACAGACATTGAACTTATAATTGAACACAGACTGACGCCCCAAAGGGACAAAGTCCATCCCTTGAGAAGGAAACGTCCCGTTGGGTCGTCCTCTCAATCAAGCAAACGTTCAACACGGAGGAGTGTGAATATTCTTTCGGGTAAGCGTGCGTATTCTTTAAGAGGAAACTGCTTTTCGCTCAAATAAGAATATCGCAGAGTTATAGGATGAGAGAAGCTGTTTGCTTCCATATAGGTACGACCTTGGTTTCCAGTGTTTGGGAGAGATTAACCCTCGCACTTATTGGAGGTCGGATAGACCCACTCCCCTTGTTTTTTTTCGCAAATTAACTCGCGTAAATAGTGACCCATCGCGGCGAAACTTGTAGATGTTCGAAGTAATCAATTGGCTACACAGTTCCTGAAAATTTCATTTCATGGCTCTGACCCTCGTGACTCGTTAGTCGTTATTTGGAGTATTTGCCCCAAACGTACAGCGGGGTCGGATCGCTTACCAGTTTTCTATTTTTTTTCTTCTAGGTTTTCAACAAAAAATCGTATCAGGGTTGTGACGAAACACAAGTGGCTGTAAATCCGATGAGAAAACAGGATTTGGGGGTACCCCAGGTTTGGCTCCTGGAACCTCTGCGCCCCCCCCCCCCCCCCAAGTGAAAATTCCTTAGAGGAGGCCCTGCCAATGATCAACATCACTACTGTAGTAAATTAAGCGAACAGCCTACCTGTTTATGTGTTCAGTAACATGTTAACACATCAATCATATTTTTAGGACGTTGGTTCTGATGTACTTTAGAGCTGTGTGTAGGTATGTGACTGCACTGTAGCCAAGCCACTATAAGACGGAGTTTAAAGTATTTTTATAACCGCCGCAAAAATCACAGAGGACAAAAACCCACTGGTGCATAAGTTTATCTGCATGTAAAGATATCTAAAGTAGCATATTTGAGCGTGATAACTTAAGGATGGTGAATGTACCTATGTATAGGTACAAAGGTTTGATACCTATCACACATAGGTACACTGACATTCTGGTGCATAGATGGAATAAACATTGCAAAACACACGCATCGTAGTTTTAAGAGTGAACGTGATTAAATTTGCGCTTTTGGGTAGATAGGGTAGGTACTAGGTAGGTACCTACTTGTGCTATTTAAACGGAATTACTTGAACATTACTGAAAAGTTATGTCCTCTGCCTTAGATTAAAACCCTGGAGAATAATGTACAATCGTTGTACATAGGTACGCTATGTCTAACGTGACTAGTGCCGCTTTCACCTGTTCTTGGACAAAATAAGATGACTTATCAATAGCAAAACTCTTGCAACAATTCAATACCTACATCATTGCACTCAGCACTGTTTTTTACTGTCGAAATTGACAGCACTTTTACATATAAATGCGTGCGGTGCAGCTAAGCTAGGTGCAAAAAGGTGTATGAAGATACTATGCAAGGGACACCCTGCTTGTGCCGACCAGATGATTCATACCATTCCGAAACCCGATAGCACCAACACGATAAGGTATCAAAGGAAAGGAAGGCTACCTATAGATAGATGATTTGCGCAGCGTTGTTTGTGAACTCTTACTGAGACCTGCTGTAGTGTCAGCAATGCTCAAAATCAAACGTGTCTTTTTTCTATTTTGCATGACATCCGAGAACCTCCAGGTGGATTCCCGTCTCCGGGCAAGTTTATTTGGCCGGGAAGCCGGATGAGCCGTGCGATCACACGTCCGTCCGGGCGGTCCCGAGCCGTGCAATGCAACGTGACCGAGTGACTCATCGACATAGTTCTTATCACGCTCGTCAGGTGGCGCGCTATGATGCTAGTGAACACCGGGCCGGGGGCCGCGCATGGCTCACAGTCGGGGGCACAGTTGAGGGGAGCGTCCGCCCAGCTCTCTGACGGACGGGGCCGCTGGTGGATAGTTATCACGCATTCACGGGGTCCAGTAAACGATCACGGCAGTGCAATAACAGTGTAAGCCAAGTCTGATACGGAGGTGAGTGTAATGTGAGCGGCATTGTGAGGAGCCGATTTGGTTACGACCACGAGTGCCGACAGCGTCAGCGGCATCCATGGACGTGTGAACGCATTGCCACTTTTGAGATTTGTATGTTTGTCATTCAGTTAGAAGAAGAATCTCAAAGGCAGTTCCTTCCCGCCTTAGCAGCTGAAGTCAAATTCTCGAATTTCGACAGCGCGCTGGCGAAATTCGAGACTCGAAATAACAAGTATCGACTATCAGAGCGGTGCACCGTTCTGATAGTCGAGACTTGATAATGCGGCAGTTATGTGCGGTGTCTTACGTGTAGCACGAAATAAATATCGCTCCTCTCCTCTTCTCACTCCGTGCTAGGCTAGTATGTTCTTTTCTGACCGATAACAGCTCGAAGTCTGTGAGTAGTCCCTCGGAAATCATAACTTAACCCTCGCGGGCGGAGGGGGGGCGTTTTTTTGCCCCCTCCCCCTGGCGAATATTTGCAATAGGTCAGAAACGCCTGCTGGGGATGGAAACACGTTTTAGAGTTTTAGAGATAATGACAAATTACGAGCACGATTGTGTAGAGTTTGACCTAGCAAAAAATACTAAAATAATTTTGGTGACCTGAGGTCAGAGGTCATGTTAACGACCCCGAGCTGGGGTTTAGTTTTTCGCAAATATCTTCAAAAAAGATGGTCCTAGAGCTACGGCAGTAGTAACTAGTACCATCGCATTAGTCTCGTCAAGACGCGTCAAATGACATATATTTTGTTTGGAAAAGTTTAAGTTTTATGTTGACCCCATGTAACCTCGAATGACCTTTGGTTGACCTTGATACACGAAAGGTCGTTAATGATGGATTCGTAGTCGCAGAAAACGAATTTGGCATCCATTTTGCTCTAAGCATTCATTTAGAGCCTCAGGATGACAAAAATATAGATATAAATTATTATATAGCTGACTAATTGAATCAGTGAAATAGATAGGTACTCTCCCGTGACCTTGGCCTTGTAGCAGCCTTGTATCGTAAGATGACGCACAAATAGGGACCCGATAATATCGAATGTCGAGAGCGCTTTTCCACGGCGCTATAGCTTTATTGGCTCCAGAGTTAAGCGCCAATTTCTCGAAAACTGTTGAACTATGCAAAATTCAACCTTTGATGACCTCTGGTGACTTAACTTTTGACCTGACATAAAAATGACTGAAGTATTTTGTTTTTATGTTTTAACCTCTTCGAATGCCACTTATCGCGTGTCGCTACGTGACCCAAGCCGAGTAAGACGGGGCAAAACGCCCCCCCCCCCCCCCCAGCACGACACGGAAAACCCAGACCAGCAGCACAGTGCGCCGTGCGGGTTAACCCGCGCCGGGCCGGGGGGTGTTTGAACACACACACCCTGCTGTTTTTGGCACACCTGTTCGTGCATCTTTTCCGCACATGTGAAAATTTCAGATTCAGGTCGCCTTAGGTCAGGTCACCAGGTCACGCCAAGTGACCTCACCTCAGAAAAAATAAGAATGCTCGTCATAGCTACACCGATTGGTCGATCGCCTTGAAACCTTCAGCGATTGATTAGAGCAACATTATCTATAAAACGTATGTCTCGGAATTTTGATATCTGTGACCTAAGGTCAGGTCAATTTTGCGGCCTCTCCATTATAAGTCGATGGGAGAAAATTGAAAAGCGTCTGTTTTGCACGAACGCTATTCTAGACACTCTCAAACATCGAGATGTAGGTCAGATTGACATACTGAACCAGAAAATGGCAACTGTGACCCCTCGTTATGCCCCCGAGGTCATCTCAGGTCACGAACCGAATCTAACAGTTTTTCGCTAATAACTTCTGATATAGGCGTGCTAGAGCGCTGAAAACACCTTAGATGTGTTCGGCTCGACGTTGCGGATCAACTGATATGCAGTATGACCTTTTCCAGTCAGGTCATGACCTTGACCTGAGGTCAAATTTTCAAGTTGACCTTTCAAGGTCAAATTATAGTTCATTCGACGCGTCTCGACGAGTGGAACACGATGCTGGCAAAAGTAATGTCATGGCTGATTTGAGTCAAAAGTTATTGCCGAAAAAAACGTTTTCGTAAAAACGGCTATTTTTGGAGTTTTTGCCCCCTGGAGGCTAAACCGTTGACCTGAGGTCAAATCTGAGAAAATTATTCAGAAAGGTCTGTAAAAGGGCTATCGAATGCGCTTTTCCGCGGCGCTGTAGCTCTATCGGTTCCCGAGATAGCCGTTGGTAGTTTCCAAAATGTTGAAATAGTCAACATTTTACCCTTGGTGACCTCTGGTGACCTGACCTTTGACCTGACCCAAAAAATGACCGAGTGTTTTCGTCCTTATTTTGGACGTTCTTTCGATTGCCGCTTACCGCGTGTCGCTACGTGGCCCAGGAGCCGAGTTAGAAGGGGGTGTTCAGACACCCCCCCCCCCCGGCCCGGCGCGGAATCTCAGAGCACCGGCCCGGCGCGGGTTAAATGGGTTCCCAATTTTGCCTCAGTGGATGCCTCATGCAGCTTGCGCATTTATTGCAATACAAATGGAAGGTTGAAGTTAATAATGTGTAGCCCTCTCATCCTGCAGCAACATTGTTTTTCCATGGAATGTCATCAAACAACTGAGCAAACTGTTCTTATTGTAAATTTGTAGGGTAACTGTGGGGAAAACGCACCCCTGGGTTAAACGCCTCCCCTAAAAAATCGTATTTCTTATCGACGGATAGGTGTTTTATCCTGTCTTTTAGAACAGTCAGCTGCTTGTTTACGTAGGTCTCTATTTCCGGTTCTGCGTCTTGAGGAGCACCGTGGGTAGGTGCTGATGTTGGTTTTGTTTTGTTGTTTTTACAGAAGATTCCTAATATTTTGATGCCCTCTTTATATCACAAAACTTACTATTGTGCACATCACTCAAAACTGCGTTTTATTGTCATTCTGTTGAATGTATTATGCTGCGGCGTTAGTGGCGCGTTTTTTTTTTTTTGTCAATATTTTGTTGACCGGAAATGGAGTGGATGGGGCAAGACGCCTACTCGATGCATGGGGCAAGACGCCCCCAGTTTTCTGACAGGGGGGCGTTTTGCACGGTGGTGAGAGTGCAGCCCTGTAGGTCGGGGCCGAAAAGGCCTCTCCCTGTCCTTTTTTGCTGATATATCCTAAACGACTGCAGATATCGTCACCAAACTTTCAGGACTCCTCCGGGCATCCATTCTACACATTGCAACAAAATTTTATTCCAAAGGCTTTGATAGGTTGACCCCAAATGACGTCAGAATGACGTCAAGTTCTGCCATGTTCATCATTTTCTGTTGATGGATGGGGTGGGGGCGCTTTGCACATGGGTGTGGGCGTATTATCCAGGGTATGGGGCAAAACGCCCTTTGTAAGGGTATGCGAAAACCTTTTTGGGGGGTTAAATACCACACGCAGGTGTCTTTTCTTGGTCTCAAAGCGTAGTAAAAAGAATGAGCTACATGATGGTGCCCAAAGGTTTAAGTAATCTGTGTTGGGTTGAGTGTCAGAAGGTTTCGCGCTTAAGGGGGGCGTTTTTGACCTATTCACCCTATGTCTTTGCAGGTGCAACGTCATTCAAGAGGAGGCAGCTATGTCACCTCCCACAATATGCAAAGTTTTGCGAGACCTAAAAGGGGAGTTGAAGGGTCTGGAAGTGGACGAAAAGCTACTGGATATTATGAAAAAGTGGAACTGCCTGACAGAGAAACAAGCCAAGGAGTTGCAAGAAACGCCGATGGCAAATCGGGTAGACAGCATGCTTTCCTTTCTGAACGGCAGAGGACCGAGTCATTGGTCGCTCTTGATCTGTGTGTTTTTGGAGCTTGGTCGTGATGAGTTGGCCCTGAAAACCTGGAAAGCCGTGCAAACTCAGCTGAGGATGCAGCTGAATGTGACCAGCAGTAAACGAGCAGACGCGATGGACTTCTGGGATGAGTTTGTTCGACGTATGCTGGCAGCTCTGGTGTTGGACCAGCATGAGAAGGATCGAAAAGGAGTGGCGGGCGTCCCGATTCTGAGTCTACCGAGCCCACAAAAAGAGACAGCCTCCAAAATATGGAAACAGATAGTAAATGAAGCTGCGGCGGAGAAAAACAAGCGTATGTGGATGTGGAAGATGTTAGCCACTCACTTGGCTGGTGCAGTGAAAGCCAGCAGGCGTAAGCAGAACGCCATTGATTCCCAAACTATCAAGGGCATGTGGAACGTTCTGATAGACAGTACACTCAAGCTACTAAGAGAAGGACAGAGAGACCGCTGCCGTGTCATGTTGAGACACCTCCTAGAATCGGTCCGGGCAGTCTTTGACGAAGAAGGGATGGAGCTCAATGATCGGATGATTGAGGTGTGTCATGAAATTCAAGGAAAAAGCCAAAAGACATTTGTGAATGACATTAGAAAGATGCTTATCGAGCATTGTCGGCTTCTGCTTGAGAAGGACCATCAAAAAGCGGCGAAAGACGCAATACTGCATCTCATCAAAAGCACTGGTACACTTGTGGAGACCATGACAAAGACTGGCGCCACCGAAGCTGCTCTTCGTCTGTGGGAAGAACTAATCGAACAGATTTGCGGCCTTCCGTCAAAAAACAAACCGATAATAAAGGATGAACTCTACAGGACAGTAACAAAGCTACAAATGAAAGGCATCGACTCCCAGCTTTTGGAAGGCATGCGAGCTTCTATTCCAAGTGATCCATGGCCCAATACAACTCCTCCAAAACCGTCGACCAAAGCTTTGGTCGGGTCCGACCCTGGTCGCTATCGTTTCAAACCTGGAGCAACCAATTTAGCTCTCGTCATCAACAACGTGGACTTCATCGAGAAAGAAGAAAAAAGGCGCGAGGGAGAAGGAAGGCCCGAGGAAGAAGAAAAAGAGGGGAAAAGATCCGAGGAAGAAGAAAAGAAAGAATCAAGGCGCGATGGTAGTGAGATGGATGAACTGGCGCTGACGTCCCTTCTGAAAAGACTTGGTTTTCATGTGAAACAGATGACAAATCTTACCAAAGATCGTCTTCTGGAGGAGATAAGCGCATTCGCCAAGCGTCCTGACCATGAAGACGCGGATGCAGCTGTGCTGGCGGTTATGACGCACGGTGTCAATGAAGCGCTGGAGGGACACGACCGTAAACTACTCCCTTTCCAGTCGGTGATCGATTGTTTCTGCGACGAGAGCGCGCCGAACCTGGCTGGTAAGCCAAAGTGGCTGATTTTCCAAGCGTGTCGCGACAAAAGCGAAGAGGATGAGCGCAAGCGAGATAAGCCAATCAGTGAAGGGGGTATGTCTTACAGCGACATGTTCGTCACTTACACTGCTTTGCCGGGTCGTAAGGCGCTACGCAACAATGTTCAGGGCGCCTGGTATGTACACGCCCTCAAAAAAGTGCTCGACACGTCACTGTGCGAAATTTCCTTACAAGAGATCCACTCGGAAGTGCAAAACAACATGCTTGCTATGTGGAATGACGACAGATGTAAAGAAGAAATCGAACAGCCAACGCTGGATATCCAACGTCTTGGATGGACAAAAAGGCTGTATTTCAAAGAGCCAGACGATAAACGCGAGGTGCATGTCGAGCCCGAGAGCTTCACTTCCAGTGCAACGACTCGTGATCGGGGATGCGAAGCGACGACAGCAACGCCGTCAACCTCTCTTTGTGCTACAGCGGACCTGTTTGCTGTAGCGCGCACCGGAGAGTGTCAGTCAGAGAGCGGACCTGATCATCACTCTGACCCGTACAGCGGATGGAACTCCGGATCACACAGCTCAGAGTCCGGCCGCTCTGCGCCGGCCGAGAGCCGTGGCGTCGAAGAGGCTATGAGAAGTCCAACGCCTCAAAACAGCGGCGTCGGTGCAAAGGTTGACACCGTACTCCAGCTGCTGGCATCCATCTCACAGGAACAGCACGACTTTCGCACGTTCGTCACATCTCAATTCCGCGCTCTCAATGACCGCTTACGGGAACTCGAGCTGCGCGTTGGGGAGCGGGACACCCAAGATGCGGAGCGGAGCTCCCCCCGCTGAGGAAACGGGCACATGAAAGAGAATGCGAAGTCCGACTTCCAGATTCCGTGCCTAATTCTGTCGGGTGGTGCTGACTGCTAAGGCTTCCAATCGTTCAATCAGCCGGGGAAGATGCATATGTCTCGATATCTGATCGGTCACATCCAGCCCCGGTGCGGGGCTGCGGTCGCTCTAACTTATCCGCTGCGGCCTGGCTGTCACACTAGCCGGCGCGGCGCGCCGTGGCGGGCTGCGCGGGGATGTTGCGCGCGCGAGGCAGTCGCAACAGTCAGATAGTGGGTGCGGGAGATTATTGTGTGTACATACTGTTTTGAACTGTTTGTCCTCGTCTGCCCGGCCTTGACTTTTCCGGTAAGCTCCGGAAGGCACTTTGTTTACCTGTGAACCAATTGGGTCTTTTACTCTTTCATATATGTCAAAAGTGTTGCGTTCACCTATATTTATAAATATATGTGATTGTAGGCATTTGTTTACGTGCATCATCACCAGTGCTGTTCGTTGGAAATCACCGAGCTGATAGCCACGTGATATGTACGGTGCAACTGAGACAGCGTGCAATCCATTCAGCTACAGCCGCATCTCAAACATGTATGTACACCCAGACATGCTTGATTGCCGTATACACTGGAAGTGGACACGCTAACCAGCTGGTCGAGCAGATCGAAGTCACGAGGTGAGTGCTATTTGTATGATACCTATTACCTATACCTAGTTACGTTACACAACTTAAAATTTGACATCCTATGCATGCAGCTTATTACTCAATCTAGTAGTTTGATGCATCCGCGTGGTGAGTTATTTGATATAGTAGCATTATCTGCAAGTGTGATTGATTTGTGAAAAAAAATTGTGTGTTCCAACAGGAGGTGGCATGGCCCGGGGCCCCAAATCATGCCTACCAGGATTGGCCAAACTGGACAGTTTCAAACTGGCCTTGATAGCACGTATACACAGTCCGTCATCACCGCGAGCCGATGTGTTGCGCATGCTAAAAATAGTGCGCCGCAGTGTATGCAGTGACACCGGTCGAACTGTAAAAGCACACGAACTTACGCGCGGGAGCCTCTGAGTCTATTGTGTGGCACAGGGCCCTGATCAGCTATCTCCTTAGCCACACGCGGTCCTACCTGTACAAAGTACCTACTCATTCATACAGTCGGCGGACACGGAGGGCAGCGTGCGCTCGCCGGACGTTTTCCCTGCTATGACGTCTCGCGTGTGGCGCCACATAGACGAGGACCTCCTGTTCCTTTAGGGGAGAGTGGGGTAATTTGGCCGCTTTTTTTAGAAAACGATATAACTTAAAATTGACGACACATTTCTGCATTTTCTCAACGCTGGCAGGTGTCGTATTCATTTTACTTTACTGGACAGTGAACTTGAAATGATAGAGTAATTACTTATATTGAAATTGTGACGTATTACAAAGGTCTGCAAGGCGGCCAAATCGCCCCACTAGCAGGGTTATTTGGCCGGGGGTGTGGGGCAATTTGGCCGGTGTTAGTTTGCGGTCGGGATTTTCTGTTATATTGCGAGTCAGCTTCAGATCCAGCAATGACGTGTGTCCTATGACGCATTTGCCGCATTTTGGAGGTTGACTCAGGGGTCACAGGGGTCAAAATAGCCAAATTAGCGGCTCTAGATCCGAAGACAGTTTTTTACTAATAACTTTTGAAGTAATCAAGCTAGGCCAAAACTTCGAGTACCATCGTAATTCTCTCGTCAGTCCGCATCGAAAGATATATGTGTTGACCTTGAGAAGTCAAGGTCAAAGGTTGACCTCAGGTCACGTTGCATATGGTCGCTTGACCTCAAGGTCACGTGATTTCAAGGCCATCATGCATATCATTCGATGCGCCTTAGCGAGCTGAACAGAATGAGACCATTTGTGCGGCTGTACCATTTTTATGTAATGATTTATTAGCAAAAAACGTTTGGTAACCTTTAATGACGTCACATGCTCTTACAGTTGACCAATCGGAAGTAAGGCATCAAAGTAGTCAAAGTTGGTCATGAATCATGTCATTTATGGTACAATTGACCATGAAAACTCGGCCGTCCCAGCATATAGACCATGAGCGCACCGGCCAAGTTGCCCCGCTAGTCCCGGCCAATTTACCCCATGTTGTCATTCTGAAAATTTTTGTCTATAAAGTCATCACGGCTATACGGAATTAGATAAAATTGCTCTTGGAACCGCTGAACACCCCCAAGAATGGCGCTATAATGTCTGAATTCGTTGTTTTTAGCCCAAATACTACATGTTATACAACTTTGTAAACAGAAGTAAAAGTTACCATTTTCTAATGAAATTAACGTTTTATTAATTTTAAATAAAACTACGAGGCGCAAAGTTTTGACATTTGTCATCCAGTTATTTCTACCCATGACAAATGAATAGAGACTAGAGCTATTTCACTCACTTTTATTAGACAGCGTACAGGTGGGGGCGGCCAATTTACACCACTGCACCGGCCAAATTACCCCACTCTCCCCTACACGTCGGTACACGTCAGCTCGGGTGTCCCGTCGAATGGCCGATCTGACAGCGCGGTTCGGGTGGCCATACTCGGTCGACCCGTGACCCCACACTCTCAGTGCGCCGCGGCGGCGGGCCATTAGGTCACGGGTCTCGTGGGACACCGGCGGAGCGGTCGGTATTGTCACAGTTTTTCCTTTTTAGTGGTGGGTGCCGGTCAATAACAGGTGAGAACACGTACAAAAACAGTTTTCCATTTTTCAGAAGCGGAAGAAGCCCCAAAAATCGGCGACCAATTTACCTGCCTTTAAAGATCAGCGTAAAAGGATTAAAGATCAATGCTATTAACTGAGCCATAGACCACTATATACCTATATAGGTAGTGGTCTATGACTGAGCGAGTTTGGGCTTTAAATGGCTTAATGCGGGGTCTGCTGGTTCTAATGAAAGTGCGTATGAACATATGAGGACTAAAATGACAAAAACGAACACCGCTGCGGACAAAAGAATCAGGTCGTTTAGCAATAGGTACAAACGTCTAAGAGAGAGCCAGTCCTGTAAGTATGAGATCGAATGGATTGATGAAAGCCAAAATCTGATAGGAACTGTGAGAGACGGCAGCAGCCTACGTCAGAATCAGGCTTGAGAAGGTGTCACCGCAAATCAGCACGCACGTCAGTGTTTGGGTGATCAACAAGCACGCGTTGGTATTGCGTTTCTAGGTCGGTTAAGTCTGATGAGACGGCGGCCACAGAGCGAATAGGCGGTCGGTATGCTGAAGCCACTATCAGCTGCCGACCTTTGTCCATGTTTCAGGAGCACCCAGAGAGTCTCTAGAGCAGGGGTCGGCAAATGGTGGGGCATGCCCCCTTTGGGGGTAATGTAGCCCTTTCGATGGGGGTACTGAGGGATTCTGAGAAAGCCTATCTTTTTAGAGTTTGTAGCTCCAGTGATGGAGCCATCGTGACTGTTGCATCCCAGGGTTCAAAGATTAGCCCAGGCCAAAGGCACAGCACACATTGATTAGATACCAATTTTCACGTACCTGCTCGCCTCACCATCTCACCCCTCCGTACAGTCGTACAAAAGCAGCTGCAACTTTTAACCGTCGCCCGTCTGTTGGCGTTTCAACAGCCACTAACGTAAGGAGGAGGAGTCGATCGGACCCCCGCGGCCTCTCGGACTCTGATATGGAGCTGTGCATAAAAAAGACGAGCGTGCTACCCGTGACAATAGGAAGCCGCTGCTGCCCATTTTTAAGGTCCTTGGTCATTCCGTCTCATTCAAGAGGGCAATGACAAGTGTCGGGAAAATCGGGACCCGCTAAGGCCGCTATAACTTCTTGAAGTTAGATTTTATGGCTCAAGATGATCTCCAGAAAAAGCTCATAAGCCAACGGTCATTATGGGTCCAGAGGCCAGTTTTACCAACAGAAAAATAGGCGCCTGCCGGAATTTTCGCCTAAAGATCGTTTCACATATGGAGCGTAAACGGTAAAGCCCTATCCGCTTACGAGCCCATCGCGTTTACGCTCCGTATGTGAAGCGGTCTTAAGGCAAAAATTCCGGCAGGCGGTTATTTTTCTGTTGGTAAAACTGGTTTCAGGTCATGATATTTTCCGGGCTAATAAAAAAAAAATGATGGGCTCGAGGGTACAATTTGGTCGTGATCCAATGCCTTTTACGTGAGCTTTTAACGAAAAACCACCCGCCGCCCCTATACGTACAAGGGTTAAATGGGATATAGCATAGGCGGCGGAACGGGGAGGGCATTGGGGCACCGTGCACCCTTTGATTTTTGCATTTTAACATTAGCCCTATGGGCGTTGCATGGAAAGAATGGGACCAAAAGTCGGCAGTGCCCCCCCCCCCTTAATTGAAGGTGTTCCGCCGCTACTGGGATATAGGCATTAAATGTTTTGTGGAGGAAGTGTCATGTTTTAAATTTGATGCATTGGAAATGCACAAATACCCAAAGAGTTCCAGGACGGTATGAAATTTCAGTAAACTTGGTTGTGTCAGCAATGGGGTCTGGTAGGTGGGGGTAATGGCTCTGCCTGGCGCCCAAAAAGGGGGCACGACCCCGAATGACCTGCCGACCACTGCTCTAGAGCGCTGTCCGGGCGCCGCCGTTCCGGCACTTTCAGTCTTGTGGCGTCGATTCCACACTTGATGGCGAGTGTTACTCCACCGTAGCCACGGCCGTCTGGTCGGTCCGAGCGGTAGAGCTGGTAGCCGGGCAGCACCAGAAGTCGACTGGGAGCGGATGGTTTAAGCCAGGTTTCCTGAAGTGCCATGACGTCATAGTTGAACCGGTGCAGCTCCTGGGACAGCTCCAGCAGTTTCGGCTTCACTGACTGGATGTTGAGGGAGCCGATTAGCAGCCCAGCGTGGTCAGCAGCCCTCCAGCCACCACCCTTCGATCCACGCGGCTGCTGCCTCCGCCCTCTCTGTCCTCGCCGCCTCCGCTCTCGCGCCGAGCGCGGACTGGGCACACCTATATATTTATAGTCACCGTGGGCACACCTGGGGGAGACGATGTCGCAGCTCCGTCCCCGCCCGCCGCCCGCTGGGGAGGGGCGACCCGGTCGGCCCGATCGGCACTCCGCTGTAAGGCAGACTCGTCACGGGCCTGCTCGGAGTCGGCTGTTCCTCGCAGGGTATATTGAAGTGAAGGGTAGGACGAACTTTGGTAGGAATATCTAGTATAACTACTAGAAAACCTACTATATGTGGTCGGGACTAGCAAAGTTAGTTCAAACTAGAATATGGTAGCGCTTATGGTTGGCAGTCGTGACGCGCACGTGACATTAATTTCTTTAATTCCTTAAATAACAGGTTTTAAGAGCCGATTAATGGGCAGATACATTCAATTAGCTATTAATAATTGATAATGCTGACATGCAAGAGTCTACATCATTCAATTCTAGCCGAAATCACGCGGCGCACCCAGGATTCGAACTCACGACCCTCGGATCCGTAGCCCGATACGCTACCGACTGCGCTACCGAGGACCGCGCGCCGACGATCGGAGAGGCGGATCGCGGGTGCTGGCGTGCAGAGAAATCTTTACCCTGTACGCCGTAGAAGATCGGCTGGGTTTCGTGAAAAATGGTAGAGGAATTGTCGAAAGAAAATTCATCGATCTATCATTTGAGACTAAGAACCATTGATTCCTTCAAAGGTTGACCGAGATATCGCTCGCCGAAAACAGGCCATTTAACATGTAAACCCTATGGGCTGGTAGGAAATGTACGCCGTGGAGCAGCAGTGCTACCAACTAACTTCGGCGGGGGCCGGTTCCTCGCTCCCACGGACCCCGACCAGTGACAGGGCCGCCAGCACCGCCCCCGGCGCCGCCAGCCGCCACCACAGCACATCCCAACGAGACCACGCCATGTCGCACAAACGCCGCACCGCGGTCAGACGCAGCAGTGGCTCTCAAACTGGGTCGGCCGCGGCGTGATGGACTGGGAGAACCTCCGACGGTAGGGTGGCCGGTACACGTGTCCTTCGAGTAGCCCGGGGGCGGACTGGCCGGCAGCTCCCGGCGTCCCGCAGCAGTCGGAGCTCATGTGATGCAGTAACGCGGCCCCGGGTACCGCCCGGCCGCAGCCAATCACAGTCACGGGAGACGGTCACGGACAACAGGCGGGCCATGGCCAGCAGGACGAGCAGCCGAAACAGGTCACGATGCATGGTGGCTGTAGAAACACTGTCTAGTATCTACGGTGTGGGATAACATCAATGTATGGTCGAGCTTACGACGGCCACTTGCTACGCGGACACAGAAATTGATAAGCTTTGTACCTATGCGCTGGAGTTGGGCTGCACCATGTGAATACCATATTTTGACTATACGATCTTTATATCATACGATCATTTGGCGTACGATCATTTACCTCTACGATCTTTTGCGAATACGATCTTCCGTCCATACGAACATTATACCTACTGTATGATCTTTATCCCAAACGATCTTTTGACACACGAGCATTTTCCTTGACGATCTTTTGCGAGTACGATCTTTTGTCCACACGAGCATTATGTCGCACGATCTTTATCCATTACAACTTTTTGGCATACGATCATTTTCCTTGACGATCTTTAGCGATTACGATGTTTTGTCCATACGAGCATTATGTCGCACGATCTTTATCCATTACGATCTTTTGCACATGATCAACTTCCTACGATCTTCTTCAATACAATCTTTTGCTTTACGATCTTTTGTCCGGTTGCCAAAATCCCATAGCAATTATCAGCCACACTTTACGACGTTCTAACAGGTCCCGATTTTCCCGACTTTTGGGTCATTGACCTGACCTGGAAGGTCAACCAATGACCTAAAACCCTAAAATTGGGTATCATCGGCTTCCTCTCGTCACGGGCAACACGCTCGTTTTTATTCCGCGAAGCTCTAGCTCGATCAGGGGCGAAACGGCAAGGGGGGTCAAACGGACGTCTCCCTTAGGTATATACGCTCGCGGCTGGAAAAACGCCTAGTATCAGCCTACATCAGTTACATCACGGTATATAGAGAACTACACCTGTCCTTTTTACTGCCAAATATAAAAATAGTGAACACAGTTCAGAAATAGTGTAACCATTTCGGCAGTTCGGCATAGTGCACCGCTACTTCGGCCGAGTGCATGAAATTCAGTAATAGCCTAATATACGGCCTTGAGTAATAGTGCACGCGGCTCCGAAACAGTGCAAGCAATTTAAAAGGTAATGCATTTCATTTTCAGTAGTTGCGATTTCAGTTTCACCAGAGTGCATTGCTTCGTCATATGCATTGGTATTCGGCTAACCGCAAAGCAATAAACTTAATTTTTAATAAATTCGGTGCCCACTGCCCCATCTAGAAAACAGTTTTGACAACGTTCTTGCTGAACGTTCTTGCACTATGACGGAGTGGGGTGCACAATGACAAATATCGTACCGAATAAAGCCCCAATAAACAAACAAACAAACGATTCAATTCATGAACCAACTATGCCGAACCGTCGAAATCACCGAAATCACCTGCACATTACTGAAATGTGTGCACTTCCGCCTAAATTAGGCGTAATTAGGTGTACATCTGAATTATATTGGCGTTTATTGGTCGTTATTGGTCGTTAGTAGCACAGTGTATATAAAAAGCACAGGTTAGTAGTAATTTAGCAGTCGCATACTATAAAGTTACGTCACATATATGGTGCATCAGTGACAATTGCTAAAAATCGAGAGCGCCCCCAAAGAGCGCCAACACGACGTCCGTGCACCCCTTGCGTGCACCCAAGGCTATATCAATATAAATAAACCCAAGATTCTTGCAAATAGATAAACCACCCAAAACAACAGTGTATATGAATGCCTAGTCAAAACGGCGAACTGTTGGCTCCGGGCCCAAATGCAGCAATTTGTGGTGGCCTGTAAGCCGAATTACCAATTACCGAATTGTTGATCGTGTTTCATGGTATTATACTTATACGATAATACCAGATTCGCCTTTTTGGATCGATTTAATCATTGAATCATTTTGATTTTTTTCGATTCAATCACCATTTGATTCTTTTAAAAAATTTGTGAATTGATTCCGAGAATTGATTCCATTTGATTCAGATAATAAAAAGGGAATGATTCACATTTGATTCAGGTAAAAAGTTATTGAAGGATTCATTTTTTCAATTCGATTAAAAAAAAATTGTGATTCAGGGCAAGGGATAGTATTGTATTTCTTGTCCTTGTGTTCTTTTTGTTGTCATGCAAGTATCACCAGTAAAATGCCTTTTGGGGCGACCAACAGAGCGAGCGAGACGGTACCACCTGGACTATTTGCTTATTTCCATTTTATTTTAAATAAATGTGTTTTGTTGTTGTTGTTGTTGGCACCTCCAACTAACTTCTGCGCTGCACCCTACTAACCAGTAACCAGTCCCTATCGATGTGCCAAATTTGAGCGCAAGCCAATATGTCTAGCCGTTCTCGAGATCTGGAAGCGGCACCCTGCACATGCGCACGTGTATAAATATGGGTCCCAACTCCCAACTGACTTTTGCATGGCACCCTACTAACCAAAGGTCCCTAAACATGTACCAAATTTCATCGCATTTGGCTTAGCCATTCTGGAAATCTGGAATCGACCCCTGCATGTGCGCACGTGCAGCAGCATCCCAATAGTGGCAAATGGCTATGCATTGCCTAGCGGGTGCCTACCTACATGCCAACTTTCAGCGCATTTGGCCCAGTAGTTGCCGAGATATTGCAATTGCTGCAAAATTGACACCTCTTCGTTTTGCACGTGGTGCATGCTGGACGTGCATAAGGGGGCACTCACATGCATTGGGAATAGTTTAATACTTGGTAGAAGGAATGAAGCTACCCTGCAAAAATTACTGCATGTAAATCGATCAAGTGATTGCTGAGATAGAAGCCTTGGCTTTACTGAAACCTTTCTTGGGACGTGCTTGGGGAGGGGCCTGGGGACGAGGAGGTACTGGGAGGATCAGGAATAGGATCAAATAGACCTCGTGTCAGTGTGCACTGTGCATGGTATGGTCACAGTTGTTCTGACCAAGATGATTCTTTCAGGTTCTAGCCATTAAGGGTTTGACTTCTGAGAGCATATAGATTTCTGAGAATTCTGAGTACATACCTACTGAGGTGAGTTTGAGTTGAGTGAAAAACCAGCAAAGCATTAGGTACCCACATATTTATTGGTCTGGGTATTGCTGTATTGGTAAGGGAGGCATCGCACAAGCTGGCATATGCTGTGCCAAAGTAGGTAGCTAGAGCCTTGAAATATTTTTTTTTTTAGATATTTTGCTCAAGTCTTGACTTTGAGAAGCATGCAGGGGCAACTCCAGGTATTTCAGGAGGGGTCTCTTACCCATCTTACCTATGTGATACTTATTTCCGAGCTATGTTGAGATCTTAAGCTACATTTGACCATGCCACAGCATAGGTATGCCCACTCGGCTCATGTGACATCTTACCAATACCCAGTAGTTATGCTTAGCTTAGCAGTATGAATCCTAACTCCTGATGTACCTACATAAATGTGTAGATTATGAACAATTTCAGCATTGCACAATTCAACATCATAGCATTCAGGAGGTACCTGCTGAGGTTGTTTCTGGTCAGATTAGTATTGGTGTAATGATCTATGTTATGTTTATTTATTTGCTGTCTTACATGCCTCAATCTATAGCAATGACTGTTTGCTCAATAGCAGCTCACTCAAGTAAATAACTTCAGAAATGTAACCATACATAAATGCTTGCAAGGCATGTTAATAAGAATTTAGGAAGCAAGGGTTTCAATAACATTAGAAAATGTTCAAAAGCCTGTGTCTGGTGGCTCATGAGCCATATGCTGTGGTACCTAATGGATGGTGATTGGTGCGAGTGTGACCTTCTCACTTTTCAGATCTGTTTATTTGCGGGGCCATCATGTCACAGGAATTCGGTCCAGAAGATGAGTTTAGAATTTTAGTCGCAACAGATAATCACCTGGGATATAATGAAAAACATGGTGAAAGAGGTATGTTATGTTTAAGATATATGGCCATAGATGAAAGGTTCTAGCTATATTATTGTAATTAATGCATGTAATCATATTAATTACACATACAATGCTATTTGTTTTAACCCTCGCCTGTATAGGGGGAGGGGGTGGTCGAATGCCCCCCCCCCCCCCTCCTCGGTTTTTCGCGAATAACTCGCGTAAAAGTGGCCGATCGTGACGAAATTCTCAGTACCTTCGAGTTGATCAATGTTACACGTACCCTAAAAATTTCATGACCCTGACCCCTAATGACCTTTGGTCTGAGGACTATTTCTCGAGGCCATGTTTGGCCGGAATCGCGATTCGGCGTATGTTGGCTCGCATTAGTGCTGCCGCGCGTTTGCAGTATTTTCGTGGTTTTAAGTGTTCAAACATGTGATATGATGTTTGTTCCATGCATTAGGGTGGGTGTCAAGGTCACCTGAAGGTCAGGTCAGTTTATTGACCTTTGATGACTTTCTTTAGTTCACTTTTTCGACTTTTACATCGTCTCTAGGTTAGCTTTTGGATCTGAATTCGAATTTAGCAACCATTTGAACATTTGCGAAGTAGTTTTGGTCCTTCGTAAAGTGTTACGAAGTTGTCAGAAGCGGTTGAAACGTACTTAAAATACCCGGCAGGTTGACCTACTGGTTGACCTGACCTGACCTGACCCGACCTGGCCTAAATGTATGAAGACAGCTGTGATCGAAACTATCACGAAATACGTGATCAGCGTCCCGAAAACCCCATTACTACCTCACTTTACATAGTTCTAACATGTCCCAATTTTCCCGACGTTTAGGTCATTGACCTGACCTGGAAGGTCAACCAACGACCTAGGACCTTGAAATCGGGTAGGTATCATTGGCCTCCTAACGTCACAGGCAACACGCTCGTTTTTTCAGCTTAAGCTCGTTCAGGGGCCGAACGGCCAGAGGGGTCCAACGCCCCACCCCCCACCCCCACCCCTACCCCATACGCTCGACGCTGGCAAAGCTCCAATACGGGCGAGGGATATAGTTTTATAGTAGAGGTGGCGAAGTGTGGACCCGAGGACCCGGTCCAAAGAATCGGTCCGGTCCTGAACATTTTACTGACGGGTCTAACGGGTCCAACCGGGTCCTAGTTACCACAAACCATAAACTATACACAGAAACTAACGAACCAACTACTGACAAACTGGCTTTGTCTTTTTCTAATTTGCCATATTTCTGAACCTATGGAATGATTTAACCCGCGCATGACTGGGGTATTTTCCATAACGGAGTGACTGAGGGGGAGGGGGCTCTCCAGAGCCCCCCCCCCCCCCTCCTATCTCCGAAACTACTGGGCCAATCGTCAAAATTCAAACGGCTCTGATAGCCCTGGAAAAACTGTCGAGCGAAACCTATTTTCATTGACCTCGAGGTCACCGATGACGTCACAGGTCAGGTCAAAGTAAAATTATCGGCATTTTTGCTTGTTTACAATTTAGGCTCTGGCCGCCGGCTGACAGGTCTGATCAGGCCAATTTTTGGTTTACGCACTCCTTGATATATGCCTTAGATACCCTGAGGGTAACAAACTTTTACTTCGAATTTTTCAGGTCAGGGTCAGGTCATCCTAGGTCACGAAAATTGTATATCATGTATCGGTCACGTGACGCATGTTTAATGGTCCATTTTACACGTAGATTGCGAAAATAATGTCGTCTGTCTCATTTGAGGTCATTTTTAGCTGAATTTACCGGAGGTCAGGTCAATTTCAGGTCAGAAAAGGTCAAATTTTGAAAAAAAAATGATTTCTTTCAACAAAAAAGGTGCCTATCAGATGCAGTTTGCGCTCAGGAACACGATGGTGCCATTTATATTGCTGTACGATGTCAAAAACGTACTGAAAATGGTTTTGAAAATAACATAATTGTAAATTTTTTGACAATAATGCAAATAACTGGGCTATTTTTGAAGATATTGGGCTAAAACTTGCTAGAGTGGTTGATCAGTGCATGTTCTATCACAAATATTCCGGTTTTGCGAAAAAGCAAAAACTATTTGAAAAAAAAATCAGAAAAATATATATTTTTTTTAATTGTAAAATCATGTTTAAAAAAAAAAAAAATTAGAATTTCGAAAATTCGAGATTGCAGTTTGATAGCTACGTCTATTTGTAGTCCACTGATGCAAGGAAATTGGATCTAGCTTTAAAACTTAGCTCCTGAGAGCGTTTGCCGTAATTCAAAATTTTACATAAAAATCGGCCGACATGACGTCATTCTGACGTCATTTCCGGCCAAAATATGGTAGCTACAAAGTTGAAATTTGAACACAAGATGTCAAATTGATGTCGCTGAGGGCACTTTAAGTTTCGTGTTGATCCGTGAAACGGTTTAGAAGATATTGCCGAAAAACGGGAGAGGGCTCTGTAGAGCCCCCCCCCCCCCCCAGTCATGCGCGGGTTAAAGCAAATGTGCTAGACTTTTGTTATTTTTAGTTCCACAGGTACTGTCTGTAATGAATTGGTGCACAATGCAGACAGCAGGCTATGTATATCAAATTGGTGTGCATGTGTGCCGTGTGGTTATTCCCTTGTGAATCTATTTCAGGGGATGACAGCCTGATCACTTTTGAAGAGATTCTTCAGCTGGCCCTAGAAAAAGAGGCTGATTTTATTCTGCTTGGTGGAGATCTTTTCCATGAAAACAAGCCTTCAAGAAATTGTGTCATTCAGTGTTCACAACTGCTGAAAAAGTACTGCTTTGGTGATAGGTAAGTATCATGATTCGTGCAACCATTTCTTGCTACCCTGCTGTGTAAGCCTTAGTTCCACACAAGCTCAGACTGTATTCGGAGCCTTGTTCGGAGTGTCTGAGACCTGTGTCTTTCCAACAGTCATGGGGACTATAGTAGTGTCTTTATTTTTCTCATTGTCACATTATTAGCTCAGAGACATTGAAAGGTGACACCAAGTACCACATGACATATACTCATCTGGAATCTCCAACCAATGCATCAAAAACGTTAAGACATCAACTGCAACTGTGGGATGTGTTACATTTAGAACAGCATGTGGTACCAACTCTTGTAACTTTCAATACAGGCGGCGCACGTTGCGTTTTTTGCCCATTAGAGACCATTGTCCTAATGCCATGGCTTTCATCATCATTGCAGGCCCGTGTCCTTTGAATATCTGAGCGATCCAAGCAAGGACTTCTGCATGAAGGAGCCGCAGGTGAACTTTCATGATCCGAATCTAAACATCGCGATGCCCGTGTTCTCGATTCACGGAAACCACGATGATATTAGCGGTGAGTGTTACAGTGACCTTTGACCGGGCGACGTGCACCGATCCCTGTCACTGCGACTCTGGCCTGGTCGAGGGAATCTCGACTGGGTAACTTATTTGGCTGGATTTGTTTGTGCCCATTGTATGATATAAAACTAAGCAGGACAGCCAAATGCTCATTATTTTCTACAGGCTGGGCGACCCAGAGGCTGGGTGACCTAAGGAACAATGCCGATCGCCCAGATGGTTTTTTCGTTTTTTTATCGCAGTTTTAGCCGAGGAACTTTCCAAACATCTTCTCTGATACAGCCTATGTGAGTATTTAGTCTTTTACCTGTCCACGATTTTATCTGACGTCAAAATAGCAAAGTTTCCTAAGTCCTAACACAGTTTTGTTATTGTACTACTGCGGGGACGATCGTCAAACTTCCATGATTGGGCCGTTGTCTCTGCCACACCTGTGAGTGTCACAGTGAGCGGCGCGCCTGTTGTCTCTGCCACACCTGTGAGTGTCACAGTGAGCGGCGCGCCTGCTGTCTCTGCCACACCTGTGAGTGTCACAGTGAGCGGTGCGCCTGTTGTCTCTGCCACCCCTGTGTCACAGTGAGCGGCGCGCCTGTTGTCTCTGCCAACCCTGTGAGTGTCACAGTGAGCGGCGCGCCTGTTGTCTCTGCCAACCCTGTGAGTGTCACAGTGAGCGGCGCGCCTGTTGTCTCTGCCAACCCTGTGAGTGTCACAGTGAGCGGCGCGCCTGTTGTCTCTGCCACCCCTGTGAGTGTCACAGTGAGCGGCGCGCCTGTTGTCTCTGCCAACCCTGTGTCACAATGGTCCCCCGATCGGCGCGCCTGTTGTCTCTGCCACCCCTGTGAGTGTCGCAGTGAGCGGCGCGCCTGTTGTCTCTGCCACCCCTGTGAGTGTCACAGTGAGCGGCGCGCCTGTTGTCTCTGCCACACCTGTGAGTGTCACAGTGAGCGGCGCGCCTGTTGTCTCTGCCATCCCTGTGAGTGTCACAGTGAGCGGCGCGCCTGTTGTCTCTGCCACCCCTGTGAGTGTCACAGTGAGCGGCGCGCCTGTTGTCTCTGCCACACCTGTGATTGTCACATTGAGCGGCGCGCCTGTTGTCTCTGCCACTCCTGTGAGTGTCACAGTGAGCGGCGCGCCTGTTGTCTCTGCCAACCCTGTGTCACAATGGTCCCGATCGGCGCGCCTGTTGGGGGTGCCGGCGTGCGGTACGCGCTGTGACGCCGGCCCGCCGCGCCGCCGCAGGGCTCGGCGACACGGCTGCGCTGGAGCTGCTCTCGGTGGCCGGCCTGATCAACTACTTCGGCCGGTGCACCGACCTGCGCGAGGTACAGCTGTCGCCCGTGCTGCTGCAGAAGGGACGCACCCGACTGGCGCTCTACGGACTGGGCAACATTCGTGACGAGCGGCTGCACCGCATCTTCACTGGCGGAAAGGTGCGTCCTCCGCCGGTAGACTCAGCGCACCCCCCCCCCCTCCTAGTTCGCTGTGATTGAACCCTCTTCTGAGGTACTTTCTGCCGCTCTACGGACACGGTCATAATAAATTACAGGGTAAAAGTCGAAGCAGGAGCCATTCGCCAGTCTTGGTCATTTGTCTTGTAGCCCAATCGGTTGTCGATAATAATTGAGTGCGTTTTGAAAAAAAGTTTACTTCGGAATTCAGACCGGACGTCAGTGGGGCTCTTGCACCGTGTTGGGTGTTGGTGATTCTCGCCAGAAAACAATAAACGATAAAAAAGGTTACGTCATCAGAAATGTTTGATTATTGATATTCAGGTTGATCCGATTTCGATGATTCGATTTGATTCGATTTCATCGAATCGCCGTGATCAAAACTATTCGGTTGGCTAACAATTGGGTGTCTGTGTCCGTTTCAGTTTCTGATGCTGCGCCCCAAGGAGGACACAGAGAGCTGGTTCAACCTGTTCGTGCTGCACCAGAACCGCACCAAGCACGGCCCCAAGAGCTACATCCCCGTGGAGTTTCTGGACGACTTCCTCGACCTGGTCATCTGGGGCCACGAGCACGAGAACCGCCTGGAGCCGGAGTGGCAGGAGATACGCAAACTGCACATCTCCCAGCCGGGTAAGCTGCGGCTGCCCGCCCGGTGGGCTGAACTCGACCTGCGCTGAACTGCTTAGCGCCCCGGAATTCAACTGCCACCGAAAATATCCTCACGTTTCTCCTGTCGATTTTTACTTTTTATATGTGACCATCACTTATCCATGTTGTTTCCTACCATGACGATCTGAATGACCAGTTCATCTGTGTGCACTAAGTTCTGTTTCGTCGCAGTCCTGTCAGTACTGTCCAAGTGCATTCTGCTCTCAATCTCCCTATTGAATGTGGGCAGTTCCAAAGTCAAATGATGACGCGTTACACGCCCCGAGGGCGTTTCATTGCATCCTGCTGTGTCACCATTACCGCCGAAACCACGGTGCAACGTAAAACGTCGTGATTCAGTGATACATACGGTCATTTGTGGAGGCAACTCCTGAATGCCCACTATGGCCCACAGTGAGATCGCGCTTTCTCTCATTCCTTTGGACGCCTAATAAATTAGAATCGGCCAAACAGTTGGTAGTAGAGCGGCAGGACAATATAGACAGCTCGCCTTATTGACAAACGCCCCCCCCCCCCTCCCGACTGAGCAGTCCTGTCACTGACCCCACCCGTACCGCCGTCACAGTCAGTTGTCCCTGACCTCGCCCGGTCACAGGCAGTTGTCCCTGACCCCGCCCGGGCCGCCCGGTCACAGGCAGTTGTCCCTGATCTCGCTAGGTCACAGGCAGTTGTCCCTGACCTCGCCCGGGCCGCGGTCACAGTCAGGTTGTCCCTGACCTCGCCCGGGCCACCCGGTCACAGGAAGTTGTTCCTGACCTCGCCCGGTCACAGTCAGTTGTCCCTGACCTCGCCCGGGCCGCCGTCACAGTCAGGTTGTCCCTGACCTCGCCCGGTCACAGTCAGTTGTCCCTGACCTCGCCCGGTCGCAGGCAGTTGTCCCTGACCTCGCCCGGTCACAGGCAGTTGTCCCTGACCTCGCCCGGTCACAGGCAGTTGTCCCTGACCCCGCCCGGGCCGCCGCCACAGGCAGTTCGGTGGCTACCTCGCCCGGTCACAGGCAGTTGTCCCTGACCTCGCCCGGGCCGCGGTCAGTTGTCCCTGACCCCACCCGGCGCTGCCGTCACAGGCAGTTGTCCCTGACTTCGCCCGGTCACAGGCAGTTGTCCCTGACCCCGCCCGGTCACAGTCAGTTGTCCCTGACCCCGCCCGTACCGCCGTCACAGGCAGTTCGGTGGCCACCTCGCTGTGTGACGGCGAGGCCAAGCCCAAGGCGGTCGGCCTGCTGCACGTGCGCGGCAAGGAGTTCAAGATGGAGTCGCTGCCGCTGCGCACCGTGCGCCCGTTCATGTTCCGCACGGTGCGCCTGGCGGACAGCGAGGCGGGCCGCGACCCGGCCGCCAGCGATGCGGCCGAGCTGGCGCAGCAGTACGTGGCCGAGTGTGTGGAGCGGATGCTGCTGGAGGCTGAGGAGCAGATCACCGGTCAGTCGCCACCGGACGGCCGCCGGCGGGGTAGCGGTGGTCGGCGGGGTAGCGACGGTCGGCGGGGTAGGGGCGGTCGGCGGGATAGGGGCGGTCGGCGGGGTAGCGGCGGTCGGCGGGGTAGCGGCGGTCGGCGGGATAGGGGCGGTCGGCGGGGTAGCGGCGGTCGCCACCGGACGGCCGGCGGAGGGGTAGCGGTGGTCGCCACCGGACGGCCGGCGGCGGGGTAGGGTGGTCGGCGGGATAGGGGCGGTCGCCACAGACGGTGGTCGGCGGGGTAGGGCGGTCGGTGGGGTAGCGACGGTCGCCACCGAACGGCCGGCGGGGTAGGGGTAGTGTGGATACCTGCAGCTGAGCGGGGGTTCGGACAGTGGGTGCCAGACAGCAGATGTCATGGATGTTTATTTGTGTTTGTGTTTTTACTACATGGATATTGGATATCACACAAGGTAAACGTGGTTGTATTATTTTGTCACATTGTTTGTGAACGTTTAATTACCTGAAAAACACTTCCCTACCAATCCTGACGTGTCGATTTGACGTGTGCCGCCGGCCGGGCAGGCCACCCCCGTCAGCCGCGTCAGCCGCTGCTCCGTCTGCGAGTCGAGTACTCTGAGGAGGCGCAGCTGTTCCACACGGTGCGGTTCGGACAACAGTTTGCCGGCCGCGTCTCCAACTGGGAGGACATGATCTTGATGAAGCGCGAGCGGTCAGAGCTCGACTCCAAGGACGTCAAGGACGGCCCCGTCATGACGCAGACGCTGCCGCGGGTGAGGGAGAGAGAGAGAGAGAGAGAGAGAGAGAGAGAGAGAGAGAGAGAGAGAGAGAGAGAGAGAGAGAGAGAGGGGGGATAGAGGGAGAGAGAGAGAGAGAGAGGGAGGGAGGGAGGGAGGGAGGGAGGGAGAGAGAGAGAGGGGGGGAGGGAGGGAGAGAGAGAGAGAGAGGGGGGAGAGAGAGAGGGAGGGAGGAGGGAGGGAGCGAGGAAGAAAATAAGAAAAAGGGATGAGTGAAAGGGATGGGTTTTAGGAGAGAAAGAGAGTGTACCGTGTAATGTCTTGAGACTCCAGATGCTTAGTATAGTCTACATTGGAGTGTTATGCTGGTGAACCGATCGTTTTCCTTGTCTCCTAGGAAGAGATGCGAGTGGAAGACTTTGTTGCCAAGCACTTTTCCGAGATGGAAGAGGGCACTGGCCTGCGACTGCTCAATGAACTCAAAATGGGCATGGCAGTGAACCACTTCGTCGTCAAAGAGGACTCGACCGCCATCGCAAAGGCGTTACAGTAAGTCAACTGCTTAGATCTAGTTTAGGCTGTCCGTGCTTGCATCGTGAGCAAACTATGTTTTCACATGATATCTAACACGTGATCGCACTCAGCGCTAGTTAGAGGACACGTTCATGCATTACAACGAGCCTGTCAACTGATTCCAGAAGGGAATTCGTTCATAGAAATTCGCCCTGTGTGCACGGTACTTGCTCTAGTGTGCTCGAGTGAGCTGGTTCGCTTTCTCGAACGGATCCGCTTGTGGTATCAATCACCTTTTTAAAACGGGCCCTTCTGCTTTTGCTCTACGTCATCGGTCGCACGACGACTATCTGCTATATATCGTACAGTTGTAGACCTCAGGCATTTCATGTCATGGGTGTTACCAGTGATATTATAGAAGGCTTAGAATCACTGATAGACGCGTCAACCTGATAGCAACACAGCGTGCTGGTACGCGCGCTACGCCCCATCGCCACGGCTAACGGACGCACCCCTCAGGCACCAGATCGCCATGACAACTGACGTACCCCTCAGGCTCCAGATCGGCGCGGCAAACTGACATATCCCTCAGGCACCAGATCGGCGCGTTTGACTAACATACCCCTCAGGCTCCAGCTCGGCGCGTTTGACTAACATATCCCTCAGACACCAGATCGGCGCGGCCGTGAAGAACCTGCTGTCGCGGAACCTGCTGGACGTCAGCGAGGACAGCATCGGCGAGGAGCTGGACGCCATCCGCGAGGAGCGCCGCCAGAGGAAGCTGGACAAACTGAACGCCACGGCGGCCACGGGCGACTCGGGCCTGGGCACCGGCACCACGGCGGCGCCCAGCGCGCGCAGGGACTCGGATGATGACGAGGAAGAGGTGGGTGGACGCTGCTCCGGTTACTCGGCAGACGGGATCGGGGAGGAATGGTGCGCTCTGCGTATATTCTAACTCTGGGAGGCTAAGAAAGCCCACTCACATCACAAGAGCTGCCACTCAACATCCAAAGTTTGGCATGAAAATACACTTTGGGCAATGTACACAACAGTCCTAATCTATCGCAGTCCAAGGTGCTACCTGTGTGTGAACGTCATC
Source organism: Amphibalanus amphitrite (assembly GCF_019059575.1). Taxonomy (NCBI): domain Eukaryota; kingdom Metazoa; phylum Arthropoda; class Thecostraca; order Balanomorpha; family Balanidae; genus Amphibalanus; species Amphibalanus amphitrite. Next base: position 947,257 of record NW_024881609.1, on the reverse strand, counting down.
AGACGTTTTGAGTTGTTTCCCGTTATTCACATCATTTTGTGGATTTGCGAGTGTAATGACTAGACCAAAGTCCTTCAGTTTTCGGAAAACTTTCAGTTGAGAGCGCTCAATTCTCTATTCTTATCCGTATGACAAATGATCAATCTGATCATCAAATCTGGATCAAGTCTGAGATCATTCCGCGTTTGTGTTACTGTGATTTACTGATATTCACGTATTCAGCTGCAGTCGTTAGACAGTGTATCCTTGTTGTGAAGGACCGTTATTTTGATGCCATGTCCTCTTTCCCGCATTTAATGAGCGCTAGTGACTAACAGCATTCATAGTCATCACCGTGTTTGAGTCCGAATCCTGACCGGGCTGTATTGGAATCAGAGTCCTGGACCGTCGCCAAGACTCCCCGTCACTGACCGGCGCGCGTGTCGGCAGATGCTGGAGGTGTTGGAGACGGACCCGGCGCCGCGGCGACCGGCCGCCCAGGAGGTCACCATCCTGAGCTCCGACTCTGACGGCGACACAGAGATGGACTGCCAGACAGGTGAGGACACTGACGGCCGTGGAGGCTAGCTCAGTCAGAGTCGCTAGCTATAATGGAAGTCGAGTGTTATATCTAACCAGCGTCATCATATATCGAGTTTATTCATATTAATTTAAATATCTATTTGTTTGGCGTTTCCTCGCTCCTCGTAAAACATACCTTGTTGAATCGTGTTCATATCTACCAGTATAACGCCTTTTGGGGCGACTAACGGAGCGAGCGAGAGGGTGGGCCTTGCACGTGCGAAATTGCGAGGGGGTACCTCCAACTGACTTGTGCACGGCACCCTACTAACCGGTTTCTAGCGATGTGCCAAATTTGAGTACAATCGGCCCAGCCGTTCTCGAGATCTAGGAGCGGCACCCTGCACGTGCGCACGTGCAAAATGGGTCCCAACTGACTTGTGCACGGCACCCTACTAACTGGTCCCTAACCGTGTACCAAATTTGAGCGCCATCGGTCCAGCCGTTCTCGAGATCTGGAAACGACCCCTGCACGTGCGCACGTGCAGCAGCACCCCAACTTTGGCACATGGATATGCAGTGCCTAGTGGGTGCCTACCTACATGCCAACTTTCAGCGCAATCAGCCAAGTAGTTACCGAGATATTGCAACAATTACAAAACTGACACCTCTTCGTTTTGCACGTGGCACGTGCATACGGGGTCACCCACATGCATCGGGAATAGTCCAATACTTGGTAGAAGGAATGAAGCTACCCTACAAAAATTACCGCGTGTAAATCGGTCAAGTGGTTGCTGAGATATAAGCCTCGCAAAAGCGTCCGCACGGCCGGCCGGCCGGCCGGCCGCTCATACTCAGAAATTTCCGTTAATCTAAGGAAAGACTCCGCTCGCTTCGCTCGCTCCGTAATAATTATGCTGGATCATAGATAACGTGAATCATGTTATTAACATGATTCATGTCAAGATATCATGATATCATGTCATAACATGATTCATGTTATCTATGGCTGGATAATTAAAGCCACTTTCACGTTCATTCTCACACCAAGACTTTGAGATGAAAGTATAACTGAGTTTCTAGCATTTTACGGTAGAATATGTTTGGTTAAGCAGTGAAGTTTAAAGCACGCAGACCGGTCGTGATATCGGTTCCATGTCCTCAGCTCCGGCGCCTCCCGGCCGCCGCGGCAGGGGAGCGGCGGCCACCACCGGCCGGGGCGGACGGGGCCGGGCCGGCCGCGGCGCCGGCGACGCCCGAACGCCGGCCGCCCCTCGCGGCAGAGGCGGGCGGGGTCGCGGCAGGGCTGCTGCGAACAAGGTGAGTGGGACACCGGGGCGGGATGTGTGTCATCTTCCCAGGATGCAATGTTGGCACGCTAATACCTTCTTCCGGAACTGACTAATTCGCGAATTAATTTGCTGAACTCCTTTGTGAAGAGCTAATTTGTTCGTGAAATCTTGTGATATGATCAGCTCGATATTTACTAGGAAACATTTTTATTTGGTGACGAGCATTTGAGCCAGACGACATTGATCCGTGCTTCTTGCCCCGGTCTGTCTTGCTATTACGAGACTGTCCTCGTCAAATTGTTACCGTCTGCCTCGAAATTTAATTTCCATTCGATTCTCGTTAGTCGTTAGGCCCCGCGACAGCATCCCACTCAGCCTCATTAACTGTCCCTCTGGCCGGCAGGGTATGGTGCCCCTGGAGACCATGTTCGCGGCCGCCTCCCGCTCATCCCGCGCCTCCCAGTCGCAGTCGCAGTCCCAGTCGCAGTCGGCCAGCAGTCGCAGACCGTCCCGGGCCGCCTCCAAGGGAATCGTGTTCGACAGCGACAGCGACTGAGGCGGCCGACACTCCGCAGTGTGCCGGGTACTCATTACCGGGCCGACACTCCGCAGTGTGACTGAACCGGGTACTCATTGTCGGGCCGACACTCCACAATGTGTGACTGAACCGGGTACTCATTGCCGGGCCGACACCCCGCAGTGTGTGACTGAACCGGGTAGGTACTCATTGCCGGGCCGACACTCCATAGTGTGACTGAACCGGGTACTCATTGCCGGACCGACACTGCACAGTGTGTGACTGAACCGGGTACTCATTGCCGGGCCGACACTCAGCAGTGTGTGAGTGAACCGGGTACTCGTTGCCGGGCCGACAATCCGGCTCCATTCCATGCCATCTTTGTGATAATGGGTCGTGGCTGTGATCCACCAGGCGTTCGGTCCGGTGCTCACCGCTGGTGTGCGTCAATTACTGTGTGCGGGTATCTTTGTGACCTGCAGTCGAATGTCGCGTTGTCGTTTTTTATATATAACCTGGAAAATTGTTCTCGCTCGTCATGGACGAAATATAAGCATCACGCTTGCCAATTTTTGAGACTGCACAAACAATCACCAGTGGGCAAAATGACCAGGTGCTTTGTCCCTCTCTGTATCCGTATTTGTGAGACGAAAACAGACCGCAGGCAGTACGGGGACAGGTTTATTTGCAGCGTTTTACCCTCACATGATTGCGCCGATTTCTCCGTCGCACACCCGGGGTTGACACACTACCGTCGTATATTTGGAGGACACCCGTCTGGCGCCCTCCCAGTCCTGGTTCCACACCACTCTGCGCTATATACATGACACCGCACCAGCGGCGCCGTCTAGATGATGATCTTGGTGTCGCCGAGCTCCTCGTCCGAGGGGAGCTCGATGAGCGCCGGGTCGATCAGGTTCGGGTCGAGCAGTGGCCGGCCCTCGGACTCGCGAAGGTGCAGCTGCAGGTACGCCTCCCGGTGCGCCCAGTCCAGACCCCTGTCACACGAGCACAGGAAGGCTCGTCAGCTGGCGGTTAGGTCACACAGCGTACTTTGCTGTTCAGTTTACAGTTTACACCACTGGACGACATCACGATTAACGACATTGGCGTTGAATAGTGAGCGACACTACCACACAGAAGAGGGTTGCTTGGATGCCATGCCCAATTTTGTGCTATATGTGGCAATAAGTCGGTGGAGACTGAGTGAAGAGTATAATCATACCCAATGGTTGGTGACTGACCATAATTGAAATCCACTGAAATGCAGGTGTGCGATGGAATAGGTAATGAGAAGAATGGTTTGCATGGGGGCGTCATTTTGTTCACCTGGCGTCTGGTAGGTATGCCCAAATCAGGCTGCCCAGGACGATTCCACAGCTGACGGTGCAGAAGAACACGTAGTGCATCAGTCTCCTGTCTTCTGTTTCACTCTCAATGCTCCATCCAAAGCTCTGCCATTGCTGCACAGAAAGATCAACCATTGACATCAGCAACACACAACAAACAGCAAGTATAGCTGACGGCATACTACTAATCAACGTGAAATAATGAAAATGCAATATTTTGGCATCAGCAGTTTGAAAATTATATCACAGTGTCAATGTGAATGGTCATGCAGAGCTCTACTTACATCAGTTTTGACCTCTCCCCTGAGCTTTTGCTTAGCCTCAGGGCTCAGGGTTACCCTGTGAGGCTCCTGAATCGGTCCTGTTGTCACATTAGCATCAATGATGTCCTTCTTGTCAGTAGAAGTGGAAACACATCTGATGCTTGTGGCCAATGCGTGCTTGCCACCTAACCTAGACAATAGGTTGCTGGAAACCCTCCACAGAGAAGCCATGATGATCTGAAACAAAAAGATAAAATATTGAACATTAATGGAAAACCATCTCAGCTACCAACAAGCACTACGTTTCTATAAAAAATGAGAGCAAATGGCAGACCATGCTGGATTTGATATTATTACGGAGCGAACGAAGCGAGCGTAGTCTTTCGTAGATCAATGGAAGTTTCTGAGTATGAGCAGCCGGCCGGCCGGCCGTGCGGACACTTTTGCGAGGCGTATATCTCAGCAAGCACTTGACCGATTTACAGAGGTGATTTTTTGAAGGGTAGCTTCATTTCTTCTACCAAGTATTGGACTATTCCCGGTGCATGTGGGTTAGGGTTGTTAAAAAAAGCTTATTGACACCGGCCGGTCGGCGGGCCCAACATGGTCCTCTTTAACCGTTTGAGAGCACCTAGCAGTTAATGCTTTTCGGAAAAAGGGCATCATTCAACTCAGAAAAGAATACCGCACCACATGAACCATGAGCCCATAGTTCTCTATATACCGTGGAGCCCATATACTTTCCAAAAATTCGTTTTTTTTAAACAACCCTAATGTGGGTGACCCCTTATGCACGTGCCACGTGCAAAACGAAGAGGTGTCAGTTTTGAAACAATTCCAATATCTTGGTAACTACACTAGGCCGATTGCGCTGAAAGTTGGCATGTAGTAGGTATAGGTAGGCAGTTAGGCGCCCACTAGACAAGGCATATCATAGTCACCGTGGGCATATCCATGTGCCACTGACAGTTGGGGTGCTGCTGCACGTGCGCACGTGCAGGGGTCGATTCCAGATCTCAAGAACGGCTGATAAGTGTGTGGTATTAGTGCAAAAACTTCTCTAAAACATGTCCAAAGTTTTTCGCCTATAACTTTTTATATCTAGCAAAGATAGAGCAAAAATAAAAGCACCAGTGAACTCAGCACGTCAGTGCGCATCGAATGATGTACTTTGTTGACAATTTAAATGAACTTTACAATTTCTTAAAAATTAAGTGAACTTAAAGCAATTAATTAAGTTTAAGTCAATCAAAATACATCATATCGCATATCGTCCGAATCGCCTGATCACAAGGAACACAATGACACCATTTTTGAAGCTCTAGCCTCATTATGTGTCAAGTTATCAGCAAAAAGGTAGTTTGACCTTAGTTGACCCGACCCAAGCGTTCTTGCAGCTTGCAAACACCAACTGTGTTGATGTATTTTATTTCCTTGACTTCACCTGTTAGTGGAGAACTTCTCTGTTGGTGATAATTACAAATAAACAAATAAACAAACAAACTATATGTAAATCAAGGTAGTACAATACAAATACGTTAAAATAGAGCCGAAGGGGGCGACTGCCGCCCCTTCCCCCTCCATAGTTTTTTTTTTCGCGATAGCTCCAAACACCCCGGTGATAGAGAGCTGAAACTTGGCATACCTGACCTTTGATTCAAGCCAGATCTTTCTACAACAACCGCATTTTCGGGTCAGGTCAGGTCACTGACGTATGACGTCATAAGTGAACCTCTGCACGGTCTTCACATGTCGCAACTTCGCAACGCCCTCACTGCCAGTTCACAGGGAAATGAAACTTGCAGGATCTAGTATCCATTAGGAGAGTCACAAACTGTATATCTCGGGTATTTCCTAAAGGTCATATGAGGTCAACTCATTTTCATGACCTCACCATTATAAGTCAATAGGGAAAAATGAAAACTGCTATTCTGGCGCCGGGAACGATCTACAACTATCTCAAGCACACAGAGTCGTGATTTCATGCACTCCTTGCAAGGTTGGATACTTCAGTTTTGCAATGTTGACCTTGCGTGACGTCATATTAGGTTTCCGTCAATAACTCCCGATCAAATTGAGCTAGCGAGTCGGGAAAGCCACCAATGGACTAGGAAAGACCTAGACCTCGAATGATATGCGACATGACGTCCTTCGACAAATTTCTTGAACTGGGGGCGCTGACCTTACCGTGACCCGAGGTCAACACCTTAAGTTGACCTAACCCAAACAAAAAGCATATCATTCGACGCGCCCGAGCGAGACGAGCGCGATGAGATCAAAATCGCGGCTCTGCGGCCGTTTTTTTTTTGCGAAGTTATTCACCAAAAACGGAACCGTACCTTGGGGTACTTGACCTAACCTCAGAGGTCACCAGTTGACCTACGACCTTAGAATCCGGAATCGGGTATCAATCTCTGCGTCTCGTAACGGCGCACACGCTCGTTTTTTCCGCGACGCGCTATCTCCACCAGGGGCGAAACGGCGATGAGGGTGTCGTACCCCCTAACCCCCCCTCGGCCGGCGCGTATATAGAAAACCAATAGGTCCGGCGAGGGTTGAAGTTTGTGATGACCTCTAGATGACCTCAGGTCAACCAAATTTGAAAACTGGGGTGCATATGATGGCACTCGGTGAGCTTAGCATATCCTGCAAAGTGCAAGTTTGAATCAAATCAATGAAGAACTCTAGTTTTATGAACAAAATAGTGCATTTTTAGATCTATTTTGACTGGAACCTATAACTCCCAAGTCAAGTGACAAATAGATGCCCTAAGTCGTGTCTGAAGTTTGGTAGCGCTATATGTGCCATAGCACTCACGCTATTAACGAAAAACTCTGGCAATCAGTTGCCGCTGAACTAGCCCAATTTTCCCCTGACCTTGTACTGGTTAATGTGGCCTGGTGACCTGACTTGAAAATACTGAGACCTGAAATTTGAAGGGTAGGTGCCAAAAGGTTGCCTCAGATGGTATGCCAAGCCACCGTTTTTTACGTTGTTTGTGAAAAACCTTAGGGGAGTTGCATCAACCCCCCCCCCTCGTCGGGCTAAGGTTTAACTGCCTTTTTGGATCAGCCAGTGAAACTAATAATGCATAAAATATTGGCTATTTTCTCCCCTTGCATCTTTTAAAAACTGAAGAAATTCGCAAAACAAAAACATGAAAAGAAATAGGTAGGTAACACATTTCTAAGGTTGAAAAGTGTCACCACACTTCAATTTTTACAATACTTTTTACACAAAACATTTATAAGTTACACACAGCCATGCATTTGAGTCAGGTAGGGTCAGGTTATGTCAGGTTGGAGAAGGTTTTGTTATTTCTGCTTATACTGTAGCCCAGCATTCGGAGTCTCTCCGACGATGAAGATTCATTTCCACTCTGGCCCGTCTGGCCAATCCCCAGACTGGAAAAAATACACGTTATGCCGAATATGTCCGGCGTAGTGGCGGGATTGCGCCCAAAATTTCAGTGCACGTCCGGCGTAATTTCGCATGCGCCGAATTCAGCGCATGGCGGCGGCTGAATTTTTCGGCGCTTGGCGGCCGCATTATTATTATTATTTTTTTTTTTTTGACGAAAGACGATCACTAAATTTAGTCGGCACGCCGGTCAATATAGCAGTAGGTTCGCCCTGCGGGCGGCTCTGGAGAGGTTTTGAGACGATACATCCCCGTCCCGGTCGTCGTGTGCTCTTCACTCAATATACCCTGGTGTGCTCGAACTGGCAAGCCGCCCTGAGCACTGAGCGGAGAAGCGGCCGCCCAGGTGAGGCCTCAACCCTCGGCGTGGAGATAGGTATGGAAGACCTTGTTGAACATCGCCGAGTGTCGTTGAGTAATAGGTACTGCAGTGGGTTCATGCCCACTGCCGGGTATCGAGAAAAATGATAGCGCCGACTACCTGGCGAAACAAGCGGCCGCCCTGCCCTCGGACGCCCGCTCGAAGACCAGGGCGGTTCATTGTGCGGCCTCGCGTAATTGGCGAGACAACTGGTCGAAGTCACTATTCAAGCCACCCCTCGGGAGCACGCCGCCGCTCCCTATCCCCGGAGAGGACGAGAGTGCCGAGAGGACGCCGTTTCGGTGCACGAGATGAGGGCGGCCGGCGGGCCATTGGGGCCCCTCGCTCTAGTACGTGCACCGAATTGGCTGTCTCCACTCCACGGCGTGCCAGCAGTGCCCAGACAAGCGGTACCCCGCGGCGCTCAGCGCCATGTGCCGAGAAGAGGTTGATGTGCCGGAGCACGTACTACTCCGTTGCCTGTCCGTAGCTGGCGCCAACCAGCCTCGAGCACACCGCTCCGCCGAATTTTGTGACCCCAAGACTTCTTGCTCCGAATTTGTTTCACAGCATGATGCTATATCGCCCTAAGCGCATTGAGGTATTGGGTTTTGGTGGAATTAAAAGCTTATTCGGACGCTCAAACATGGGAGGGCGTCCAAGGCCACGGAACGCTCTGTCTGGTCTGGTTGATATAGCCTTGATCGGTGTAGATGTGCGCATGTGCTTTATATAAGTGGCTTAATTTTGGCACAAAAAGGCACCCAATTTTAGGCACAAATCATATAGAAATTTCACCGCAAAATCACTTTGTGCCAAATTTCGGCGCAAGGGGGTTTCACTCAAGATTCCTTTACTACTCAGATTGGTCCACTAGGGAAATAAAGGCGCCGTGGTGACGTCATCAGAGGAAATCCTTTACGTTCAAATGAAGGGGTCATTTGAATTGCTGATTTTGGCTCGATATAGTCCTATTTTTTTAGTTTCAGCCCCATTTATCGTGATGAGACGATCTCATTGTTACATTGGTACAACTTTTGATGACACATAATCCTTGTTTTTTTCTCCAGCTCGCTCGAAAGATGATGAAATTTGCATGCATACCTATGGGTGAAGTGAGATTCTACCGCCGTGGAGATGTCACGGTAAAGGGATTCTGGGTTTCACTGGCATCCGGCGTAGTGTATGGATGTTTTCCAGTCTGGGCCAATCCCATTCCATAACCGCTGCCATGCCCCCGCTGACCTTCAATGGGATTGGCCAGACATTCCAGACAATGCAGAATCTTTGTCATCTGAGACACTCCGAATGCGGGGTAAGTGTGGTTTTCACTCAATTATGAACCTAGCCTAGGGCTCAAATTCAGCTCAAGTCTAGCACCATTACTTTTCCTGCCTGCCACAATGGCCTAGTGAAAAGGATTAGATAAAGTCATAGAATGCATTGATCTCCATGCCAAACTCATCACTCAGCAATGCACAGAAACGAATTGGAAGCACACGCAAATTACCCAAAAACATGCTAATATACAAACCACAGACCAATCGAGACCACCCCCACAGAGGACGACTCGAAGGTGAAGGGGCTAGGTCGCGAAGTCGCAAAGAAGAAAACGAGTGTGAACAGCTGACCAAAATAGGAAACAAAATAGAGGACCTTCAAAGTTGATACTGTAGCATAATTGTATAAATTTGTTACCAAAAATAGTTTCCAATGTTCAATGATCAATATGGAAGTATGAATTTCGATTATCAATTTTTTTTTCAGAAGAAAAATAACCATAAAATAAGGTTGACGATAACACAAACGTAGATTGGCGTGATTGACCGTAGAGTTCTACGAATTTATCATAAAATAACAAGCACATTCTTTAAAATATCTATTTTTCACAGAGTAAAAATGCTTAGAGACAAGCTTGAAGCAAACAATTTTTAAAGGTCTATAATATTTTCTTGTGGAATGAGCTGTCATTTTTTCAGGAATTGTGATGGTGAACGCACGCGATTTGGGATATGGGTGAAACGGTTGGATATACTTGCGCAGCAGTTTCGAAAAAGACGCGCCGCCAACATTATAGAGTTCAGTGGCCGCCAACAAATGTCATTTTGTTGTGTTTGTATCATTGGGTTTGCCGGTTTTCCCAGAGTGCAAATAGGTAGATAATTTTATTTAACTCACCAGTGATCAGTTTGTCTTTACATAAAAAACATTTTTTCATATTGGTGATATTCATGCAATCACAAATCAAAATTATCGGTGCTGTTCCCTATATCTTTTTTTAACTAATGAATATATTTTTTAACTAATGAAACCAAAGTGCTGAGGTGGACGTCTGTCATCTAGGCTTTGTGGCTACTGGCTAGTACTCGCCCTGAACCATAAACATGCAATATCAATGATCAGCTGTTTCACTTTGCAGCATCAGCATGGCAGAAGATAAAGATTGCTCGGAGGGACCTAAGGTTGATTGTCAAGTAAGTCAGAACATAAACAGTCTCAGGCTCAGCTCACTCTATTCTTGTCAAGTTATTTTTGGAAAGATGTAGGTACCTACCTTAAAAGTAAATTAAATGAATAGGTAGGTAGGTATAATTTCTCTTGAAAGTATCGTGTTGTGGGCTGTGGCAGCTCAGCGAACTATTCCATTCAGTTTGAGGACCCCAGCAGTAAGGTATGGCCTGCATCATAAAAAGTATGCTGTAACACGATACTACGCCAGCAATAGGAGGAAAACTGCTGTATGATGCAGGCACCGGTGGCTGACAACTGGGTCGAAACAGGTGGAGGCCGGCCAAAGGTCATACCTACTGGTATTGCTATTCCTTGACCCCATCCCCTGCCCCAGGCAGATACCGATGCCGCTTGGGTTCACCAGCCGTGCGCTCATTGGTCTGCCTTAGTGGGCGCCAATCACTCAGTGTGGTGACTCTTAACCCGTGCCGGGCCGGTGCTCTGAGATTCCGGGCCGGGCCGGGGGGGTGTCTGAACACCCCCCCCCATTCTAACTCGGCTCCTGGGCCACGTAGCGACACGCGGTAAGGGGGGGGGGCGACTCCGGCTGCCTCCCACATCTCTTGTTCTCTCGTCCCAGGGTTCTCCAGCCGATCACGGATCGTAGACGGGCCGGGGCGTCCGACGCGGCCACTCGATGGAGCGGCTCCTCCGGGGAGTGCGGTCGCCTTGGCCAGGAATCGCGCTGCCAGTGTCCTTCTCCTCACCGATACCGGAAGTAGGCCCGCTTCTGCCATGAGCGCGTCCGACGGAGTGCTGCGGGTGCACCCCATGACGACTCTCGCCGCCGCTCTCATTTCCCGCTCCAGTAGTTCCACGTGGGAGGGCGGCGTGGCAGGGAGACAGGATGCCGCGGCGTGCTCCAGGGCTCCTCGGACATAGCCACTGGCTACTGTCCGGAGCAGGTCCTCCTCGAGGCCCCAGGACCGTCCGGACAGCTGACGTAGCTGCGCGGTGCGTGGGCGGACGTTTCTCCTCAGTTTTTGGCAGTGGGGCCCGAAGTGGAGCAGTCTGTCTATCTGCACGCCGAGTACGTTGATGGAGTCCGTGGCCGACACTGTCTTCCCCGCCATCTTGATCTGGCAGTCGACTGCGTCGCGGTGCCACTGCGACAACTCCAGCATCTGGGTCTTCGCTGCAACGATCATCTTCAACTTCGTTGCCCAGGCGAGAAGGGCGTCTGCTGCCCTCTGGGCCATGTCCTTGGCTATCTGGATGGAGTTCCCGGCGCACAGTGCTGCGGTGTCGCCCGCGGTGAGATACCGAGGATGTCACGGAGGTCTTGCACGAGTGTCGCCGCCCATAACAAAAACGGACGGCGAGAGCACACTACCCTGGGCAGGCCCGCTCTCAACACTCTCTCCCCGCTGAACACCCCGTTCACCTCTACCCTGACTCGACGGTCTCTGAGCCACTGCCACACCCAGTTCACCATGCAGGCCGGGAGGCCCCGCTCCAGCAACCGCAGTCTGAGGAGGCGGTGGTCGACTTTGTCGTACGCCCTCGCAAAGTCGAAAGCGAGGAGGACGTACTTCTGCGCTGTGGCGCCGTCTTGTTGGTTGCATGGTGTCTCGGCCGGGGGAGCTGTCGCCCATCTTGTACCTCTTGCACGAGGCGGCCGATGTTATCCTCCACAGAGCGGTGGGCTCTGAAGCCCACCTGCTCCGGCGGCACCATGCCCCTGCTCTCACTGAGGTAGGTGAGCCGGGCCAGGATCAGTCGCTCTGCCAGCTTCCCGACGTGGCTCGTCAGGGCTATGGGACGGTAGCTGCTGAGGAGCCTCTTGTCTTTCCCGGCCTTGGGGATGGGAATCACTGTCGCCGCACGCCATTCTCTTGGAACTTCTGCTGTCGCCCACCGCCCACGAGGTATTAATGAGGCGTAGCAGGGCGTCATGCGCAACAGGACCGAGGTGCATCAGCATCTCGTTTGAAATCCCGTCCGGGCCAGCCAGGGGCTTTCTTCAGCTCGGGTTCTCGGATGTGTTGAGCGAGTTCTTCAGGGGTGAAGGGTCCACAACAGCGCCCGGCCTCTCTGTCTCCTTGACATTTCGCACAGCGCTTGAGGGCGGGTTTTTGCAACTACTTCTTGACCTCTCAATCGATCTTCGTTGCTCGGATCTGCCTGGACACATAGGCACACGTCCTGGCAAAAGCATCCGCCTTGGCACGATCGGTGACAAGTAGTCGGCCGCCGTCCTCTATTGCCTGGCCATCCCGCTGTTCTTCATCCGTTGCCTTGTCCCACTTCTTTAGGAGTTTTGATACTCTCCTCAGACTGGCTGGTCGGTTCAATGTCTCAGAGACGAATTGACGGAAGCGATCACGGGACACTCTCCTCTCCACCTCCGCCGCCCTCTGTTTCGCCTCCGTCCACCTGGTCCTGGAACGCTCGTTCCCGGGCTGCAGCAGGCGTCGGGCCTCCCGGCGCTCCGCCACGGCCTCCCTGAGCTCGGGATCAAATGCCCACGGTTTGGAGTCCGCGCGGGCCCCGCGGGGGATGTGCCGCTCGCCCGCCTGACGTAGGGCCGTCGAAAAGCGGGCACACTGTAGCTGCGCCGACTCTCCCGGAGTCCCGGCCTCAAGGAGGGCCGCCTCACAGGTGTCGCGGAACGCAACCCTGTCGGCCTTGTCGTAAGCCATTCTCGCCTTGCGGATCCTGCGGGGTTAATCCTGAAGTCCGCGCATCTCCACCACCATCGGCAGGTGATCGCTCCCGAGATCTGTACCGATCCACCACCTGCTCCTTCAGGCCAGGGCTGATCCACATACCGCCAGGTCGGGCGGTATGGCTGCCTCCTCGTGCCAGGGCTTCGGCCAGTGCTACCAGCGGCTCTCAAACTTTTCCGCTCAACCGCGGCTGGGACAGGTGGCGTCTTCCCTCAGAGTCGCGATACTTTCAAGAGAGACCATACCTACTTGCCTTTTTTGCTGTCAAGTTATACCAATTTAATATAGGTAGCCCTGAGCACTCAGTGTGCAGCCTTTTAACTCTATGTGCTGTTTTCACATTATTTAATATTTGTGTATGATATCAAGCCAATTTTAATTGTCACAATTGGTTTTTTGCAGGATGCCAGTGTGATCACAAGCACCAAACTGCAGCCACTTTCAGAGGAACAGCATGCACTACTGAAGAAACAAGAGTCACGGGGCCTTGTGAGTGAGTTCAAACGGCTCAAGTTGGAACAAGAAGCAGCGAAGAATTGGGATAAGTTTTACAAACGCAATGAGACAAGATTTTACAAAGACCGCCACTGGACCACACGAGAGTTCAAAGAGTTGGTTGGATGCGTACAAGACGGAAAACAGAAAGTTCTTTTTGAGATAGGCTGTGGGGTTGGCAACTTCTTCTATCCTCTTATAGAGGATGGTCTTGACTGGTATGTGCACGCCTGTGACTTTTCACAGAGAGCCATTGACTTTGTTAAGTCACATCAGTTATATGATGACTCACGGGTACATGCCTTTGTTCATGACATCACCTCAAAATCACTGTCAGAACAAGTACCAGATGGGTCTGTGGATATAGTGTCTCTGATCTTTGTTCTCTCTGCAATCAATCCAGACAAGCTGTGCTCTGTCGTCAAAAACATCTCACAATGCGTCAGGGATGGAGGCATGGTAATCATCCGTGATTATGGAAGATACGACGTTGCTCAGCTACGCTTTGGGGCTGGCCACAAGCTGTCAGAAAACTTCTATGTGCGACAAGATGGTACAAGGTAAGCAATTCCTCATATTTTGCAGGACTTTGTTTGGTGGAACATCTAGGAATGACTGGGCATCATGAATGTTAGTTTTATTATACTTAAAGGGACTGTCCCACCTTAACATTAGAATTGAGTTGAGATAGCCATCTTGATGGGCGTTCTTTGAAAATCAGAGCCGTGAAAACCGTTTCTCCAGCAATTACTTCATCGCAAAGAAATTTGTGTTTGATTTTGACATCTGTGCAAATAAGTGCCACAATGTATTGGTATTGGCACTTAAAACCTGTGACGTCACCGCCTTTTCCGAAGTTTCTGTATCTGTCGACTTGTTTTTTATTGAAACCTTGAAAAATAACAACGCCTCTTGGAACAGCGCCCATTCGTTCCGGTGCCACGAGGTGGAGAAATAAATTGATATGCCAAACTAATTCTAATAGTCTTCTAATTCTTGTAGTATTTTTACTTTTGTATTTAAATAGTTAAGAGGCCGTCCTAAATGTGACTGAAGAATGCAAGAGCCATTAACTTATCAATGGCAGGTGTCAAGTTCAAGTGTGCAACTCTCTAAAATTAATCATAGCATCAAAATGATAAATGATTTGCTCACTGCTGCTTCAACTCCATAATCAAGACATGCTCTGAGGAGTCCACAATCTATTGATGGTGACAACTAAGGAAGAGACAATGAATGTTCACCTTTTTATTTCTGAGCATCCAAGACGACTAACCTTGAGCCGTTTAACATTGATAATACCCTGTATGCTGAAGTGTGGATGGCCTGAGGTCGACCATGCCTAGTAAAGAACTGTTGTTTGTGTAAACACCATGCTGAGGCGTTTTGAAATAAATTTTAGTGATGTAATGTATCATTCTTTGAACTGAGTTGCTGATGGCGGATGAAAGCCGAAGTGCTGCATGTTGAATCAGAAATGCTCTGTTGCGCTTTTAAGCTTATGTTAGATTTTATAGATGGTTTAGTTTTCCTGCAGATTTCATCTTAAAGCTGTCAATAGTGTTTTACCTTTGTTTCCTGGGAGCAGATCCAGCTACTAACATGAGCATGGGACTGGGCCTTTGTACCACAGTCGCTGCGCTGCTTGTCAAAACCTAGGTAATGAGCTTTGTTAGGCCATGCTGTGCATTTTTTAAACCTTTAGAGTACTTTGTGATCATTGACGCACATATTGCAATTTGCACCTGACAAACAGCAGCAAAATCACACCCCATCCTTACCTCTGTGCAGTGTCACCCAACAGACAACAGGGCTTCAAAACAGGCAGGTTCCGCATTCAAGTCGCTTCTTGCAACTATTTGACTAATGTTAGGACAATAGACGTGCTGTACAGGGAAGGCGTGTTCTGTGTAGCTCTTGAAAAATGAAGTCATGCCTAAAATTCAGTTTAGAATATTACAATTACAAATAACTTGGATAAAAGTTGCAAAACATGACCTCTGACTGGTCAGTTGAAATGTCTTGAGTCAGTGAACCATGCCTGGGCTGGAGGTGGTCAGTTCCCTGACTTGCGCGACCTCGGGCAGGAGCTGTGGTACTCGTACATGGACAAATTGAATAGATGCTAGCCTAGATCATGTCGTGGCTGCAGTCCAAGGTTCACTAGTTGCTGTTGCTGCCACCGCCTGCTGCTGCCCTGCGTACCGGCTGGCAGCTCACTGCTGGACTGTTTGCGCGCCAGGCATCCTACTGGACGAGTGGGGTAGGTCGCAGATCTTTGAGAGTGAAACGTTTGGTCTATGAAAATGTAGCTGAAACTCTTACAAATAATCTAATAAAGAGGCAAAATTTCAGAGGACTCCATTGGTGTCTCAGTGGTGACAATCAGAACTTGATCAGAACTGTTATCATGCTGAATGCTGAAACTGAGAATAGGGCTGAGCTGGTGGGCTAGAATTTAATATGCAGGCTTACAAGGACCCCAGTTAATCCACAAATTTGTCAGACTTGCCTGTAGGCAAATTTATGCAGATGAAATGTTTCTGGCAGATAGCCCCGAGGCAAAATGCTATTCAAGCTTGTTCCGCAGCTCGTTGCGTTCCACATGAGCCACTAAATCAGAGTCACACAACTCTGCCAAATGTGCTGAAAGGCCACGATTTTTCCAATAGGTAGGTATATTTATTATTTTTCACAGACACAACAAAAATACAAATGCAGTTCACTACAATTCATTCTGCTTCAATTACAATTGCTGGAATGTGTTTTGCAGACTTATTATATTGAATCTTGAACAGACTATATTATATTACTTTGCTCATGGGCCCAGGCCAGTACTGCAGAGTATGGCTCGCAGGTCGCCAAGGAGCACTGGCCCAACTCCCAAGCTCAAAATTGACACAAACCCTTCAAACAGCCCGAAAATTCACACCAAAGGGGGCCGAGGCCTGAGAGAACACAACAAATGCACCAAACCCCAAAATGGCCAGTCAAAATCTGCACTGACCTCAAATCCCCACAATGCTACACATCTGCACCACAGCAAGCCAAATTCGCACCCCGCTACACTACATCCGCACCACACTAGACCAAATCCGCACCGCACCACACTTAAATCCGCACCAGACGAAGAAGTCCGCACTGACAAAATCTAGACAAAATTGCCCCACTTTGCAGTCTGGCTCATGGCTATATCCATGGTGATTCTTAGGTCTGATTATTGAAGTTGAGCTCACTTCCAGTTCCATCATCCATGCGCCCAAGACATTGTGGGCAGCATCAATAATCAAACATCAATATCTTGCTTTTGCTTATTAGGGAGCATTCTATAACTTTTTAAAAATGATAAATAAGGCCTTGTTGATATTCTTTGCAGTTTGCAACCTTCTTCTGGACAAAGTTCAAGCTTCAATTTTCCAATTTTCATTTCAATCCTTCCATAAACATTGAACATGTTGATGTTTACCAATTTCCTGAGTTCATGCGCAATGTTTGTACTATTCGCGGCAGAAGCGTAACAAAACTTTGTGCCACCGATTTGGCAGCTAGGAAAAAAACTTTGCCCGATAAAAAAAAACAATCATATGACGTAATCGATCCAAAAGCTTTAAATTGGAATTTTTAAACAATTAGCCAACTATGGGCCGAATGTTTGCCAATTTCGTGTAAAGGGGCCCATAATCTATGTCTTGCAACACAAGAACAGTATATCAAAGCAATTTTTTGAAGGTGGGACAGTCCCTTTAAGTCCAGTATTAGATATTCAAAGATTTTTGGGATTTATAACATTTGCAATGTTTCTCCAAATGTCTTTTTATGAAACCGTTACCTGCAACTCTAAATGTTTTATGTATGTGTGTCAAGATTTTGTAAGTTTGATTCTTGAGAATCAAGAAGTTTTAAGTGTAGATCATGGTATATTTCTGCACGTGTGTGTTCGTCGGTTCGGCGTGACGGGTGAGTAACAGCCGGACTTAGTGTCTGTGCCGTCCCGTCCAGTGTGCATATGGTCGATGAATGTCCCCGAGACCGTTCGATAAACATGGATTGGCGGTCTCGAGTCGACGCTTGAGACGGGGAGTCGGCCCGCCCGGTACTTGGCAGTTTTGTGCAAACTGCGAGTTACTGTGGAAATAAAACGTCTTATCTGGGCAAGACGATATTCACAGATTATACCTACGTTTTATCGAATTCAGCCGATTTCATAAACATTCATAAACATACATAAACATACATTCAAATGAAATGAATATTAAATAAAATGAATTGGCCGTTTTACATGAAAAACAACTAAGCATTTTTTAACGTAGGACCTGGAACTACTGGACCTTGACAGTGCACAAACACTTGCGAATGCATCAACACTTGCATTATGTTTCACTAACACTTCCATGCTCAATATGAAAACATCTCCAGTGACGCATTCGTTTCCTTCCACTTGCACCCATTGTCGCATTGCCATCCGACCCGCCTCCTCCGCTCTATAAACTCGAAAACGTTTTCATTGAACACGTACTCTCTACATCTACAGGGCCTACTACTTCACCACGGACGAGCTGACGTCGCTGTTTACTGAAGCCGGCTTCGACGTGACGTCTTGCGAGTATGTCTCGCGACGAACTGTCAACAAGAAGGAGGGCGTCGACGTATCCCGCACCTTTGTCCAGGGGAAGTTTCGGAGAAGGTAAGGTGGATTATCCAGTATCGCTTTATTTGGTGAAATAATACGTGTGCCGTGCATTGTTTATGAATTGGTTAACCGTAAGTGTGCTGTGCGATTCTATTTCACTGAGTTCGTACATTCTCTTTTATTGTTATTGTGTACCCATGGGCGAAACGACTGAAGTGATAGCCACGGTGATTGTGATAGCATGCCCTGATGACTTCTAACACCGCCGCAGTCATGATGCAAGATTGACGTAATTCCGTCGTCTTTTTCAGAGCAAGGTAACAGTTTGGATAGCGCGGCCCTCTGGAAAACGTTTTTGGTGGAGTGGAATAGTCTGGATGTAAGTTGTCCCATATCGCACTGCTCATTCATTTGCCATTAGCTTTGCATATTGCTGACTCACTTGGCGAGGAAGTATACACAAAACTTTTTTTGCTAAAGTCAACTCACCTTGTGGATGTGTATTGTAAGTAAATGCTGCTAATGGCAGCAGATAGTATTTGGTTCCTGATACGTGTTCGACGGCTATCAGCGCCGTCGGGTTTCGTTTCAGGGCATGGCAGCACTCCGCCAAAGCAAGGCCGATGCTCGCATCCAGCTCCGCTCCATTCCCGATAAAAAAGTTTACGGTAAGTCCGATCCCAACCAGATTATAATCAAAGATGCTGCTTTCAATATTTCAAATTTCCTCATTGTAGCTTCATATCATGATAAGTTTGACTATTGTAATCAATATCACTGCATCAGGACAATCATCGAACCGATTTTCGCACTCACTTTCTTTTTTAGTTTTGCACGTCAAAAGTAGCTGCGAAACCCATTGTAAAAAAAATGACATTTTTATAGGTACCGGTGGTGTCAATATTACTTTACTAATACGCGGCGGTGATACATTACATCGTTTTTTTTTTCAAACTGTCGCCATTGGTAGGACGAAACTATCACAACTTCTGAGCGATAAAAGTCAATTAACCCGCGAGTTGCTGGGGGGGAGGGCGTTAAACGCCCCCACTTTTTTCGCCGGGTCATAGCATAAAAATGGCGCGCCGCAGGCGCGCCAAATTTTGGGTACCTGTAGGGAATTGATTGAAGTGTATTGTGACAATGTTTCAAAAAAATCGGTCGGAAAATTTTTGAGATATCATCGAGGTTTTAGTGACGTCATGATTTCTGAGTTTTCGGCCAAAAACGGCATATGGTCAAAAAATCATATAAAATCACAAAATATATATACAGACATGCCGTAAACGCCATTACACTGCCAATACCATGAACAATCAAATGGCTATCTTCGATTATTGATTATCGTTCCGCATTTTCCAAAATCTTGAACTGAATCTTGGCAATTTCTCGTGACTACTTCACGACCATGATACATGCATTTCTTAAATTGAACTTTTTAAGCCAAACACGTACACATATGATAAAATGAATGTCACCATCGTATTCTAGGCCCCAAATTACCCATAAAACATGTGTCACAGGCTGCGAATATCAGTTTTGATTTTCGGGGATATGTGCCTACCCGGTTGACCTGACCTTGACCCTGACCTATGCTTTACTGACCCCTACATGGAGCTGACACTCTTGTAGGCCTTATATGATGGATTGTGCACCGTTCTGACAGAGTTTATGACGAGAGGCGCCCATTGCGAAGTCCTGAAGTCCATGCTACTGAAAGCCCGATTTCAGGTGTTTGACCTGACCTTGACCCGACCTGTGACCTCAAAATTCAACTTTAAAGTAGTCATCTGAAGCGTCTCGTCGCGTTCTTTCGTTTGCCGCCTCGTGCGTTTTGCTGCGCCTATTGGTTCTCGAGTTATCGGCTGGGGGCGTTTAACGCCCCCCCCCCCCCCCCAGCAAACGGTGGGTGGCGAAATACCCCAGCAACTGCCGGGTTAAAGGGTAATGAAAGACCGCACGCGGTTGTCTCTTCTCTGAGGAAATTCATGTGCTTGCTGCTTTTGTTAGCTGGCATGTGCTCCAGTCATCCGAGCTTGTTACGGAAAAATTGCTTCTAATCATTGTAAAAGGTGCCTAGTTATGTTTTGCCCGATAATACACTTCTTTTTACCCCGGCATTAATTAAAATATTCACACTATTTTTGGGTACCTATTTCGTGTTCACCAAATTTCGTGTTTCGTGTTCATTAAAATAAACCCCATTCAAGCTTCTCGGGCTTATTACTCAACCTTTTCGGGCTTATTACGGTTTAGGTTCTTAAAACGAATGAATTATGTAGTATGTTATCATTAAAAAGACAACATTACACAATGCAGGGATCACCGATGACCGAACTTAACCCGCAGGTCACTGTCGTAGTCAAGCGTAGTGTTACATCTCGGTGGCGCGTCGACTACCTATCTCTAAATCGCGTTTATGGTCTAAACATTAAAGTATTAAATGTTCAAATGGCTACCAAACCCCCTTTAATCTAGATGGTCCAACTTGTTATGTTATCTGTTTTCCAGAGAGCGTTTTCTCTCGTCTCCGCGTTGACTGATGCGATGCGATCTGACATCTGTTGACCCGAAGAGGAGTGGTGCGATGAACCGGATGACGCTGTCAAGTCTCTCATGTGTGATTTGAACTATAAAAAGGCGCAAATATATTTTTGGAAAACAGACATGCTGCTTTGGACGTGTGTTGCACTTAATGTAAAAAGAATTAATTTATTCGTCATTGACAATTCGAAGTTGGCACATGTTTGTTAGCTCATTAGTTAGTCAAAGTAGATCATATATTGTCGAAGCTGGCATATGTTCCTCGCAACAGTGCAAATGTCATGAAGATCAAGGCCAAGTAGGGTGTTGTTTCTTGATGTTGTTTTGCTGATAGCCGCCCAGCCAGCAAAATTGATCTGGGCCGTAGCTGGTCTTACTCTGGCTAGCTCCGGCACTTTACTCCAGCCGAATTACGGACAAGGTCTGGAGCTCTACTGGAGCTGACACTTGATCCCAGAGCTCGCCAGCACCACGGCTAGACTTAGGCCGTATCAGCCGTGTCGTATGTACCTCAACCGTACGTACTTCAGCCACAGTAAGCCAGAACAGCTAGGATACCTATGTACGAGGCAGCAGTACCCGACCGTAGCACGCCGTGGCGTGGCAGGGAGCCGGACTACGCGGTTCGAAAGCATACCAATTCCGGAGCGCTACTGCAAAGACTGGCTAACCGATATAGAGCCATCAGAGTCATATCGACGCAAACCCCTGTTCCGGCGGCATTCCGTTTATTACACCAGCCTACATCGGCTGCTGGCATACCGGAGTTGCCGGGGCAAAACGGAATTGAGCCAAACCAAATGGCTGGCTGGGCGTTGCTTGGCACTTTCCAAGGCCCTAAATGCAATTTCTTTTTTAGGTTCGTCCACATCAAAAACTTAATACGGCCTTATATTTTCAAATAATTAATACGGCCTCGATAAAAACCACTTTACCTTAGTCCCGTTCATTGTAATGCTAACTCATTCAGTCTGCCGACCCTCTGGCCTCTACTGAAAAGAACGGATCTATCAATTGCGACCGGCATTGTTTGTTTTGTTGGGTTAGGCCCTTTCGGTCCAATTAGACCATTTCAGAGCCGGAAGGATGATAGGAATTAGGGGGAGACATTGGTCTGGGCAGGCACCCTGGTGAGTCACCGGGGCTGAGCCCATCCCGAAGGACAGGCCGACCAGCCCCAAGGTACTCACTGCACCCGGCTACGGGGTGCGCTCCCTCGGGAGCAGCGGTGCCGCTCCAAGGGAGCAGCCCGAATGAGATAAAGTTGCCTGTCCAGCCCGGAGGGGGGTTGCGGCGTGGAAGAGAAGGATTTCAGTATCTGAGGATAGAAGCACGGAACGGTGTGTGACCGGCATTGCTGCCCGCGTCTTTATATTGCTTCAAATATACCTATCCGATGACATTTCTCTCAGTCTCACAAGTCACAGCCTTCAGTTTCCAGACGGGCTTTCTCCGAGAGGTCATATGACGGGAAATGCCGCTTCGGATCATGCTGCCTTTGGGGGAACGTAGCTAATATCAATATTTTGAAATGGTAGATCAAATCATTTTGATAGGGCTTTTTGTTCGGAACATGTTTGGAATCGAGGTTGATGGCCAGTTGATGGATGATGGGCTTATGACGTCACCAAATTTAGTAGGCTACGAGCTGTACCTACCAATACAAAATTAGCGAAACCTTGAGCATTGTTTTGCTTGGATGTGATAAGTACATTTTTGTTCTCATTTTTCGAAGTAAATGGGAAAAATTGTTCAATAAAAGCATTTTAATTTTCATTCTGGATGGATGTACATGTAATATGTATACCTAATACCATATTGTGGCTGGAGCACTAAACTCTATAATGGCTGGAGTCTGTCAAGTTTGCCCGACCTAAAAACTGAGACTAATTTGGGCCGTTTTTGTTGCATTGCATTTGAAGCATTTCAATTTATTCATCATAATCATGTGAGATTAACCTTGTCAACAGAAAATCACTGGCTTTGTTGTCATAGCAGTAGGCTTGCCAGTTCCTAATGAGTCAAGAGTGTGACAAGCTGTATGAAAACGGTGGCCATTGGTCTGGAAAAATTTAGGTGAACCCCTTGGGTGAACAAGTATAAGTATATGTGTAGATGGTATGGTTGGTTATAGGTTGAAGGTTGGTAGGTTGTAGGTTGATAAGTTCAAGGTTGTAGTGCAGTAGGTAAGGTTAGATCAGGTTAGATTCTGTTTTTATCATCACTATGTCATCAACACTTTTGCCAGTGAACCTGTACCAAGCCAGTGAGCCTAGTTGATTTTAAAGGGACCCTCCCACCTTCAAAAAAGTTAATGAATTGGCATGAAAGTGATGTCGCTCGGTTCAGAAAGAGCAAAAACGAATTTCTACCAAATTTCATCGAAAAATATTCACCGGTTTTCAAGATATTAGACTTTTACTTTTGTTTACTTTTTGGGATCTCCGCTGTTCCTAGCGACTTTATTTGAAAGCGCGGCATTTGTTGCGCGCAAAGCAGCATATACCACCGCGTGCTACAAAACGTTTTAGTCAAACATTTAACGGACGTTCGAAAGCCTCATGACGTCATCAGATTCCCGTAATGGTTAAGAGATAGGGACCACGCTGGTCCCACCCTGCAACTAAAGGGAAGAAATTTCTTGAACACCATAAAGCTGCGGGGGTTGCGACCAGGATAAATGGTGGTTTCTGAGCCTGGCCGCAAACTTGGCTATCTCAACTCAAAACTAATGTTAAGGTGGGAGGGTCCCTTTAATTTCATGTCAGCTTCATAGCTTCTAATTAATGATTACTGATTAGGTAGGGTTTGGTCGAAAGTGAGAACAAAGTTTGGGCTTTAATAACCTGCAGAGTGCAGCTAGCAATTTTTATGCAATTGAAGCTGGTAATAGAGCATCATCCTAATCCCTAGATTTTACCTCTATTATGAGATGTGATTGTGTTCATTTGCAGGCAGGTGACTTACATACATGCTAAGATTATATGCACATGTTGACATAAGATGTTTTGTTACAAAAATACCTAACAAAAGACATGTTGTCTCAAAAGTCAAAGGTCAACCTAGGTCAGTACTCACTACTCAGTGACCCTACCCTGATGGGCATCTTTTAAGAACTGAGGTCAATGCACATTATAAGGATGACACCTTGGCAACATAAGGGTCCAGCTAGATGCTAGTGAACTCAAAACTGTTTTTGCTGATACCGTAAACTGGGGTGGCTTTGAACTTCCGGGTGGCTTTGAACGCTGTTCACTTCTTAGAGGGAATCACAAATATCTTAAAAATGTGAATTATAAATGCAGCCATGTTTTTTTTACAGATAAGAATGCACATTTTTGAAAATGTACATGACATATTGGAAGATATGTACCTTAGTACATAGGAGTAAAAAATCCAAAACTAAATCAACGTTTTTAGCTTTTTGAGATATACCCGTAAACTTCCATATGGCATGGACTAGTCATTATGGTCATGGAACGGAATGACATATTTTTGCCATCCTCGATGGTTGGCCTATATTGCCCCATCATAATTTTTTTAGCTTGCTTGAGCATGGCCAATGCTGTGAAGGGATTTGTAAAAGCATGACATTTTTGGAACTTCGCTGGGGTGACTTTGAACATGTTCAATGTAGCCACGGTGACATGCATGCCTGACTTGTTGTTCAAAAGACTTGTTGATCAAAGTAACCCCACCAAAATACACTGCATACATTTTGCGCTACAAGATAGGGGTGTAACAGAGATCGACCAGCTGGTGTGCAAGCTTAGCCAGCCTGACATGGACAGGAAGGGCAGGCTCCACTTCAAGAGTGAGGAGCTCTCACCATACAAACTGATGCTGGGGTAAACTCATGACTGACGTGTTCTGACGCTAGCAGGTGTACCTAGTGTTAAGTGTTAGTATTAAGGTGTTAAGTCGGGTGTCAAGTGTTAACTGTGTCCAAGGATACTCTGTACTCAGGTGTTCTCAGGTGTATTTCATGCACAGACCTAGTCGAGTGCATGCATTACACTTGAGTTGAGTTGAATCGAGTGATTTCATATCCTGTGAGTGTTGCTCCACAGTGCCTATGCAAGTGTTAAGGTGAGTAAGTAAGGTGTTTGCCATGAAAGATGCTTCTTTTTACTCACTGTCTGTGTGCTAATTTCTGTGAATATGGTGTTTGATTCATCAGCAGAGGCTGTTACAAGAAGTTGTGTTTTTTGCTTGATGAGCTTGCCTTGTTTTGACTACTACCCCCAGAAGGACTTTTGCAGGTATAAATTGTTTTTGGCCTCTTTTTTAAAAAGCATCAGGGTGTTCAAAGCCACCCCAACCGGCACGAGGAATTGCACACCTACTGAGATAAATGATGAAAAACACAGACTGTTCAAAGTCACCCCATTGCATGGTGACTTTGAACACCAGACATTTTTTAAAAAAATAGGGAAATGGATATACCTAATTTTTTGTTGACACCCTGGATGGATAAGGCCAGACTCAGCCCACAAAATAGTCTATGTTTCACATTTCTATCTACAGTAGTTTTCAAGATATTCACCGATAAGTCTCAAAACTGTCCAAAGTCGCCCCGTTTTACGGTAGTTGTGCAGTTTGTTGTTTTGACAAATTTGGTGTCAATATGTCATTTTGGTTCAGATTTAATTGTTCTGTGGTCTGGGAATAGCCAATGGGCATAATTGAATATGAATATTGATCTTTTTTGCCTGAGGATTGGCAAGGGATGCCTTAGAAATTACTCATTTTAGCTGGCTCCTACAAATGGTGATGTACCAGTTCCATATTCAGCTATATAAAGGTGCCATCCCCCTCCCCCCTCCCAGGCCCTTTCCTTCATCATGCTGTAGATGAGATTGTATGCTATGGTCATTTACAAAGGGCACTTTAAAAAGAGAGCTATGGAGTCATTTTTTGTTGGCTCAGACTCCAAACATAATGTTATTGCTTTAATTCATCCTCTAATGTGTTTCAGACTTGTGATCTGAAGCTGCTACAATGTCTCAAGAAGGAGAAACTGGAATGCAAGAGAATACTTCTAATCCTGATAAGAGAGGCAAGGCTCTCAACCAGGAGAGGGCTTCAAGAGGGATTCCGACTCATCGCACCCTAAAGCCACCAAACAGTATACCAAAACCTGGCGCACATGCAGCTGCAGGGAAGCTGGGCTCCAAACCCACACTAGCATCAAAAGAGAATGACTCTGCACCAAGGGCGGCTCCCCGGGTGGGAGCGGCGGGCGGCCGTCCTCCATCCTCCCACCCTGCCAGTGCCTCTGCAGCGGGCTCCAAACCGCGCACGGGCGGCGCGCGTGCCGCGGCGGCGGCCCAGTCGGCGCGCACAGCTCGGAAGCCGCTGTCTGCCAGCGATCCGTCCGGGGCCGGCCGGCAGCCGGCGGCCCGCCCGCTGGTGAAGGCAGCCGCCGGGCCGCGCCAGGGC
The DNA here is from genome assembly GCF_019059575.1 of Amphibalanus amphitrite. Lineage (NCBI taxonomy): Eukaryota > Metazoa > Arthropoda > Thecostraca > Balanomorpha > Balanidae > Amphibalanus > Amphibalanus amphitrite. The sequence goes on along the minus strand of NW_024881609.1, from coordinate 921,263 downwards.
CGGCCGCGGCCGCGCGGCATGGCCACCGTGGGGGGCGGCGCGCCGCTGTTCGCCACGCCGGGCGACACCAGCCAGCTGCACCCGGCCATCATCAAGGCGGCGAGACGGAGCGGCCAGCTGAACCTCTCCAGTCGCGAGCTGACCGAAGGTGAGCCCCTCCCACAACGTGGACCGCTGGCGTCAGTCAGGAAACAATGGTTTCCGCCAGTAAAATATTAACATTCTCATATTATTGATTCTGGGGGCTTTGACATGAGTTTTTCACCTAGCTAATGCTTCGATTTTATGGTTCAATAAACGGTTACCTATGGTTTTTTCACGTATTAGTCTTCAAAGATTACCTCGCGCCTCCGTTTCTATTACATTTATCGATATAATCCATGATCCATAAGATGCATTCAAACATCATACGCAATGCGATGTCGTTTTATTATCGCTTTTGTACCATCCTGGCTAATCTCGTTCTGTAACTGACTAACCTGTTGTAATCTCGTTCTGTAACCTCACCTGTCGCAGTGCCGCCGAAGGTGTGGCGCATCAACGAGATCGACAACGAGGAGGCCAAGCAGCTGACAATGGAGATGGACGGCGGCGGCGAGGAGCGCTGGTGGGACCAGAAGCCGCTGGCCAAGCTGCTGCTCTGCGGCAACCGGCTGACGGCGCTGTCGGACGAGCTCGGTCTGCTCACACACCTCACCACGCTAGACGTGAGTCAGCTCTTAGTTCGGGATGTGAGAGCTCTGACAGTGCAGTGTGCCCCGTCAGGATATGCTAAGGACGATTTCGATATCTGTGTTGTCCTTTAGATAACTCTTGTTTATTATCGCACAGGGTTGAAGTTATGATGCAAGATTGTCTACTGTTTTTTTTTTTGTGAATTAAAATCCCATTTTGAACAAGGTTTGTCACCTGCATTATTTATGGAGTAAAAGAAAATAACACTGGTTGCGTATAAGAACGGTGAGAGCAAATTAAAAATTAGAGCGCAAATTACGGTGTTCGTCCCAAACCCAGGGCCTCGTTTCATAAAGCGAGTCCGTAACTTACGGCGGTTTTTTGTCTAGTATTGCGAGTTCATGTGAAGCGATGACGTTAGCTTGAATCCTTGAAATTTATTTACCTTGCAAGCAAGAACAGAAGGGAAAAGGGGAAATAAATACATCGCTTCACATGCACTTGCAATACAAGACCAAAAATCGGCGTAAGTTACGGACTCGCTTTGTGAAACGAGGCCCGGGACTCGGTTTGTGCCTTGTCGTGACTTTCCGTTGTTAGTAAGCGCGTGCCAATGACATCACCTATCCACGGCTGCTGCAGGTGCACGACAACGCGCTGACGTCGCTGCCGGAGTCGGTGGGCCAGCTGCAGTCGCTGACCCGGCTGGTGGTCAGTCACAACCAGCTGCGCCAGCTGCCCGGACAGCTGTTCGGCGTGACGACGCTGCGCCAGCTGCTGGCTGACCACAACCGGCTGGAGCAGCTGCCCGAACAGACCGGCGACTGCCTGGACCTCGAGCTGCTGGTGAGACCGACAGACGCACTCGCATCGAATTTTCATGCTGCATTGTAATCTAGCATGAATAGCCAAAATACACCACAACGGTTTGCAATCTCCGTTCTGACGCTACTCGCCGGTGTATCGTTGCCAGCCAACAACTGACTGCCGACATGTTTCCATTTGCTTTGCAGGATGTGTCTCACAACTGTTTGACCTCGCTACCGCCCGGACTGGGCTACCTTCACCGGCTGACGCGGCTGGCGGCCTCCGATAATCGGCTGACCTCTCTGCCCGACGAGATCGGCTCCATGACCAGTGAGTGGCGTGGGAGAGAGGGTTTCTGCTGAGAGACGTGGTTAGGGCGCCCGGCCTGCCAAAAAGACAGCAGGAGATAGAAGTAATTGAGGCACGACGGCTGTATGTGGCTGCGAGAGGCAACAGGAGGTATGGATGTAGGCTGAAACGTGGATTTAATCGGCTGGCGAGACATGATGCGTGGCGGGCAGACAGCTCCGAGGTCGGCATTCTGCATGATTTTACTGCAGAATGCTGGTGAAAATCAGGAATGGCATTATTAATTTCTTCATATCCCAACTAACTAAATTGCATTTGTTGGAGAAATAAGCTATATGGACATTCGATAAACGTTACATTAATTGCAATGCAATGCATCGTACACACCATTTAAAGATTATCGCTTGCTTGTGAAGCCTCCGCCGTCTTATCTTATGCTGCATTCCTGCTATTTTTTCTGATCGAGGCACACACAGCTTAGCTTGCCCTTACTTTTGGGCGGGTTAAGTGGCCGCGGTGGCGTCTGTGCTTCACTGAACATCCCATGAGCGATATACATACGTAATTCACGCATATTATTTGTTGGCGCTATAAGTATGCGTGTGCCACTGTGCGTGTGTGTGTGTGTGTGTGTGTGTGACTGCCGTCCGCGCACCTCGGCCTCTGACGCTGCTGTCGTTGTCCCAGGCGCCGGCCACCACGGTGGAGGTAAGGACTGCCGGCTCACCCCGCCACGCCCCCTCCCACCCCCGGCGCCTCAGCCCCGCTGTGGCTGGTGCCAAGTCGTCCGCTAATAGCCGCACGCACACCGCGCACTGTCCGAAATGCACGTGGCAGCCCCGGCACCAGATGCACCGTGTACCTATGTCGCCAGCCAGCATGGTGCACCGTGCAAATCCCACCCGAAAGCCCGTTCATTCACCCCCACTCCTTTCACCACACTTACAGGACGTAATATTAATTATAACTGAAACACTTTCTCGTGTGTTTTTTTGTGGTATAATGCAGTAGGTACTTTACATAAGCCCTCTGAAGATAGGGTGAAGTCGTATAAGAGTACGCACTTAGTGGATTTCTTGCTCTCATTTGTTTAATATTTGAAGGAAAGAAATCGCAAATAGGGAATATTAAAGTTCATTGAATTAGCCATCAACCCATGGGGCAACGATCCTTCAGAGTAAATGGAAGTGGTCTAAAACTGACATTTTCTGAACCGTTGCACTTGCGTACTCTTACCATATGGGGTGTGTAAGAGTACGCACGCCAGGCGGGTGGAGTACGCAAGCATATGAACACACACCTATGCAGCTTGCACTGTCCAAATGCTTAACTTCAAACTGAGAAGGCATTTAAGTTAATTCTAGTATCCAAAAAGAAAAACATAAAATAAATCTTTCAAGTCTATAAATCAGGAAATAATCATGTCGTGTGTTTCTTAAAAAAAAAATGCACAATCAAAAAGGAGAATAACTCGTATTTGGAAGAATTTCGGGTACGCATCTGCATCACAGTGCTCCATTGATGATTTACCTACAAAACAATCGTCATTGAGCGATAGATTAATAATTCTACATTTCTGTATATTCGATTTAATGTATAATTCTGCGTACTCTTACCCTCCTGAACAGTGCGTCCTCTTACCGTACATGCAATTCGCGCACAAAACAACCCCGAAACGTTGTGCAAAACTTCGCAAACAGAATATTGCACTGTACAGTATTTCCCCAGATAACCTCACAAGTTTCCCACAACAATCACGGAAATGTTCCTTATCTCAACTGCCAAGTATCAAAATTATTGTACCATATCATAATAATATCATAACGCTCGAAAATAATATTCATCGCCTTAAACTCAACACCGTCGCCGCTCAACGCCCACGTTCCGTTGGTGACATGCACGCACTGGCGGCTTCATGTCACTTCATGAACTCGACAAACCCGCGTTGCTAAGCAACCGAAACAGCTGATGCGTACTCTTATCGCCCGCGTACTCTTACCCGCCCTTACCCTATACTTGGATGCTGAAGGAGAGAGCACGCATTGGCATTAGAGATGGACTTTTAACCAGAAACATATTCAATGCAACGGGTTCACCCATGAATGAGGCATCTGTTTTATCATCTGTTCTGTTTTATCCACTTGTTTGGGTTTATGATCGCTTTGAAGTTCGATTGAACTGCCGTTTTGTCCAATTTCCTCCATATCCCAAGGCTGTTTAAAATGCATTTAGGAAACGTTTTGCACCCAGATTCCAGTCGCATCGAATAAAGTTCAATCGAATGAATAAAGGCATGAATGTTACATGTTTAATGTGTAATTGAATGTCGATTTTGTCGAATAATTGAAGTGAATAGAAATAAGCGATAAATGTCCCTGTACTATTGTGGTACCTAATTTTGTCATTGCTAGAAAGGAAATTAGCATGCATGCTTCGTTTTTTGCGGACAACGAATGACGATTTTGTGCTGCAGAATAGTTAAATAGCGCTGGCCTATATTTACGCAACCGGTTCATATTTTACCATTATTTGTGTGTATTTTGTGCTTTTTTATCTCACCTGAGATTTTGCGACTGCATTACGTTTTGTTTGTGATTGCATTGCTACAGCTATTTGCAGAATATATTGGTGATTGCTCCCTTATTGTTAGTGTCATAAGTCTGTATGCTGATGATGATATCCTTGCGTGCTAATTTACACGCTTATTCAGGAAGGTCCGGTGTGGTCATATTTCGTGTCGTTGTTGCCTGTCGTCTGAGCGGTGAACTAACGCCTGGCGCCGTCTCCGCCAGGTGTACGTCACCTGGACCTGTCGCGCAACTCCCTGACGGCGCTGCCCGCCTCCATGGGCCAGCTCTACCAGCTGGAGGTGCTCGACCTGCGCCAGAACCAGCTCACCCAGCTGCCCGAGCTCACCGACTGTCACGCGCTCAAAGAGCTCCACGTCGGCTTCAATCAGATCAAGGTGAGTCGCTTAGCAGAGTGCCAGCTTGTCACCACGTGAGGAATGAGATAATCAACTGCCGTCATCGTTAATAGACTGACTGCACAGTTGTAAGTGATCCACTGTTACTGTCGGTAAATGCATTATGTAAGCGCCCACGTGCCCATCGTCATTGACGTTTCTGGGGTTGCGCTTGTTGGTACTGATACACATTTGGTAACGCCTCTGCCGTTATAAACTTGAATTATGGGCAGTATTCTGCAACTGAGGGAAATCCAACAAAATGGGCGGGTCTCGTTATGCCTGGTCAGTGGTCACATAACATTTTTGACTAGGCTTCAGCTCATTTATTTTGCTATAATTTCGATGCAGTGATCTTGGTAGATTTAGGAAACATTTTGTATTTTGTAAAGCATCATTGGCACCAATTGCAACATCACGGGAGGAGCTATAAACTTGCAACAATCCCCATGTAAACGCGGCTGTTGTAGGGCATAACGTCGGTAGTCTGTCCACTTTCCACGTGCGAGAGCAGACACTTCCTCAACGTCATAATAGAGGACCAGTGACTAAAGACCGAGCCGCCCCCGGGTGGGCTCGAACCACCAACCTTTCGGTTAACAGCCGAACGCGCTAACCAATTGCGCCACGGAGGCTCGTGATTTGTTGTGGAAGCCAGATTTTGCTTCACTTTTAGCGGTTCTGGGGTTTCTGACGGTCTTTGATGACGCTGTCGTCTCTTGACATATCGCATGGCCAACCAGGCCGCAGGGTCGGGTCTCTCGAAGAGGGTGCGCGAGCACAGCACACGCCTTATGGTGAACAGCCGAATGGCCACCGCGTGTCGTGGAGCCTGTAGTATTTTTTTTTCGATGTAGACGTAGTGACGTGCTCAAAATAGACCCCCGAACTTTGTTCGACTGCCGCCGACATGCTGCTACGTTTTCGGCAGTTTTGCCCTACCGCGGCCGTACGGGCCTGAGGATATTTTCTAAGGAATTTCCAGGTCGCATCATTACCTCAACCTGCCCAACCGTTCGCCGAGAGACGTCAGATCGTGCTACAACTCTCGCCTCGTTCCTCGCCTCGTTCCTAGCCGCTGCGCGCGGGCAGCTAGCGACAAGGTGCATCTTCAATCGCCCGCGTGGCTGGCGAGCATTCTACCCTATACATATATGGCCTTGATTCTACCACTGAACCACCGATACGAATTAAGGTGTTGGAGCCGCAGGTTTTGCGACGCCATGGGCTCCTGGTTTTCTTTCACGACTTGTTGTTGTTGTTGTTGTTCGTCCCTCCGTCTCACAGCTGAGACGTAGCCGTCCGGCTCTGTAGGGACCTGTGGGCCACGACGACGTCGCTCCGCACCTCTTCCAGTTCGGGGTTGATAGATCCCAGCAGTCGGTGTCGGGTGGCCATCAGGGCCGGGCAGCGCAGGAGGACATGCTGGGGGGTGTCCGCCGCCTCCCGGCAGACGGGGCAGAGCGCGGCCCTGCAGTGTCGATCGTCGCACTGCTCGCACCCCGCCAGCCGGGAGGACGCCAGCCCGACTCTGTGGCGCCATTGGGTAGAGCTGGTCCAGTGGCCGGCGCGGAGCTGGTGTACGTCCACCGCCGCTGACCGGTCTCGCCGGCAACGGCAGGCGGGAGTCGATCCCCCGTCAGCTGGTGGAGCCAGCCGGCCGGCCAGGCCCGGATGGTACGGGTCCTCGCCAATCTGGCGGCGGCCCGGTGGGTCGTCTGGACGTCGATAGGTGCCTTGTCCTGGACGAGTTTACTTGCCTCCTTGGCGATGAAGTCGGCTCTCTCGTTCCCCTCTAGTATGAGTCCGCAGTGCGAGGGCACCCATTGCAGGTGGACCTGCCGGCCTCCCGCCGTCAAACCCCGGAGCCGGCTTTTGACTTTCACGACTTCGGGCCGCACGCTGCACGGGCTATAGATCGGTAGTGACAAGCAGCTTTTTGCTGATCGGTTAACTGGGTGAGGTTCGTGCGGAACGCCCTGGCGAGACGGAAAAGTGATTACAATTCTGTGCATGTGCATCGGTGGTTCAGTGGTAGAATGCTCGCCTGCCACGCGGGCGGCCCGGGTTCGATTCCCGGCCGATGCATTTTGATTGGTCTTACGTTTGCTTCTCGTATGGTGGGTCGCTTCACCCCGCGTTCGCCAATCGCTTCTGTGCTCTTGGATCTGTGATGTTATTCTTTTTTGTTGGGAACAAGCTCTTTCGGCCATTGCAGAACTATGAGGCATTAGGATAGGACATAGACATTGGGCTGTGCTGAGCACCGACGGTGTTCCTTGGAAGCGAAACCATTCCAATGGGACTGGATCGTCCCATTGGGACAGCCGCCCGCTTCTCAAACGGGCCACCCCAGAGAGGGTTTTGACGGCTCCTTGTGCGGACTCCACTTCATCTACCGGTTGTCAGGTGGGCAGTGGGCCGGGGTGACCGCCATTCCGGAAAGGGAGCGTGAGGTGGGATGCGGATAGATTTATCCTTAGGATGGCAAGGACGGATGTGACGTTTTTATTTCATAGGAGGGCTTTTGTGCATCGTGTGGTGGCGTTAGGATGATAAGTTGGAGTGATGCACGCGTAAGGGCTACAACCATCCGCCGGAGTCTGGCAATACAGGTACAGAGGTGGGGGTGACGGTGTGAATGGACGGCAAGCTGAAGACGAGAGTTGCGCAGCGGGGCGCTTGATTCCTGACCATCAGTGGCTGGACAGATGCTGCTATCAGTGCAACATTGCAACATTGCAAGGGTGATTTAGAGAGTGCAACAGGCGCCTTCGATGGCTCTGATGCTCCTGATCGGGTCGATGTTACTGTATTGCCTAAATTGGAATGGCATGTGCCAACTGAGTGTGAAAGTGTTTCATTATGCGATAATACCGCAGGTTGGGATCAATTACCTTTAAAGGAAAAGGGCCACCTTTAACATGGGGATTGAAACTGAGATAGCCATCTTGTAGCCCGTGTCCGAAAACCTTTCTGTCTACCTTCTTACGGCCGATTTCGGCCTCCATTCGTAGTTATCGGCAATTTTAAAAGAAAATACGCCAGGAATGCGTCCTTATCCCAGAAATGCGTTCTTATCCGACAATACAGCCACCCGCGGCGAGGCTTTGGTTTTTTACCAATCAGCTCCAACCAGCTCAGCTTTAACCAATCAGCTTATCTGACACAATCCGACGAGTCTGTCTTCTGAACGCTGATTGGCTTGAGTGTGACGTCATTGCTATGCCATCATACAGTAGGTGCCGTAGAGAGTATCAACATAGTACCAATATGTTAAATAGTTTTAAATACTTTTTCGCGAATTGTGCGCTTCTGGCACCAGTTTTAAAAAGAAAATGAAAAATAATAATGTCAAAATGAAAAACAACGATATCTTCATATTTCACGAAGGTGGCCCTTTTCCTTTAATTAGACTGAAATGCGAATTGCTAGGTCTGCCTTCCCGTTTTTGTAGAGCATGCTTTGGTGAGTGGTGACTGGTGGTGACCGGTCAAAATGCATCGGCCGGGAATCGAACCCGGGCCGCCCGCGTGGCAGGCGAGCATTCTACCACTGAACCACCGATGCGATGATAAATATCCTGACGGTACCCCGCGGCTGGAGTGAACCACATGTTTTGTTTGTGTGCAATGCACATGCCATGGTTCACACTAGCGTTTCGCCGTGTGTCTGCCTGCCCGTTCGGCAGCCCGCCCTGTCCCACTGAGTCTGACCCCCCGTGTCCATCCCAGGAAATGAGCGTCGAGCTGGTCGAGAGCCTCAAGTCTGTGGTGACGCTGGACCTGTCCAACAACAAGCTGGAGGCGCTGCCGGACGAGATCAGCTGCCTGCAGCGGCTGGAGCGGCTTGACCTGCGCAACAACGACCTGGCCGTGTGGGTGCGACGGCGCCCTCGGGGTGCCACCTGGGCCACGGGAAAAGGGATGACGTTGGCTCGGTGGAAGGGCTGGCGGTGATACCGGTCAGCGTTCGATAGTCGATTGTGATGCTAGCGGTGGGTAGAGATTGTGTTTAGCGGTATCTTCTGTATTTAGTGGTACCTTGTAAGTGGTAAGGCTTATAAGTTACTGAGTTCTGTATAAGTTTGATCTATCATTCATGACCTATTACATATCGGCTTGTGTCTCACGCTTGACGCTGAGAAACATGCATTTAAACCGTTTAGACTACAGTTGAGCTACTGGGAGCGTCTTGTATGTGCTGTATTCTGTCTGATCGTTGCTAACGCTTCCGTCTCTGCCGTGTCGCACAGGCCGCCACTGCGTCTCTGTCTGCTGCCGCTGTATTGTATTCCATGCTGACCCCACTGTCTCTGCCGGGCCACACAGGCCGCCACTGCGTCTCTGTCTGCTGCCACTGCTGAAGTCAGTCCAGCTGGAGGGGAACGCCATGCGCTCTGTGCGCCGTGACCTGCTGACGCGCAGCACGCAGCAGCTGCTGCGCCACTTCAGGTGAGACCCACAAGCGGTGGAGGCATCTCGCTGACAATGGGTGGGCAGGACTGGGCTTAGTTCTTCAATATGGGTGTAACTGGGTAGTGGCATAGCCGAGCTCGCCATTTCTTTTCTTTTGGGGCACATATGACTTAACAATAAACGTTTCATGACCTCTCAATCAAGTAAGATTGATAGTTTTATTCGCACTTTAGCTTAATACTCTGAGGCACATGGCTTAAAGCCCGCAGTTTCTGGCCGTGTGTAGCTTCTATGACCACCAGCTGCTCCACCCCAACTCCGCACTGAGTGTTAGAGTAGCGCCGCGAACAGTGCCGTTTCTGTTGGCCGACCCAGCTCGACTGATGACCTGTTTTGCACCCTATCTCCCTGTCTAAAGAATTGACATATGCGCATCTCAGCCGCCATTTATTGGTCACTTTTTCGTGAAGGCTGTGGCGAACGGCTTCAGCCAAATTGGTGGCTTTGCTTTGCTTCTAATGGTACGGTGCTTTCCCAATTATTTGACATGCTGATATCTTACCAGCTGTTTTTCCTAACAGGGATGAACTGTAAGCAGCGTTTAGGACTGTAAGGTTTGACTGTCTCGCCTTCGTGGTGGAACAACGCGGTTCGATTCACATCAGCATCTACTGTAGAATGGAATGGAAACGATACTGATGAACGCCGCGTACCCACACTGCATGTTTAATTTTGATTTGACGATGTCCGTTCTGACACTTGTGTTTTGTTTTGTTTTTTCGTTACGATAGTAAGCTTGTTGCGATTCTATTGTTTGTGTTTATACATGTTTCTTTTAGTCATCTGACACATCACTGACCAATTGAAGTCCGAAGCAATTCATCCGAAATGTACGCAGATTGTTTGAACAAAAATGTGTGGTTCTATAGTTGTGCAGTCAATGTCGTTTAGTTACAGGCTTTATGTGTGCTTGTCCACCATCATATTTTTTGTTTTGTTGTGGCTATCAATTTTTTTTTTGTCATAATTTTCCTTTTCCTTCATGAGAGCTGACTTCACCAATACACTATCACTATGTGATATGCAAAAGGTATGAAATGACACTACATTGCCCTGAATTGCGTCTCTGCAATATGATCGTAATGTTCCCATGCTTCACTGAAAATTCAATCGTAGTTCTGTGCACAATTAGTGTCGTTTCGTTTCTTTGAAATTGATTGGTGGGTGGTTCCAAATGCGGACTGTTTCAGGCTGTATAAGGTAACCTTGAGTCCACATTCAGAACGGTAGGAGTGTTGTATATGATGCTACAGGCAGTCGATTACACCGAACCCTGACGGCAATTACTTTTTTAAGATATAAATATCAGCCACTAACTGCGGTAGTGATTGGGAATGGGATGTCTTTGTCAACTGTAACGTCGGCCTTGAGCATTGAACGCGTGTCAGACTGTGGGACCCACCGTTCGGTATGCCACTCTCCTCCATCCGTTGCTGTGGCTGTTCCCGCAGCGGCCCGCTGCCACTTGTCTGTCGTCTGACTGTCTGTCTCGCGCAGGGAGCGTCTCCAGGGACAGGCGGCCGTCGAGGGACTGCTGATCCCCGGTCTGAGTGACGCCGGCGGCGGAGGGCCCTGTGACGTGCCCGACAGCCAGGCGGCCGAGAGAGACCGGCTGCACGAGGTGCACAAGGTGAGTGGGGATGGACCAAACTCGCAGCGGGAGAGTGAGAAGACGACACGAAAGCGGGTCATGCTAGCCTGTGCTGTGCCCTATGTGCCCTCTTGTCTTCCTAGCAAATGTGTTGACTCGCCCTCCCCGGCTTCTACCCAGATGAAGAGCAGCCGGCTGCTGTCACACAGCGGACAGAAGGCGACAGAGATTCCGGACGACCTGTTTGCCATGGGTCAAGAAGCTGAGGTCACGACGGTCGACTTCAGCAAGAACATGTTGACCAGCGTGCCGGCAGACAAGTGAGTTTGCAGTGCAGCGGTGCGCATGCGCGGTTAAAATCAGGGAGACCAAAATGCATCGGCCGGGAATCGAACCCGGGCCGCCCGCGTGGCAGGCGAGCATTCTACCACTGAACCACCGATGCGTTACATGTTGAGTAGTCGGCTGTCTTCGCGGGGGGACGGCGTAGGAGCGACGAGGAAAGTACCTGCATTTGAGGCACGGTCAGTAAAAACCTGCATGTCACTCGCATGTGGCTTTAGACGACACTCGTGCCGTCAAGCTTGTGTCTCTCCTCCCCACAACAGCGGACGGCAGCGCTCCGGCTGCCGCGATACTCGAGAGATCCTGACATGACATGTGGCATAGCAGTTGTCCTGGCACCTATGCTTGGCCCGCTCCCTGATTATTAAGGAACACTACTCAAGCTGAAGACCGACTTGGTGCCTATTGATGCAATTCGTTTGGTTCAGGGTATATGGTTTGGCTCGCTCTCCCCTGTCTGTTCCGTATCTAATCGTCGTCGAAATAAATTTAGAAAATCGAGCTAAGGCCTTAGATATAATTCGTGTAAAAGGACTAATTCCATTCGTCTGACTCTCTGAGTGGATGATCGCAATGTCCATCCCGTCCCAGGTAACACAGCACAGCGTGGCGCCAGGTGTCGCATATCATTCGCCGCAACTGCTCTGTACTGATGTTACGGGCAAAGTTCCCTAGGCTGTTGTTCACTTGCCGCTAGGATTAGGACCTGCGGCTAACGACATCGTCCTGATATTGAGGTCCGAAACTGAAATTGAGCCGTTCCATGTAAGGATTTTATTGTTAACACTTACCAGTGATGTTTTACATTCCGGAATCTAAAAATACCTCCATCTTTTTCGCTCCCATGACCGCTTCAACAAATCACTGAAACGGCAGGGACATCATCTGATTCAATTCAGTCCAGGGCATCACCCTCGCCCCGTGTGCTACTGCTGTCCTTGCACCGGATAAATCAAAGCTCCGGATTGCATAGAGCGAAGCCGCTCACCACACGTTCCATTCGCTGAGACAAGTGAAAGGCATCGTGGGACACTTTGCCCATAACACCAGTGAATAACTGAGCTGCGGTGAATGAATGGGCAGTGGTGCGCGGCAGATGGTGCCGTGCCGAGCTGTGTTGCACGGTACGGGAGTTGGCACTTCGAACATCTGCTCTGGGACTGTCTCTACAAATTGCAATGATGTATTGCTTTGCTGCTAAGCGTTTATTTTTCGTGGCGATTCCTTTCTCTTCTACCTGTATGCACATGCTTGAGTAGTAAAGTAATCTTGCACGCTTCGGCCCTGTCAATTGTCAGGTCCGTTGCTACGCTTCGTAGTTCGTATGCTGTATGCACTAAACTTGCTGGTTGCGCAACAAAATGCATCGGCCAGGAATCGAACCCGGGCCGCCCGCGTGGCAGGCGAGCATTCTACCACTGAACCACCGATGCTCATGGACGTAGAAGTTGCCGGTTTTTCGGCGCCAGGAATTCGCTTTCCAATGCCCACTGTGAGGTCAAATGACGCGCCCCGCCAGCACGCTGGACGTGACTTAGCAGGTTTTTCTGTCACGACTAGCAGTGACCTTTCCTGCAATGCCCTGTAGCTCATTTCTATGGAAACATTTCCCCGTTGTGAGGGCGTTTGTTGGTGGTTCAGTGGGAGGATGCTTGCCTGCCACACGGCAGACCGCCTGTTCGAGTTCCGGGCGATGTGTTTCTTGGGATTGGAATTGAAGGCTACAAATGCGACGTGACACACAGCTCCCCTTATTATCCGTTCAAAACACCATTGGTGGTTCCACCATTGGTGGACCATTGGTGGGAAGACACGGTGTATCTGCCGTATTCGGTCATCCAAGCGCTTAATTGTTCGGCAGATTGGGGTCCGTAGTCCGTACCAATTTGCCCGCTAAGAGAATGTGTGGATTGTGGGGCCTACCAGACGACTCTCAAGGGTGGGTCCCCCGACATTAACCCGCGACCGCCTGGGGGGATGGGGTCGGATCCGACCCCCCTCCGTTTTTCTTCAATAACTCATGAACCGCTTACGCTATCAACTTGAAACTTAGCATACCTTCTCCCCCATCAATTTGACGTCTCCTGTGCAATTTTTAAGATTTTTTTCATTTTTTTCTAGATATATCGATTTTGGTGATGTAACTACATGGCGTTTTCAGTCAAAAGTGGTAAATGTTTAAAAAATCGCCAAAAATCAGGGTTTAAAGCAAATTGCAAATTAAGGACATGATTAGACGCAGCTCAACGAGTTCTTTAAAATGGCTATCTCGGATTTTCCATAAAATGCGTTTTTCACCCCTAAAAATTCAAAAAAACTATATTTTTTGGAAAATAGCTAATAAAATCCAAAATTTTCAGAATTTCCAAAAAACGGAATATATGTTATAGAGCTCTATTAGAACATTAGATGTCCCAAATTTCAACTTTCTATCTTTATTTTTGACCCCCAAATTGTAAAAAATAGCTCCAACATGCATAGGGCATGGTGACGTCATAAGCATTTTCGTGAATTAGAGGCACTTCTGAACATCGCATGTGAAAACAAATGGCACCACTAGATTCTTGGGACAAAGTTCGTCTAGAAAAGTGCATTTTTATGTCAAAAATAAAATGTTGAAAAATTGACTTTTTTCTTAGCCCTCGTTTAGTTATGTATGGTATAAACGAATTTTTTATGCTTTCAGTGCACACTTATCACCAGCAAATTGACTTGGGGTCTGTATAACCATTACCGGTAACCGGACAAAAAGTCAAAAGGAATAAAGGCAAAAGACAAATAGTCAAAAGACAAAAAGTCAAATGCAAAAAGTCAAACGGGATAAAAGTCAAAAAGATAAAAGTCAAAACGGATAAAAGTCAAAAGACAAAAAGTCAAAAGCAAAAAGTCAAAATGTGCAAAAGTAAAAAAGCAAAAAAGTCAAATGACAAAAAGTCAAAAATGCAAAAAGTCAAAAATGAAAAAGTCAAAAGGATAAAAGTCAAAACGGAAAAAGTCAAAAGACAAAAAATCAAAAGCAAAAAGTCAAAACGTGTAAAAGTCAAAAGACAAAAAAGTCAAAACGAGTAAAAGTCAAAAGACAAAAAAGTCAAAACGGAATAAAGTCAAAAGACAAAAAGTCAAAAGCAAAAAGTCAAAACGGGTAAAAGTCAAAGACAAAAAGTCAAAAAATGAAAAAGCATAAAATAGAAAAGTCGAAGTCAAAGTCTGAAATAAGAAGTCAAAAGGATAAAAGTCGAAGCATCGATCTTTTCATCTTTTGAAAAATATTATACAGCGCAACGTACCCTACCCATTGAAGTTGTAAGGAACATGTGAGTACGCGAGGGATTCTGACAGGTACCGGGGTCCGCAGCAGCGGGGCAGGGACGCTGGCTGCGGTGGTGGGGCCCACGCTCACATAATACGCGTTGAGCGCTTCCGGCGTGCACGCTGGCGCAGCAGCAGTGGCACTCTTCCCCGCCCCGATCACCGGCCGCAGCACTGTCCACATCCTCGCCGGTCCTGCCTCACGCAGCTGGTCAGCATAGTATGCCGCGTGGTCACGTCTGATGGCCGCTCGACACTGCCGGTTCACCACCGTATACTCGGCGCGCGGGCCGAGCAGTGCGCACGACTCTTGACTTTTGACTATGTCTTGTTTATCTTATTTCCATTTGAATTTAACCGTTTTCACTTCAAGTGGCTTTAACTAAGGTTTTTTTAGTTTCGTTTTACAATAAGACAATACAAATTATTAATATTTGACTTTTTTCTTTTGACTTTCAACATATTTGATTTTTGACTTGTTTCCATTTGACTTTTATCAATTTGACCTTTTTCGGTTTTGACTTTTTGCTTTTGGCTTATGGTTTTTAACTTTTAGGAATTTTGACATTGATCATTTGACTTTTTGTCTGATGGTTTTTTAGATATATGACTTTTTACTTTTGACTTTTTCTTATTTGACTTTTTCCATTTGATTTTTATCATTTTGACTTTTTTGCCGTTTTTTCACTTTTTGTCTTTTGACTTTTCGCGTTTTTTGACTTTTTGCCATTTGACTTTTTGCTTTTGACTTTTTACTTTTGACTTTTTGCGTTTTTGACTTTTCGCCATTTTGACTTTTTGCCATTTGACTTTTTTGCTTTTGACTTTTTTCGTTTTTGACTTTTCGCCATTTTGACTTTTTGCCATTTGACTTTTTGCTTTTGACTTTTTTGCGTTTTTGACTTTTTGCCATTTTGACTTTTTGCCATTTGACTTTTTGCATTTTTGACTTTTGGACGTTTTGAATTTTTGCCATTTGACTTTTTGTCTTTTGACTTTTATCCGTTTTGACTTTTATCCATTTGACTTTTTTCCATTTGACTTTTATCCATTTTGACTTTTTGCATTTGACTTTTTGTCTTTTGACATTTTGTCTTTTGACTTTTTGTCCTGGAATCACCATTACCATCGGATTCGGCGTCGGGCCGACGTCGGCATGTTTACTGGGTGGTGCCCCCCCCCCCTTGTCTCAAATCGTTCCGCCGCCTATGCAGCTATCGATTCCGCTGTCCGTAAGCCTAATCATGCAAAACCCCAGAATTTGACCTTTGACCTGACCTTGCCCCGAAAGTTGACCTCAATCTTTAAATCTTAAGAGTGCTCAGGGAAGGTCTCGTAGAGACCTTTTGAACGCCGCCTCGCGGGGCTCGATACGACCATTGGTTGTTGAGATAACAGGGGGGGGTCGGATCCGACCCCCCCCCCCCCCAGGCTGTCGTGGGTACGGAAATAGCCCAAGCGGTGCCGGGTTAAGAGTTGTGAGCGACCGGGTAGCTGACTGTCAGCCTACCCAGCGTGGTTGTCGGCGCACTACGTTTCCTTTGGCAGTGGTTGTGTGCCTTCCACCAGGTTGAAAATCGTTTGTGTACTGCAGAGTCATTTGTATGGATTTGTCACCACTAAGGTCTAAGGTCTATACTTGTGCTTTCATGATACCTACCCACTGGCTGTAAGGCGGCGTGTGAGCAGAAGTTTGAGCTTTCCCACAGTCAGACCATCGTGGAAGACATCGCTGTCTGTCATCGAGGTTTTAAAAAGAAGTACACCGAGTTACCGGTTTGCAGGAAATGCAAAGGTGAACAAACGATGCAAGTTATGTCGTGAAATGGAAGTGATATTGCAAGCATGGTGCTAGTTTCCACATTTTAGCAGATTTTGTTGAGATCTCTCAACCCCAGGGCCTCCGTGGCGCAATTGGTTAGCGCGTTCGGCTGTTAACCGAAAGGTTGGTGGTTCGAGCCCACCCGGGGGCGCAGTCCCTTTTGCGATGTGTCAGTGTGAAATTAGCACACCCCAAAGTTCTCTCATGCTGCCTTGGTTGTGATTGCTGGCAGTGTCTGGCTGTTAACATCAACAAGGCCCTGGATTATCCACCGTCGATTGGTTGGGGTGCTTGGCTTGCTGGCGTTTGCCGACATCTTTCAATATTTTTGTTTATACACACACGCCGCTGAATGTCTCAAAATTCAGTGCCCTTAAGTCCACACAGCTCTAAGTCCCCGTCCGCTCTGTGTTCCGACAGCCTGCTGCTGCTCAGCGGCCACCTGTCGGAGCTCAATGTCAGCGGTAACCGGCTGACGGAGCTGCCCGAGGCGCTGGGCCAGTGTCGCCGCCTGACCTTCCTGAACGCCAGCAGCAACCAGCTGGCCGGCCTGCCCGGCAGCCTGGCCACGCTGCAGCACCTGCGCGAGGTGGCTCTCTCGATGAACAGGTCAGTCCGCCCTCGCCATGGCGGCGCACTGGGAGGGACTGGTTTTTATGTAATGTAACAGTATGTTGGGGTCTTCAGGGATGGTCTAGCAAGTGTCGGTAAGTGGGGAGTGGCTAAGATGGTGTTTCACCGGTTATAGCAGCACGCTGCTATTCTGCTGACGTCACACTTGTTGTGTTGGAGCAATGGGCTTGTTGACGTCTCCATGGAAACCCAATTTGACACGTGTTGGCAGCGTGCTGCTATCGCCGGTGAAACACCACCTAAGTGACCGGCCAAAATGCATCGGCCGGGAATCGAACCCGGGCCGCCCGCGTGGCAGGCGAGCATTCTACCACTGAACCACCGATGCTTATTGCGGCAGGTATTGATCAGTGTTCCGGCCAGTGTCGCCAGAGGCGTTCTACACAAAATTAGTCTACCACGTGGTAAAAACCTGCTTGTCACTGCCGATCTACAGCTCGTGAGTCCGCAGTCGTGAAAGGAAACCTGAGGCACATGGCGTCACAAAACCTACTGTTCCGCATCCGTATCAGCATCGGTGGTTCAGTGGTAGAATGCTCGCCTGCCACGCGGGCGGCCCGGGTTCGATTCCCGGCCGATGCATTTTGATCCGCCGCAAGCATGGATTCCTCGTTTGAAGGCGCGGCTCAAGAACTTCTTAGCACGTCAGCTTTGCGCTTCCTCTTCGGTTACCATCCAGTTCACCCACTTCACACCTGCTTTTCGCGAGCGCCTGTGAAGAGCAGCGGAAGTGTGCGCGCCTGATCACCGCCTGCTTCAAGCTCATGGATAAGGACACGCTGGCAACGAAGGCAGGCCTTCCTCCACATCACTCCATGCCAAGGAGCTGGCAGCCGGCGAGTACACACACATCATCCGCCTGCCTCCGGAGGACCCCGCTCGCCAAGATAACTTCTCGCTCGCGACCGTCTTGATAAGACACCACTACCGAGGCTCCACCACCGCGCCCACGAAACATGGAGACGCGCGGTAGCGTCTGCCGAAAAGGCGGGACTGCCACCGTCACCGCCGACAGACGAGGACGCGACCTTGCCTTACAAACCATGCCATCTTCGGGTCGGTATCGGGCTTGCGACGGGGAGAGCGACCTCCCAGTGGAGCCTTCTGGTACTCTACCAGGATGCACCGCCCTGTTATCTCCGTGGATCTGCCAAATGGATCTGCCAGGGAAGGGACCATCCAAGCAACTGGAGCGATCGATCATCAAGCTCCCCCGACAGGGACACACAGTCGAGTGCGGTCTAGTGTGCAACAGCATAAGGGCAGAGCTGGTGGCAATGACGGAGGCCTTGTCATGCCTCCATGAGCTACCAGCTCACTGACCAAGAGCATGCTGCTCTGCACAGACTTCTGGTCAGGGCTCCAGCTACTAAGCCGCGGCCCGGATGATCAACAGTCGGCCATCGGTCAGCGCGGCTGCTTCGTTGCCGGCGACGGGCGAGGTCGGCGTGACCGAGGACCCAGAACAGAACAGAATGTATTTCAAGCTCATCCAGGTAAACATACACCGGCTTTTCATGTGCTTACGTCAGTTGTGGGATAAAAGGCATACACACACGACACTAATACGACATAAAACAATGCAAAAGGCAACTAACCCAATGAAAGAATGCTAAAAGGTACCACAGTAAGTACACACGAGCACGCTCACACCCAGACTTGTAAACGATTCAAAAAAATTCAATCAATTCAATCACGACTCACTTGATGAAATGACCGATTCAATCATAACTCAATCAAACAGTCTGATTTTCCAAGCGATTCAATCACGACTCATGGACCCTGTGATTCAACTCAATCACGACTCATCCCATTATCAGCGATTCAGGGAATGACTCAACTCATGATTTAACTCAACGCGATTCAATCAAGATGTTATCTAAAATTTATACATATGTGATATCAATTTAAGTCATTTTTGGAAACTGATACCAAACAGATACCAACCAAATACACTAAGAAAATACCAAAAAGTCATAGAAAAGTACTAAATCTATACTGAACTCAACAAAGTTGTAGATATTTATATAAATACGGTGTAAAGATGATAATTTAACTAAGTACAGAAAAGACAAGCTCTGTTACAAATGAAGCTACCAGAGACTTATAAAAATTCATTTATCTGCTTGGCGCTTGCAAAAGGAAACATGCAAAATTGCACAGGACACTACCACATATTATCAGCATCATCGAAAAGGAACAAAATTTGCAAATCAATTGTGATACCAAACTTAAATAGCTGGTGATCAGCCATTCAAAAAAAATTGATTGATACTTTATGAAGCAGTGGTAAAGCCAGTAAAGCATTACACAGGACTAGACATTTTCGGCGTGCTACAAGTTTTCTTTACTATCAAGAATACGGAATATCGACACATACGAAGTTATTCAATAGTTACATAATATAAACTGAATGCTCTCATGATAAAACTACCTCAACCATCCATATTTTCAATGACAAAACAACAATTCCAAGCCCGCCCCACGTAAAGGCCTGGCTACCAGGACGCGTTTTCTGCGTGCGTTTTTTGCTTTTGCGAGTTTGCGTGATTTGCATAATACGGTTCTAGAAAGGAACAATATTATGTTTTGTTTTTGTTATATTTTTTATAAAAAAAAAAATTAATTATTAAATTATCATAAAAGGCTTTATTAACGTTTATATAATATACGCAAAACATGCAAGCTCGCAAAAAACGCACGCAGAACACGCATACATAGTGTACTGTGTAGCCAGGCCTTTAGTTCTGAAGTACGCATGCGCTAAGTGGGCAGCCATCTTTAATTTAGCAGCAGAACCAAGGGTGGGACTAAATGCTTACTTCGAAATCTAAGCTACGTTGCGGCATTGGCGGTTATGTGCGGCGTGTATGCCGCATGATTAGTAAGAGGCGACCACTAAATTAAAGACTCAAACGCTCCGACCGGTTCGCAATGAATAATACTGCATACCAAAAATGCCAACCGCTCTCGTCATAAGATATTCAGCTTTAAATAACTAGGTTATCTACATCATCATTTTGAACCAAATTAATACTTTCAACTTAACTCACTCATTCCTTCCTTTGTTGTCTCCAAAACAGTCGTTCGATTGTCTGGAAATCGTATGCTAAATCCCGTACCTGTATGCGACTGGTGCATATAAAGGCCGATAAAAGAATTTGAATAGGCTCTGGCATGCGATTTCCTGGCTACCCAAAAAAGTCTGTTTCAGTCTTGCTATCAAAACATGACCTCGCCCGCACAGGGGGGGGGGTTGATGCAACCCCCCTAAGGTTTTTCGCGAATAACTCGCTTAAAAAGCGGCTGATCGCGACGAAACTTTCAGTACCCTCGCATTGATCAATTTAACACCCATCCTGAAAATTTCATGACCCTGACCCAAATGACCTTTGACCTGTGACCTACTTTTCGAGACCATGTTTGGCCGGAACCGCGATTCAGCGTATGTCGGCTCGCATTAGCAGCGCGTTTGCAGTCTTTTCGTGGTTTCAAGCGTTCAAACATGTGATATGATGTTGCCCCCATGCATTAGGGTGGGTGTCAAGGTCACCTGAAGGTCAGGTCAGGTCATTGACCTTTGGTGACCTCGGTTCACTTTTTCGAGTTTGACATGTTTCTAGGTCAGTTTTTTCGAGCTGAATTCGAATTAAGCAACCACATGAACGTTTACAAAGTAGTTTTGGTGCCTTCGTAACATGTTACGAGGCTGTCAGAGGCGGTTGACACCTACTACAAATACCTGGCAGGACCTCTACTGGTTGACCTGACCTGACCTAACCCGACCTGGCCTAAATGAATGAAGACATCATCTGTGATCAAAACTAGCATGATATTCGTGATCAGCACCCCGAAAAACCCCATAGCAGCCACACTACGACGTTCTAACAGGTCCCAATTTTCCCGCCTTTTGGGTCATTGACCTGACCTGGAAGGTCAACCGATAACCTAGGACCTTAAAATTGGGTATCATCGGCTTTCTCTCGTCACGGGCAACACGCTCGTTTTTTCCGCGAAGCTCTAGCTTGATCAGGAGCGAAACGGCAAGGGGTTATACCTTATACGTTCGCGGCTGAGTATTAATTTGGTTCAGAACAATGATGTAGATAAGTTAGTTATTTAAATCTAAATATCCTATGACGAGAGCGATGGACATTTTTGGTATGCAGTGTTATCCATTGAAAACAGGTCGAAGCTATTGAATTTTTAATTTAGTGGTCGCCGCTTACTAATCATGCGGCATACACGCCGCACATAACCGCCAATGCCGCAACGCAGCTTAGATTTCGAAGTAAGCATTTAGTCTCACCCCAGAACCAAGAACCATGGATTACTTAACTATATAAAATACATAGTTTATATTTTTAGATTCAATTAAGCATATTTATGCATGCGTGTAAAACAGTTTTTTATCCTGTCCAATTCATTAAAGAAAAAATATTCAACAGGAGAAATCTAAATTGGTTTGGCAATATGTATTTAGCCCAGCACTAGGTAGTTGCAGCGTGTATTGACGCAGCTGCGACATGAAAGCGTATTTTGCGTGGTTTGCATCAAAACTGTTAGCGGTCCTCGAAACTAGAAGGTGAAGAACACCAAACGGATAAAGATTGTTTGTTGAGCTATGAAAACAATAGTTTTTGGGTGATGGTGGACGTGATGGGAAGGTGGTTGTTTTTTAATACCTAGTAGGGTATGTATCTACTTTTGTGTAATTGGGAGCCACCACGGCAATATGTGACAGATCCATCAACGCTCATAAGCCAAGGTATTCCAATTATTTACGGTGATAGGTAAACGCTGATTCTGCTGGGAAATGTAAAGTGAGTGAGAAGACCATGGGTTAGATCAAGCAATTTATGACCCTTAGCCCAAAATCAAATCAGTAACTAAGGTTACCAAATTATAATGTAAACATGCATTGTGTATTCATTAATATGTTTTGCTTACTCACAAATGTCCTGATGAAACAGGGTATTGAAAATATAAAGATTAACATGATATCTAAAACGTGTGTTGAGCAATGTGCGCTTGCTTACTGCTACTGTTAACTTGATTACTATACTGATTTTAGGGCAATGGAAAGAAACATTACATTCATTTTTTCATCTACATGCACTGACATTTATGTATAATTTGTGTTTACAGTTTGATTAAAAACTTAAAACAAAATTTTTATGTTTTTTTTCAAAAATGATAGCTGTGCGCATTTATAATACTGACAAAATACCTAAAAATTTTGCAGTGCATTGTGTGTGACTATGATGCAAATGCCACATATATTTGTACATAATATAGTACTAAATATGGTCATAACTTAAATTTCCAGCACATGGTGATTGAATCATTTTGTTAATTCAATCAACTTGAATCGATGAGTTGCCGATTCAATCACTTGCAGTTGCCATGTGTGACCGATTCAATCAGGATTCATATGGTGACAAGAGGTGATTCAACCGACTCAATCACAGTGAGTCGGCATTTTCAAGCGATTCATGAGAATCGATTCAATCAGAGTTGAATCGCTTACAAGTCTGCTCACACCTGCATCTGCCACGCCTGACCCATGTGTGCACAGCCTCCATGAGCCAGCTCACTGACCAAGAGCCTCGTATCCGACCCAGTAGAGGGTGATGCCGGCAACAAGGTAGCCGACTACCTCGCCAGTCAAGAACCCGCCGACTGCGCCAAAGAGGAGGCCCGATCGACCTATCCAGCGCTGGGATAGCCATCCGCCTCTTGAACTCTGAGCTGGCCTCCGAGTCCGCACATGCACGGTAACACCCACATGAAGAATTGAATGCGGGCCACGATGACCTGGACAGTGGACAGGTGGGACCACGTCACTCTGCTCTATCTCCGCACCGGCCACTGCCCGCTGGTGCGAGCCACAGCTCATCAGCACAGCCTAGTAGACGACCAGACCTGTCGAGCCTGTGTCGAGGAGGGGTCCGTATCAAAGCGTCCAAAACCGCAGCATCCAAGGTACGCAACATCCAAAACCGCAGCGTCCAAAGTACGCAACGTCCAAAATACGTCCAAAATCGGGTTTATAGGGGGCATTCACAAAGTCCAAAACCGAAACATCCAAAACCGCACCGTCCAAAAACGTATCATCCAAAAAACGCAACATCCAAAGACGCAACATCCAAAGTACGTAACCTCCAAAACCACAACGTCCAAGACCACGACATCCGAGGCACGCAACATCCAAAACCAACCTAACCTAACCTAACCTAACCTAACCTAACCTAACCTACTGATTTTTGCCTATCCCTAACCCAACCTAACCTAACCTAACCTAACCTACTGATTTTTGCCTACCGGGGATAAGGAAACCTAACCTAACCTAACCTAACCTAACCTAACCTAACCTACTGATTTATGCCTACCGGGCATAAGGAAACCTAACCTAACCTAGCCTAACCTAACCTAACCTAACCTAACCTACTGATTTATGCCTACCGGGCATAAGGAAACCTAACCTAACCTAACCTAGCCTAACCTAACCTAACCTAACGGTTTTGGATGTTGCGTACTTTGGATGTTGCGTACTTTGGATGTTGCGTACTTTGGATGATGCGTCCTTGGATGTTGCGTTTTTTGATGTTGCGGTTTTGGATGTTTCGGTTTTGGACGTTGTGAATGCTCCCTATATACCCGATTTTGGACGTATTTTGGACGTTGCGTACTTTGGACGCTGCGGTTTTGGATGTTGCGTACTTTGGATGCTGCGGTTTTGGACGCTTTGATGGTCCCCCGTCGAGGAGGACATGGAGCATCTACTGACTACCGAGCCTACAAGGCATGGCAAAGAACATGCAACGACGCCACCGCCGCGGGAAGACCACCGCCCAAGCCTCCAGACGAAACTGCAGCACTCCCTCACCGACCGTGCCTCAGGAGGGTCGGCAAGTGGCTCGCCGAGGAGGCAGGAATCGAGGAGCTCCCGGTGGAGCCCATGGCGTTCTACAGCTGCGACCCGCCATGGCTCGGCCACCGCGGCGGCACCACCTTCAGGGTAGACCTGCCCGTGGCCACCCGCCGGTCGGACCCGCCTGCAGTCCGCAGGGAAGCTGCCCTGCGAGCCATTGCAGAGCTCCCGCAACCGGATATTACTATCTGGTCGGACGGCTCGGCTCGCGGCGGGATGGAACAGGGCGGCGCAGGCGCGCTGATCCAGTTTCACCACCTCAACAATGAAGAAACCGTGCGCGCTCCTGCAGGGGCGGTCTGCTCCAGCTTGAGAGCAGAGCTGACCGCCATGCGCGAGGCGCTCGCGGCTGTGGCCGGCCTGGAGGAAGGGGAGCTGGCATCAATCAAGTCGGTCCGCCTCCTCACCGACTCAAGGTCTGGGCTACAACTACTCGGCCGCGGCCCAGCTAGCCAGACCATGGCTCTGGCCGCCGAGGTCTGGAGGCTGCTGAACACCCTCGCCGAGAACGGCACCGAGACGGTGCTCCAGTGGGTGCCAGGCCATGCCGGGCTGGACGGCAACGAGACCGCCGACCGCCTGGCTGGCGAGGCCGCGGCGGGCGACCAAGATAGCGCACCGATTGACCTATCGAGTGCGCGGGCCGCCGTCACGCGCCATGTCCGGGAGCTGTCGCGACGGAGGACAACCGCTGCCCACCCGCACCCGGACCCCACGCCTGGCCACGACTCCCTGGCGCGCTGGGGGTCGGTGACGCTGTCCCAGCTGAGGACCGGCACATCACCGCTGACGCGCGACACGCTCTACAAGATTGGCCTGGCAGCCAACGACGAATGCCCCGCGTGCGGGGAGCCCGACAGCGTGACGCACCTGCTGACCGATTGTCCGGCCCATGAGGCGGCCCGCCGCCGCCGCTGGGGTGTCGACCCTCGCCTGGTCGACGTCCTCGGCGGCCCGGCGGCGAGGGTCGTCGACTTCATCGAGGGTGTCGGGCGGACCGAGCCGCCGCTCGACCCGCCTGCGCCGCCGCCCCCCTGAGCGGGCTGGCGGCGGGATGCAGAAGAAGAAGAAGAAGCATCTACTGACCAGGTTGCCCGCACACGTGGCGACGAGGGTCAGTTTCTGGGGCACTGTCCGACCCAGGCGGGAGTGCTCTCGGGGGTCCGTATCAAAGCGTCCAAAACCGCAGCACCCAAAGTACGCAACATCCAAAACCGCAGCGTCCAAAGTACGCAACGTCCAAAATCGGGTTTATAGGGGGCATTCACAAAGTCCAAAACCGAAACATCCAAAGCCGCAACGTCCAAAAACGTATCATCCAAAAAACGCAACATCCAAAGACGCAACATCCAAAGTACGTAACCTCCAAAACCACAACGTCCAAGACCACGACATCCAAGGCACGCAACATCCAAAACCAGCCTAACCTAACCTAACCGAACCTAACCTAACCTACTAATTTTTGCCTATCCCTAACCCAACCTAACCGAACCTACTGATTTTTGCCTACCGGGGATAAGGAAACCCAACCTAACCTAGCCTAACCTAACGCTAACCTAACCTAACCTAACCTAACCTACTGATTTATGCGTACCGGGGATAAGGAAACCTAACCTAACCTAGCCTAACCTAACCTAACCTAACCTAACTGTTTTGGATGTTGCGTACTTTGGATGTTGCGTACTTTGGATGTTGCGTACTTTAGATGATGCGTCCTTGGATGTTGCGTTTTTGGATGATACGTTTTGGATGTTGCGGTTTTGGATGTTTCGGTTTTGGACGCTGTGAATGCTCCCTATATACCCGATTTTGGACGTACCGTAAACCGGGGTGAGTTGATATGGGGTGGTGAGTTGATATAAGCTGCTCGAAAAATGTTAAAATGTGTGCTGCTCATCCATTTGTAAACCAATTTTTTGTTTTATTTTTCTCTGAAGTGAAGCAACCAATAAGTGATGCATATAGCTGAGAAAGGCATGCATGTGGTGCAGTGCCTTCTTAACACATTACTTTTTTCAAAGTCCTTTTTTTCTTCTGATTTTGAAACTAAGGAAAAGTCCCCACCCTACAGCAAAGACGGTGGATATTCATGGAACAACATGCACTGGGAAAGAAACTACCATCAATTTACTGTTGATCCCAGGTAGTTTTGGGTTTCACCTATAACAACGCTTTTTTATAATTTTAAGAAAAGTGACAGGTGGTGAGTTGATATGCCATCAAGTGGTGAGTTGATATGCATGATAAAAGCTGATACCAGGCTGGTATGCATGCAAATTAGCATAAAATATGGGTCTGCAAGTAAGACAAAGTCAATTAGACCAACTCTTCTCCTTTTCTCTCCCCACATCATTCCATCAACCCCCAAAAGCAGTAGTTTTTTTTTCTGAATGCTTGTAACGAGGCCTGTTAGTATCACTGATGTTAGTTGTCGGACTTTCGTCCCCGTCTTGAGTTGAGATGTTAGTTTCACAGCTTTTCATCCAGTAACTTCTCCGGCCATTTTCCAATCTGCCTCGATAGTGGAGTGTTTAGAACCGTGGACCATCACCGGGGAAACCCGAGTTCGATTCCCGCTGACTGCAGGAGCGTTCGAACGGTTGGACGCGTACGGCGCAACGCCACCAACATCCGGGTCCTTCTTGATGGTCAAAGAACACCTGACGAGTGACGACGGCCGGAGAGTAACTGGCCGAAACGTTTGAAACTAACATCTCAATTCTCAACTCAAGACGGGGACGAAGGTCCGACAACTAACATCAGTGACCCCAGAGTTTTTTTTCTGTGGACATACCTAACATGCAAAAGGCACAGCACAACTACCTGTCAAGTCTCAAGATGGCTCCCTATAAGCTACAAAGGAACACTATAGAACACCTATATAGTATATACATACAGATAAAAAAAAATGTTATAATTATTCGTGGTTTCGAAAATGACACAACTGTCGTTTCTGTATGGCTAACAGCGCGGGAATTCTGATCTCGTGAAACTGATTAGTTTTCCTGCTTGGCAGTTGCCACCCGAGAATGAGTGACAAAATGAAATGGAACAAACAATATAAAGAAATTGACTGGTGTTTTAGCCCTCGCCCGTATTCGTGTTTTACCAGCGTTTAACGTATAGGGGGGGGGGGGCGGGGTCCGTTGGAATCCCATCGTCGTTTGGCCCCTGGTGGAGCTAGAGCTTCGAGGAAAAAAACGAGCGTGTTGCCCGAGACGCGAGGAAGCCTATGATAACCAACTTTAAGGTCCTAGGTCATTGGTTAACATTCTAGGCCAGGTCAATTACCCAGAAGTCGGGAAAATAAGGGGTTATTTGAAGTTCGTAAAGCGAGGTTATTATTTTTTGGCTGTTGCTAATCACGAATGTCATGTTTGTTTTGATCACATGTGTCTTCGTACATTTAGGCCAGGTCAGGTCAGGTCAGGTCAACCAGTAGGTGTCCTGCCGGCTATCCATAGGGAGTGTCAAGCGTCAACTACCACTGACGGTGTCGTAACATGTTACGAAGGCACTAAAACTACTTCGTAAATGATCAAATGCATGTTAAATTCGACATCGGCCCGAAAAAAACTAACCTAGAAACATGTAAAACTCCAAAAGTGAGCCGAGGTCACCAAAGGTCAATGACCTGACCTGACCTTCAGGTGACCTTGACAGTTGACACCCACAATACTGCGTGGGACCAACATCATTTACATGTTTGGACGTTACAATCACAAAAAGACTGGAAATGCGCGGATAATGTGAGCCGACTACGCCAAATCGCGATTCCGGCCAAGCATGGTCTCGAGAATCAGGTCACAAGTCAAAAACCATTTGAGTCAGGGTCATGAAATCTTTAGAACATGTGTAAAATTGATAAACTCGAGAGGCACTGAAAGTTTCGTCGCGATCGGCCGCTTTTTGCGCGAGTTATGTGCGAAAAGCCGAGGTGGTCCGTTCGCCCGCCTATAAGTGCGAGGGTTAATTTTGGCTTTTGATGCCGAATTCTGTTTTATGTCGCTTATTTCACCTGATAGAATACAGTCCGAATTAGATTCGCTTCACTTCACTTCATAAATATTTTGTTGACTACCAGTCCACAAAAGCTCAAAGGTATATGTATTCTTTCATTTCAATCCATTATTTCTGTCAGAGGCATATCAACCTTGACCCGCAACTGACAATGTGTTTTAATTACAAGAAAATACACTTGTAATTCCAAAATATATTGCCAGTTTTGATACCGTTGGCTTGAGGACACGTGACTAGCCAAGTTCAGAATGTTCTAAGTAAAACTAAGTATCATAAAGCGAAAAAATGATGCTGCTAAAATCAAGCCATTTTGATAGCGCTGTGTTGGACATGATTGCGTTTTCATGAATGTGAGGTCTGCTGCCAAACTACTATCATTTTGCTAATGGTTTCTTTCAGGATGTGTTCTCTCATCCTTTTTTTAAACACTGGCATTTTATCAACTCACCTCTGAGCTTCTTTAGCCGAGAAATTTTGAAAAATCCAAAATCATATCAACTCACCCCCTGGGGGGTGGTGAGTTGATATGAACTTTGGCGTTTTAAAAAAGGGGCTTAATATATACATTTTTTATTCATTTTTGCTGATTGCCTCCCCAAGGCATATGCCATGAAACTGGCACAAAAAGAATTCCGTAAATGAATGTGGCTTTTAAAGAAATCTAGAATATCCTCAAAATCCATATCAACTCACCCCGGTTTACGGTATTTTGGACGTTG
Source organism: Amphibalanus amphitrite (assembly GCF_019059575.1). Classification (NCBI taxonomy): domain Eukaryota; kingdom Metazoa; phylum Arthropoda; class Thecostraca; order Balanomorpha; family Balanidae; genus Amphibalanus; species Amphibalanus amphitrite. The sequence goes on along the minus strand of NW_024881609.1, from coordinate 892,656 downwards.
CGTTCTTTGGACGCTGCGGTTTTGGATGTTGCGTACTTTGGATGCTGCGGTTTTGGACGCTTTGATGGTCCCCCGCTCTCGGGACCGGCCCAGCACATCAGCAAGTACTTGTAACGGGTGCACCCGTTACACCACCCGGGTAGTGTGGTCTGAGACACCTGTCGATCCGCCCCGTAGCCACGAAAGAGAAGCATCTCTGGCATGTGTGGCCGGTAGGGCGTCACCTCGACTCTATGGCGCTACCGGGTAGCGAAGCTCCAGTGGCCGGCGCGAAGCTGTTGGGCGTCCATCGCTGCTGGTCGGTTCGGCCAGGCCTGGATGGAACGCTATGGGGCCGCGCCTCTCTGGCAGCAGCTCGATGGATGGGCCGTCTGGAATTCGAGGGCGCTTGCTTCCTTGGCGATGGTATTTGCTCTCCCGTTGCTTCCCAGGCCACAGTGCGACGGCACCCATGATTGTAGGTGGACCTGCCAGCCCCCGTCTGTCAGTCAACAAACGGACTTCCAGATGTCTACTCCCAGCGGGGAACTCTGGAAGGCCGGACCATCTCGGTGAGTGGCGAGAGAGAACTGAGTGTCGGTGCAGACAATACGCTGTGTGTCGGTCCTGGACATAAAGTGAGTCCTCCAGCAGGAAGGATAGTGCGGCCCGAAAAGCCGCGGCCATCTCAGCTCAGAGGCTAGAGCACGAGTGGGCTGCTGGTGTGCGGATCGCGTGGTCTTCTCCGTCCGGCCACACGTTGAGGGTCCCGACGCCTCCGTCCATGACGCTGTCAGTGATCGATGTGTCGCTTCACACCCACGTGGTGCACTGCGGGAGTGACGCCAGGTGTTGTAAGTCACTTACATTCTTCGCTGGTGGTATTGCGGCCCCAATGTCCTATCCGAAAGAGACGTGTGGTTTAGGCTCTCCGGTGGGTGTGGCAGTGGGAGAATCGGCTCTTTTGGACGTCGATCACAGCGAGTCTCCAAATCGTTTGGCCCGTTCTCCGCCCAGTCACGGTGCTTAGTCGGGCAGAGAAGTTTGGGTCCGCTTGGATTCCCCCGCTGCACTGGTCGCTCCAGGCCCACGCCTTTCACCGGGTGAAGGCGCACCCCTCCGTAAGGCCCCGGCACGGGTCGGCGACCGTCGCGGACTGGGGAGCGCTGTGGGGAGTGAACGTGGACCAGGCCATGGCCGCGTGCTGGGTACCTGTCGAATGGTATGGTAAAGCTCTGCGTCATATACATAAGTTATAACCCTCAGAGGTTGGGCACGCCATCAAACCCAATCATCATCAAAGCTCTGCAGACTGCAGTCCATCAGTAGCAGGCGGCTGCTGCCGGCGCTCAAACGTAGGAACCTAACCAGTGAATTGGGGTATGTATGTAGCTGATTACAGAGATGTCAAAATGCATCGGCCGGGAATCGAACCCGGGCCGCCCGCGTGGCAGGCGAGCATTCTACCACTGAACCACCGATGCATGTTTCCTCGTGGCCCTGGTCGTTCGCAAGAAAATTTCCTGGTCTAGTCAGCGGACAGTAAAAACTTGCTTATCATCGTTGCGTGAGGCGATAACTGTTAGAAGTCGTGACAGGAAATCCAGGGTTCCTTGCTGCTTAAAAATCTGCTGCGTGGAGGCTTACAAGCATCGGTGGTTCAGTGGTAGAATGCTCGCCTGCCACGCGGGCGGCCCGGGTTCGATTCCCGGCCGATGCATTTTGACCAGTAGCGAGGTTCAGGGGAAAGTGTTCAGTGTTCTCTGAAGCGGGGCATGTTAGTGACAGTTTCGGCTGTACCTAATATACATGAAAATCAGATGTTGTGTAGTATATTAACCTTTATCAACACAGGTCTGTCGTTTTACAAGTTTCCATATCAATTCTGGTCATGATGCACTGATAAAATGGCACGTTTGACGCAGTGCACCTTTGGCCCAGCTGCCTTCCGGCACGTTTGATACAGTGCACCTCTGGCCCACCTCTGCCTTCCACTTGTGCCGTGCCGTCGCAGCAGCCGGCATCTCAGTCACGACGACAGCAGTGGCGGTGATGGTGACTATGTTGGAGACGCTAGTAGCCTGGTAGCAGGAGCCGACCGTTAGAGCCGCGGCTCCTCGAGCTCCGAGTCTGTGAGGGAGTCCAGCGAGACGCCGCTGTCGCAGTCCACCGGCGAGTCGCCGTCGCTGTCGGCGCTCTGTGGGCCGTGTGACAGCACCTCCTTCTCCCTCGGCGGCGGCGGCTCGGGGACGGGCAGCACGGGCCGCGTCCAGGCCCTCCTCACCCGCCGCACCGCCTCGGCCGTCTGCGCCAGCGTGATCCAGCTGAGCGTCAGCTCGCGCAGCACGGGCGCGCTGGCCACCGACAGCCGCGCGCTGGGCAGCAGCCAGCGCGCCAGCAGCCGCTGCAGCCAGTGGATGTCGATCAGCAGTGAGATGAGGCGCGCCTTCTCCGTCAGACCCACCGCCGGCTCCAGGTCCGGTTTGACCAGGTAGCGCAGCAGCGCGGCGGCTCCGAGGTGTGTGAAAAACGACAAGCGCAGCGGCACGTACAGCCAGAGCGGTGCAGGCGCCCAGCGGTAGCGGGACGGCTCGGGCAGGAGCGCTGGCACCAGCACGGCCAGCCGCAACAGGCCCAGCGCTGCCGAGACGGGCCCGAGGTGGCCGGCCAGCAGCAGCAGCAGGCCGGCGAGACGGCGGCGGCCGGCCGGCGCGGCGGGCACCGGCAGCGGCCGCGCGGCCACGCAGCGCAGCAGGTGGTGACGGCTGCGGTAGGCGGCCAGCACCAGCGCGCCGCCCAGCGACAGGTGCACGCCCAGCCAGAGGTCGGCCAGCGCGGCCAGCAGCGGCCGGCAGCGCGGCGCCGCCAGCGTGGCCAGTGACGCCGAGGCCGTGGCCGGGTAGGAGAGCACCAGCAGCGCGTTGACGAGCCGCTGTCGGGGCGGGTAGCGGCGCGCGATGTGCAGCACCACACAGCCGGCCGTGTGGCTCACGTAGAGCCAGCAGAGACCGGCGCTGAGCCAGAGACCGGCCGCCACCGGGCCGAGCGCGGCCACCAGCTGTGCCCCGGTCGGCACCCGCCAGTCGTCAGCTTCTGCCGCTGCTGCTGAGACTGGAGCGGGCACCGGGGCCATATCTGCGGGCACTGAACCGCTGGATGTGGTGCCGGAATTCTGCTCGGCTCAGACAAGTCACTGTGGATGCTCGCAGGATCGCAGTGTAGGTGGCAGCCACCCTAGCTGCGCCGGCTACGGGTGCCGTACGATGGAATATTGAGATATCCGTAGAGCTACCCGAGTTCGTACTGGGCTTCCAATACTCTCTACTCGGACTGATGGAGCTTAACGGTGCTTTCGACAAGCACTCGGTCTTCATGTCCGCCTACATGTTAGCAACCAACGACTACGGTGGTCTCCACGAAGCAGCAATAAGGTGTATCACGTCCGTCAGCTACGCTACGTTGACAAACAAGCTCACTCACATTCCGCCACCAACTACGGTTCCCTAGCACGGGCGTTCTGTTTCGTGTTGCCACCGTGTTGTGAGCCAGCTGACCTACAGATTACGGAGATGGGTCACGATCTGTCCACCCATCGTGTTTGCATCACCACTATACGAGCGAGCCTCGGCATACGACAGAGATAAAACAGCGTTCAGTGATGCAGGCGATCCCGATTGGCGCTGCTCCTGATACCGGGCTTATTTGTTGAAAATGCGCATGACAGATTGAAGTCGTAACATCGCTGCTGCATAAGTCATATGGATTATCTAGTTCGGGAATGTCTAACGGCAGAAAACTGTGCAATTTTAGCAACGCTGCAGCGCTATGCCCGGTTACGGTTCGGCGGGTGTCGGCCTGCAGACGCGCAGCCGTGAGCCAAGTCGCGTCGTGCGCGGTCCAGTTCCGCAGCTGGTCACGACAACGTGGCGGGCTGCACTGTTCAGTGACAGCGCTGACGCATGCTGCATTCGCTCACTCGTACAAACTCTTGTCGAAGCGGGACTAGATCCGCTTCAGTTCAGCACTCATTGCTTGCCGGGTTTAGCTGCACTATTACATCAACCAGACCTGTGGGAGTGACAAGTCCACCGCACGTGGCAGTCAGACGTCCGTCCAAGGTGTCACCGTTTTGTGTCACCACTCACCAGAGAGCAGAGCATAACCAGCCTGCCAGCATGTGTCACGATTTTAGTGAAAGGACCCTGTGACCTGTCAAGGTGGCCATTTCGTTAATAAACACACCGATGTGTCTGATTAGGTTCGGCAGCCCGATTAGCATGGATGGACGACTCTGCTCACTGCTCAGCACGGTTTTCCTAATCAGTGAATTGTGAAACTACGTTGCCTAACACGATATGAATGATGCAGTGATTAGCCAGATGTCATCGATTTTGATGATGATATTGTTTCCTCTGATTTTGAGCAACTTAGGCTTTTATTCATGCCATAGCCCTTGCCTACTATTTCCTTGCAGTCTCTATGACCTATTACTACCTTCAGAATACACTCGCCTACGATTGCGGCATAAAATGACTACCCTAAGATCTAAGTACTGTTCTGTCATATCACCGACCTCTCAGCAGCGGCAGTGAGGGAGCGGGGGGCCGGCGGACGCGGTCGGCGCCCCGGGTCACCCCTGTGGCCCCGTCTCGTGTTGTCCCTCTCTCAGACCGCGCTGTCCCGACGTCCGGGGTGGGTCCCGAGTCGGCAGACCGTCTCCGGTGGCACCGGCCGGTGTCAGGTGCACCGGACACGGCCCGACCCTGCCGCTGAGTCGGAACGGGCCGAGAGAAGGACCCCCAGCTCATAGTGTAATGTTTAGGTTCTGATCCCCGGCTGTTTTACCTTCATCGATAGAGGATGAAAAGTCCATATTCTTGGAGGCTACAAATGCGCCGTTAAATTGGCGTGACCTAAAATATTTTCGAAACGTGTTGGTGTAAAGGTGTCGCAGCTTTTTTTCGTGTGATTGAAAACGGCTTCGTGACCGCACCGCTCAAGGTGCTGGGTTCAAACGGCTGTGCCTTTTATCGCTGGTTCAGCCATTGCAAGATCGTATATACGAGCCACGAGCTGTTTTTGTGGAGTAGTCACGATCCGTTTCTCTGCTCGGCAGTCCTGCAGCACCCGTGACCTTTTGATGTTGGTGCCGCCTCACTCGCAGGCTCCGGTCGCGTGACACATTTATCGGTGAAAAGGCGCAAAGAAGTGCTCTCTTTATGAAGTGAGAAATTATTTTCCATTGATTTTGTTCACTTGAAAAAGTAGGGTTGTGGAGTTGATCCGGGAAATCGGGAAATAGATTCTAACATTTTTTATGGGGCTCTGCAAAGACGAGCTAATAACACTATGCAACAGTCATTTTGTTCCTGAGTAACGACCGATTTTTTTGGACTCATTGGGTCCCATTATAACCGAAATGGGCATTTGTTTTGATCTGAAAATGCTTTTCCGGTTTTCAGAGACGATTTTCGATTTTTGGCCCCGAAATTCGGTTTTTGGCCCACTGTGTCCGGTGTAATTGAGTAATCGACTCGCGGTAACTTTCATCGCCCTTCCTATGCCACAAGCTTTCGAATGATATCGGTTTTGCATATTTGCGTGTAAAAAAAAACGTCATAAATCTATGTTAAAGTAAGAAAATATTGAAATTTTGTAAAAATTTGACATTTTTTCGATTTCATTTCAAAATAGAGAAAAAACTAAAGGCCCTATCCAAATTCTGAGCCCAGTTCCTTGAAGAGCATTCAATTTCCGTTCGGAAGGTACTATTTTAGTGCATTTTATCGGTTTACTGTGGCGTCCAGATTGAGTCACTTGAAAAACGGGCCCCCAACAGATCAAGATTCTGAGCGACAGGACTGCTCAAAAGTAAGTTCCTGCGTGTGACCCGAGGTCACGAGGGGTCAACAAAATGACCTCAGTTGACCCCTCGTTGATCCTATGGCGTTAACATACGTTATCAGGTTAATGCTATGTGATATGACTTATGTGTTTAGGTTAACTCAATCTGGACGCCACAGGAATCCGATAAAATGCACTAAAAAGGTACCTTCCGAACGGAAATTGAATGCTCTTCAAGGAACTGGGCTCAGAATTTGGATGGGGCCTTTAGTTTTTCCTCTATTTTGAAATGAAATCGAAAAAATGTCAAATTTTTACAAAATTTCAACATTTTCTTACTTTAACATAGATTTATGACGTTATTTTTGCACGCAAATATGCAAAACCAGATATCATTCGAAAGCTTGTGGCATAGGAAAGGCGATGAAAGTTACCGCGAGTCGATTACTCAATTACATCGGACACGGTGGGCCAAAAACCGAATTTCGGGGCCAAAAATCGAAAATCGTCTCTGAAAACCGGAAAAGCATTTTCAGATCAAAACTAATGCCCATTTCGGTTATAATAGGACCCAATGAATAAGAAAAATTCGGTCGCTTTCCAGGAACAGAAAATTTTTCATTTTTTGTTGCATAGTGTAATGAACGGAAAGCTAGCCCTGCTGCTTTTTCGAAGTCAAGTGAGGTCTGCGGTAGTTCCTGAAATATTTGCGGTGCTGGTAGCCTGGCCTTAGGTACTTGAATTAGGGGACTTTCCTGCGCCTTTAATCGATACGCATTACACATGTGTTGCGTATAGCATCTACGTTACAATACGCACATTGAAATGGCACGTGTAGCGTTTTGTCATTGTCAGATGACGATAAAGCGCTTTGTATCCTTGTTTGCGCTCTGCTCCGCCGCAGCTCCATGTGCGCAGCAGTTTGACGTGTGGTGCATTGTCCTGCAGCATTTGTTTGCAGATAGTTAGCCCCTGGCAAACGTTCCGAGCTCATTCATTAACGGAGTGAATTATATGTTCTGCAGTTAACAATGGTCTTGGTCGGTCTTGGATCGTGCCTAGCCCTTTTAATATGAATAATTCCGTCATGTGTGAGCTGGTGTACAAATTGCTCGCTCGTGAGTTCAGTAACTGATTATTTTGTGTTTAAGACGTTGGTTATGCCACAGTGTTTAAAAATGTCTCTGCGTTTTGCTTCTGTTCTGCCATCTGGAAATGTTTTGTAGCGCTTGCGGCTCTGGCCTAAACTGGTATGGTGCAGCTCAGGTTCTACTTACTTGAGGACTGCATTTCTTCAGGAAATGGGTCTGGCCGTCAATCATTCCTGACTGTAGGGTGGCGACCCCACTAACACAACACAGTAACTGGTATGTCGAAACGTGGTGTCTGTTCTTGTAGCACTGCGGGATGCAACCAACTAACTGTAAAGTGCGCGAATGAGCTGTCAACAATTGTTACGGGTTCGTGAGGATGTTTTTTTCTTCAAATGTCCGCTGTCAATCCACGGCATACGGTAATAAACGTTTGACGAAACCCTTCCTCATTTATTACGTTTCCGGGCCGCATATTGAGCTGCTAGGAAAGTTCAGAGCAGCGATGTTTCACTTACCACGCACAAAATTGTAGAACGAGTTATAGGAGAAACAATATTGCAAACGAATGAGAATGAACTTTTGAAACATATTAAAGATGCAAAAGCAAAATTTATAACAGATTTGCGCTCCACGAGCGATTTATAACTTGTTGCGTTATTCTTCGTGGCTTTGTTCTTTTTAGCCGAGTCACTTGGCGCCGGGTATCTGAACCATCGGACCGAGTGGGCCAACCAAGATTACCTTACTACTGACCGACAGACACCCTGTGTCTGGATCAGCCTCTGCCACTCTGACCCTGTGTCTGTCTCCGCAGGCTCACGGCCATCCCGGAGGTGCTCTACTCGGTGCCTTCCCTGGAGATCATCCTGGCCAGCGACAACCAGATCACCGAGATCCAGGTGGAGCCGCTCCGCAAGCTCACCCGGCTCGCCACGCTCGACCTGCGCAACAACAGCATCGCTCACGTGCCGGCCAAACTCGGCTACATGGAGCAGCTCAGGTGGGCGAGAGCGCGGGACGGAGGGTGGCCCGCCCCGGCCCGGCCCGGCCCGTCCGCCTGAGCTGGCGTCATTTACCCCTCCGCGGAGATAGTTGGTAGTTCGGGAGCAGAACTTACGACAGATGACGAAATTGGAGGCTGGCTGCCAGGAACCTGATGAATAGTTTTTAGAGCGAATTCCGACTTTATTTTATGTATTCTATTTGTTCAAAGTCGTTCGTTTATTTATAAGTTTTGTTAATTGGTTTCTTTATCAGAAAATGAATATAATTAAAATTGAATAAATGTAGGAGGTGAAGTATGAAGAATACCTTTGTGTTCACGTGGTCACATATTCCGAATATGATGTTTGTTGGAGTTTTAAGGGCTCGTCGTCGGTGGAATAATTATGTTCTCACGACATTACATTCCGAATATGAATTGCTGTTTTCCCGTGCGTTGTGTGCGCTGTCTTTATCGTTAAGTAACCAAGTATCCGCCACTGCCGCCAGGTCTCTCGGTCTGGAGGGTAATCTGTTCAAGCAGCCTCGGCCGGCGATCCTGGCCCAGGGCACCGCCTCCATCCTGCAGTATCTGAAGGACCGTGTGCCCATGTCGGAACGCACCGAGTAAGCCGCAGCCGCCGGCTGAGAAATCTTCTGGAGAACGTGCTAGACAGTAGATATTACAGCTTCCGCGGGGCCAGTTTATCATTAATCGGCTTCAATACTCGCTTTTCAGGACCTAATGCTGCGTGCACTTCGCATAATGATAGTCAGTAACCATGGTCCATTAGTGGGGTTTTACTGTTTTACTCATCTTTATCACTACGGTTTTATTTCGCGACACTGCTATGAGAATGCAATAGGGCGATGATTAGGGCAATGGGGTGATAGGGCCATTGAAGTGATTTTGTTGGTTGTTTTTGTCCACTCGGGAGGTCACTGGGGAAAATAAGGTAGATAAGCATCGCATCTGACCAGAGCATGGCTAGCAATCGAGTGATGCTGTTTAGCGGCTCATATGGCGCCGGTAGTGCTGACTGTGATATCTCCTCGGCTGAGCATTAGTAGCGGTGACACGGCTATGATGTAGTGCTGCACACGGTTTTGATCACACTCCACTGATCACAGTGTTCACTGTGGCTCATGCCTGCTTGTGGCGCGGCGTGGTGTCCGTGTCCGCAGTGATATTTACCGGTGATTGCCGATCCTTCTACACCCGGTGACAGCCAGCTCAGACGTCCGTTCGTGCGGCCTGCGTGCCTGTGTGCCTGTGTGGGATGGCCAGTTCCAATCAACTGACCGCGACCGGACACCTTCGTGCGAGGTCGGGTTTCACCAATCGGTGTGGGGCAGGAGACGGCATTTCCGTTCGGCCATCCCGGGTTGTGACAGCTTGTGGCGATGATGCCGTGTGATTCATACCTGCTGGATCAGGTGACCAGTCTGAACAGTTATTAGTTTGTGTGGATTTGTTGGTGTTTTGTGGGCACAGACTTGTACCATTGTGAGCTTTGGCAGCTTGGAGATGCTTTTGGGATAGTCCTTAATTATTATTTCATCATTGTGAACCGTCAGTACTACAGACAGTATATTGGCCAGCGTTCTATAATGTTCCGCAATTCCTTTGACATCTGAAATAATTTCTTTGAAGACCATCTTTTATATATTTGACGTTGCATAATGTTGGCGTTTTACTGTACTTAATCGAAAAATATAGCTTTTTTAACCTTAGATTATTTTATCTGGTTACTGTTAAATAAATTTGGATTTATTGATCTGTGACCAATGCATTTGTAAGAAATTTTGTTCCAATCGAGTATACATCGTTTTTTCCGTGGCAGATGGTCCCACCGCGTGAAATATGGAACAGCCATGGAGCGACACTTTGCCATATCGTTAATAGTTTAGTTGTACCTTCAGTTTGTAATTCCTCTGTCATGTCGGTTGATGTCTACCCTGTGAGAGTGTGCGAGCTGGTGTCTGCTCGTAATTGAATAACGGGACGTCAGATGCAAGCTTCGTGAGACGACTCAATATGCACGTTTAATCTGCAGTGCCTTGCATCGCTTCCCTAATGTGCATCGACTGAATACATTGAGCCACTACATGGTTGTTTTTGTCGTTATATATTTCATTAAACATATTTCAAACATCTCGCACTAACAGCGTTGCAAAGTAGGTCGCTGATGACACCCGTTCGCCATCTGAAAGTCTAGCGTTTCACACAACCGTCGCTATAATTGGAAGACCAAACATAATTGGGTCAGGTTGGCTTGTGACGTCATAAACAAATGGTGACGTGACGTTATTGAACCACGTCATAACGATCACGTAGGTCCATTCGTCTTTGCCTCTGGCTTGGCGGGGTAATTGTCGTCATTTCTCGAAGTCCAACCCATTATATAACAAGTTTTTGAATCAGTTCTCAATGCAGGGCTGGTCTTTGTATTCCGTAAACTGTCCAGTTTCAACTTCCAAAGATACATGCATCTAATGTGTACGACTAGGACCCGTATCGCGCTGGCCGCAGCAACAAGTGTGTGAGTACTAAGTACCAACCGGCGTCCGGCACCAATGACTGTCGCCCTGATGGGAGTTGTACGTGCTGTCGTCCCGGAAATGGGAGCTGTCGGCGATGGCTGTCGTTCCTGTGGGGAGCTGTCAGCAGTCGCTGTCGTATCGGGTGGGAGATGTCGGCAGTCGCTGTCGTCTCTGTTGGGGCTGTCGAAAGTCGCTGTCATCCCTGTTGGAAGTGTCGGTAGTCGCTGTCGTCCCGGGTGGGAGCGCGTATTTACAAATTGCAACCGAGCTCCGCCGTGGGGTAAGGTGGGCAGGGGTTTTCGCACTACGGCTGCGGTTAAACTACCGTCTGTGGTAGAAACTTCAGGACGATGGCGCGTTTCATACGAAATGTGGCGCAATGTTTGTTTGCTTCTGAACGTTCAGTGTTCTAAACTTGTACTGTCATTGCTGTGAATTCTTCAAGTGGGAGTGTTTCAATAACAATTTGTGGATTATTTGAGTTTCTTAATATAAACATAGAATAGTATTATGAAACATTGTGTGGAAACTGCAAATACTGATATGATCAATTACTTAGTTTGGGAATTGATACACATTTTGTAGAGATTTGTCTGGCAAATGGTGTAACAAACCTCAAGCCTATCATGATCTGAAGCTGTTGTAACAAATCAAAATTGCTTTGATGTTACATAGTACCTTGTTGGAAAGACTGGAGCATGGTTCAAGATGATGTGTAAAAATTCAAGATTGGTGGGAAAGCTTGTGACTGAAGAACGAAAACAGTTCTATATGATGGCTCAATCAAACATGGAAATGGACGACAAAAGTAGAGTTTCAACATTCCAGCATGTGAGAATAACTTCAGAAATTCATAATTGTTATAGTATTGCATTCTTCTTATGTACAGTTATAGGTTTGTTAGGGTATTTGAAATTCATTGTGTCAGTTGAGATATAGATGGATTGCGGACAAATTTTAGATTCATTGCATGGTAGCTAGGTATAAGGTACTTGTTTGTTAAAAAGGTATGTGATGAATGCCATGAGGTTTTTTATGATTTAATATATGGTCGTTGTTGTACCTACAAAAATGCAAGCTTACTAGCAACTAGTTTCTGAATCAAATCGAAAGTGTTTGCCATGAATGTAAATATGTACCTGCAAAGTATGTCAATAAATTTGTGTGATGTTGACCAGAGAGCTTTATCATCTGGGCATTTATGTCGCTTCTTACATTAGGTGTTAAGCATAGTAATTACAGATGAACTTTGTGCCAATATCTTCAATGCACAATGTATGTAGCATGTCTACAACCCTCACTGATCCTGCTATAGCTATAGGCATTTGGCACCAGCAAGACCAAGGGCATGAACTTCACAGTTGCTCAACCTTTTGCCATGTACCACCAGTCACTTTTTTACTTAAGGTGCACATAGCAGTGCACACAACAATGTGCAGAGGGCCTACACAAAAACAACATGATTAGTGTGCACTATGCACAGGATTGTACCCTGATTATTTGAATATTTTGATTACTCAACAGTCAACAGTCAGGAGATAATTATTAAATATCACAGTTATTATACATCACTTGTCAAACAAGAGCATGATGACACACATTTTGACAAGCAATCACTTGGTAGTATTCCAATAAGTTGGACAGCCATCGCCTTGGGCGTCATTTTTTCCAGGAAGGTACCTCTGCAGGTGTTGTGGTAGGCTAGGATGAATTGGGTCAAGTTAGGCGAAGTAAGGTGGTTAGGACCAGGTCAGACCATAAGGCCTGGTCAGGTTGATTTTAATCTTTCATTTTAATTTGACATAGATACCTATTACCTATGTTTTTGCTCCAGCCTGAATTTCTTTAGGTAATGAGTTAATTTTGCTTTGTTTTTATCTAATCTGTCTTGTTTTGTGTTTTGTCCCTTATATTTTGCCCTATAGGCAAGGGTGAAGCTTTTCCAGGGAAGGTGGTGGAGCATGATTGGAGGCGCTCAACCAGACGGCATCAATCAGGGCACGGTTTCTGAACGCGCACTGATGCCTGATTCAAGCCACGCTGTCTTCATGCGTGGCGGCGCGCTACTTAAAAGTCCCTAAAAGAACGGGAAGTGATGCCGATAGAACCTTCAATCATTCTGGGCTAACGCTTATGACTTGGAAAAAGTCGCGATCCCAATTCAATCGAAAACCTGTGGGCTCTTGTTAAGCAGGAGGTATATGAAGAGCCACCCGCCATAAGCACTGCTCAACCGCAGGCACAGGTTTAGACGGCGTTGGTCCGCATCAAAGCCAGTGTGCTGGAGAATCCATTGGCTGAAATGCTCCAGAACATTCGCCACTGTGTGGGTTCCTCATTTCCTCTCTGACTGTCCTTTGAAACCACTCCAAAGATATGCAGAAACCAACGAGGTGAGTAAACGAGGTGAGTAAACTGTGTTTTTTTATGAAAGGTGGCTACAAGCTCAGTTAAAAGAAAAAGTACCAGATTGTTTTGCTTTTACAGCGGGAAGAAAGGCGTCCGGATAATTTCGTTACAACCCCTGTGATGCTCAAATGGTTGCTAAATTCGAAATCAGCTCCAAAAACTAGCCTAGAAACATGTAAAACTCGAAAAAGTGAACCGAGGTCATCAAAGGTCATTGCGCTGACCTGACCTTCAGGTGACATTGACACCCACCATAATGCATGGGACCAGCATCATATCACATGTTTCAACGCTTGAAACTACGTGAAGACTGCAACCGCGCGGCTAATGCGAGCCGACATACGCCGAGTCGCGATTCGGGCCAAACATGGTCTCGAGAAATAGGTCACAGATCAAAGGTCATTTGGGTCAGGGTCATGAAATTTTCAGGGTAGGTGTAAAATTGATAAAATCGGGGGTATTGAAAGTTTCGTCGCGATCGGACGGTTTTTACGCGAGTTACTCACGAAAAACCGATAAAGCGCACCCAAAAAGGCAGAAATATGCACATGCGATATCCTATACTGCGAAAAAAGGTGCATCATTTTTGAACGTCGCGGACAAATTGTAATTACCATAAGCTCAGGCAGATGTATGGTAGAAAATCCCCCAAGTGAAATACACTACGGCGGAAAAAAATACCCTACGGCGGAGCTCGGTTGCAATTTGTAAATACGCGGTGGGAGCTGTCGGCAGTCGCCGTCGTCTGTTGGGGCTGTCGAAAGTCGCTGTCATCCATGTTGGAAGCTGTGGGCGCCGTCTGTCATCCCCGTTGGAAGTGTCGGTAGTCGCTGTCGTCCCCGTTGAAAGTGTCGGTAGTCGCTGTCGTCCCCGTTGGAAGTGTCGGTAGTCGCTGTCGTCCCTGGTGGAAGCTGTCATCAGTCGCCGACGCCCCTGTGCTGTCGCAGTTCTCATTCATGCCGAGTGGGGGTGTCCGGCGGTCAGCATCCCCGCCCCTGAATATGGTGTCCCTCTGAGTGCCGACGGCGCCTCAATGGGCCAATAGTGGTGATTGCTGGGCGCCGGCGCTGGCACACAATTGCGTCGCGAGAGTGCTCGACCGTCGGCGCCACGACGTGTCACGCGGCGCCGGCCGAGCCCAGGTAGAGCGGGGAGCGGCCGATGACGCACGCGGCGGCGTATCGACCGGCCGATGACGCCCGCCGGTGCTGCCGCTCTGTCCCGGCGGCGGCGGCGGCTCTCCGGGAGAGTCGGGCGGCCGCCAGCGCTGATCACATGAGGACGCTGACGGCCCGGGGGTGGCGGCAGAAAAAAAAAAAAACGCGGCGGTCCTGACGCAGCGGACACGGTCAATACCAGAGCTCCTTCGTCCATCATATGGAGATGAAGATCGCTCGGCAATGTACGACAAACGAGCAGCCCAGTCAGCTTATTGGTACGGAGAGATGTTATGCACGGGGCTGTGCCAGCGATGCATTCGATGAATGGAAGAATGAGAATGTTTGATGTGAGTTTTTGTTGTCATCTTTCTCAGAAATCAATCACGGAGCAGGAGAGCTATGATGACGGAACGTCACGGATATCAGTTATGCTATGGGTTCTGTTATCTGTATCTAGTTATTACATAACCGTTGCTGTTGACTATTTCTTGTTTTATATTGGTCGTTTTTTTTTATTTGTCAGTTTTAACTCCAGCTTTCTTGATCACTGACTATCTTTTGATTCACCATTTTTACCAGATATGCAGGAATGCACTGTATCTTCCTGCCCAGCTCTTAGGTACGGCCTTCCTGCCCAGTGCCCATTCCCTCGGTGGGCGCACCTCGCAATCATCGTGACATATATAAAATACAAATTACGCATTGGGTGAGTGCTCGTAGATCACTGATACCTATCATAGTATCACACAGTCTTGCGCTACCCAACTCTGACTTGAGTCTCATTCAGGCGGTGTGACTCCTTTGGGCATCCTCGTGGAAGCCATACGTGAAGACCGACCGGCTCCGAAGGACGCCAGATCCCGCAGAAAGGCGTACGTGGTCCTCAACTGGGACGACGGCCGCGCTTTTCAACTGCGCACTTTCAGACCGAAGCGTTTTAGGTCGATAGTTGTTGGTCGTTTTTTTTTACGCTTTTTGTGATGTTATCCGTTCCAAAGTCTTGCGTGGTACTTTTATTCCGTCATTTGCTTTCATTTATTTCCTCCCTACCGACCCAACCTTTCACGAATCTTTACCGTAAATGGTGAGCAGCTGTATCCATTCAGCGACAGCGAGCATCAGTGTCAGCCATTCCTCGCTGCTTGATCGGTCACTCTGACCTCATGACCCTACGTCCTGCATAGTAACCTCACCGTGACCTTGCCGTGACCTGCAGCGGCCGAGAGTCTCCTCGGCTCTGCCCGTCGCGCCCCGCCCACCGGATACTGGGGGGCGGCGCGTGCGCCGGCCGGCGTCGGCGCCGGCGGCGGCCGGCCGGCCAGACGCGCTGTCAGGTCTGCGGCGAGGACGTGCCCCGCCGTCCCGGTCAGCCCGTGCCGACCTGAGGCCAGTCGTCAGCGCGCGGTCGTGCCGCTGCTTCCTCCTGCCGACCCGCTGTATCACACGGCGGCCGGCCAAGAGTGAATGGAAAGAAGAAAGGTCGTGGACAGAAGAAGAGGCCAACAATTCCCGTCACGCAAAAGCTCGAAGCATTCGGTGCTGCTGGTGAGTGACTTTGCTCTTTCATTGGCGTATTCTTATGTCTGGGAGTGTGTTGACTGTTGTGCTTTGGTTATCTTGCATTTTAGGTAAATCTTCGCATCTCTCGTGACTCGCATCCCGAGCCCGTTTGCACCAGACCTCTTCCCGCCGAACCTATCGTGTCTCTTTGGACACGGTGGATGGGCGGCCTCGCGTCTTAGCCGTGTTCCGGGCAGGAAAGTGTAGTATGGTGTAGTGTGGCTGATATAGCTACCTGGGATGACAATTACTCCCGCCTGCCATTGATCCTATCTGTCCTGAGCGCTCGATGGCTCCGAGATAAAAGGAGACGGCGGCCGGCCGGCTGACTCTGCGGGATTGGGCCCGTCGGGTCCAGTCGGGTCCTGCGGGCGCCATTTAGTCCTAAGCTACCGTTATGCTGTGGAATGCGTGCTATAATTAATTAATTAGGCATCTAATTTAAATTATGAAAACAGTCTTTTCGATTACATCCATACCCTGTCGATTGCTGATCGAAATCTGGCAACCGTATTATCCTCAAATGAAATGGTGCTTGTTCGATAAACGCTAGATAACAAATGGATGCCTTCAAAGGTTAAAGAATAGTGATTCTGTGATGTCAGCCGTCACTCGCAAAATCTTCTACTACTAACGTCGTTCCGCTCGTCTTTGTCGTTTCCGCAGAAGCCGACAAGATGAGTCCGTCGACGAAGCCGACCCGGTACGCTGCCCAGGCCTGGATCAAGGAGAACCTGCTCCTGATCGCTACCATCTCCGGCGTGCTCATGGGCGTCGTTCTCGGTAAGGAGACGCTGTAGGTTAGGGATACAAGTCGGCTCGGATGACCGGCGCCCGAGCCAGTGCCAGACTGTCTGACGGGGAAGAGACCACCGGATTGGCGAGAGGAACAGGGTATCGTTCTTGCGAGTGTATCCTTCAAGATTTAATGGAACGGGATAATAAAGATAGAAAAAGTTATTACGGAGCGAGCGAAGCGAGCGTAGTCTTTACGGAGCGAGCGAAGCGAGCGTAGTCTTTCCTTAGATTAACGGAAATTTCTGAGTATGAGCGGCCGGCCGGCCGGCCGGCCGTGGTCACGCTTTTGCGAGGCTTATATCTCAGCAACCACTTGACCGATTTACATGCGGTAATTTTTGTAGGGTAGCTTCATTCCTTCTACCAAGTATTGCACTATTCCCAATGCATGTGGGTGACCCCTTATGCACGTGCCACGTGCAAAACGAAGAGGTGTCACTTTTGCAATTGTTGCAATATCTCGGTAACTACTGGGCCGATTGCGCTGAGACTTGGCATGTAGGTAGGCACCCACTAGACAATGCATATCCATGTGCCAGAGTTGGGGTGCTGCTGCACGTGCGCACGTGCAGGGGTCGTCTCCAGATCTCGAGAACGGCTGGACCGATTGCGCTCAAATTTGGTACACGGTTACGGAGCAGTTAGTAGGGTGCCGTGCACAAGTCAGTTGGGACCCATTTTGCACGTGCGCACGTGCAGGGTGCCGCTTCCAGATCTCGAGAACGGCTGGGCCGATTGTGCTCAAATTTGGCACATCGCTAGAGACCGGTTAGTAGGGTGCCGTGCACAAGTCAGTTGGAGGTACCCCCTCGCAATTTCGCACGTGCAAGGCCCACCCTCTCGCTCGCTCCGTTAGTCGCCCCAAAAGGCGTTATACTGGTTCCTTAGATTAACGGAAATTTCTGAGTATGAGCGGCCGGCCGGCCGTGGTCACGCTTTTGCGAGGCTTATATCTCAGCAACCACTTGACCGATTTACACGCGGTAATTTTTGTAGGGTAGCTTCATTCCTTCTACCAAGTATTGGACTATTCCCGATGCATGTGGGTGACCCCTTATGCACGTGCCACGTGCAAAACGAAGAGGTGTCAGTTTTGTAATTGTTGCAATATCTCGGTAACTACTTGGCCGATTGCGCTGAAAGTTGGCATGTAGGTAGGCACCCACTAGGCACTGCATATACATGTGCCAGAGTTGGGGTGCTGCTGCACGTGCACACGTGCAGGGGTCGTTTCCAGATCTCGGGAACGGCTGGACCGATTGCGCTCAAATTTGGTACACGGTTAGGGACCGGTTAGTAGGGTGCCGTGCACAAGTCAGTTGGGACCCATTTTGCACGTGCGCACGTGCAGGGTGCCGCTTCCAGATCTCGAGAACGGCTGGGCCGATTGTGCCCAAATTTGGCACATCGCTAGAGACCAGTTAGTAGGGTGCCGTGCACAAGTCAGTTGGAGGTACCCCCTCGCAATTTTGCACGTGCAAGGCCCACCCTCTCGCTCGCTCCGTTAGTCGCCCCAAAAGGCGTTATACTGGCAGGGGCGGATCCAAGGGGGGGTCACATGGGTCATGGCCCCCCCTTGAGGCCCGGGGGCCCAAAGACCTGCCAGGGGCACCACCGGCCTATCAGGGGTATCACAGTCCTGACAGGGGCACCACAGGACCGCCAGGGGCACCACAGGACCGCCAGGGGCACCACAGGCCTAGCAGGGACACCACGGACCTGGTGCCCCTGGGCCCTGACAGGACTGTTACGCCCCTGACAAGCCTGAAGTGTCCCCGGCAGGCACGTGGTGCCCCTGACAGGCCTGAGGCGCCCCTGCAAGGCCGGTGGTGCCCCTGGCAGGCCTGTGGTGTCCATGGCAGGCCTGTGGTGCCCTTGCTAGGCTCTGGTGCCCCTGACAGGCTTGTAATGCCCCTGGAAGGACTGTGGTGCCCCTGGCAGGCCTCTGGTGCCCCTGACAGGCTTGCGGTGCCCTTGGAAGGACTGTGGTGTCCCTGGGCCCTGACAAGCCTGAGGTGCCCCTGACAGGCCCGTGGTGCCCTTGTTAGGCCTGTGGTGCCCCTGGCAGGCCTCTGGTGCCCCTGGCAGGTCTGTGGTGCCCCTGGCAGGTCTGTGGCGCCCCTGGCAGACCTGTGTTGACTGGTGCCCCTGCTAGGTCGCTGGTGCCCCTCACAGACCTGTGGTGCCCCTGGGCCTTGACAAGCCTGAGATGCCTGGCTATGACAGGCTCGTGGTGCCCCTGATAGAACAGTGGTGCCCTTGCTAGGCCTGTAGTGCCCCTGGCAGGCCTCTGGTGCCCCTGCTACCCCTGCGCCCGGAGAGGACTATGGTGCCCCTGAAAAGCCTGAAGTGCCTCTCGACAGGCCCGTGGTGCCCCTGACAGGCCCAAGTTACCTCTGCGAGGTCGGTGGTGCTCCTGACAGGCCTCTGGTGCCCCTGGCAGGTCTGTGGTGCCCCCCCTGGCAGGCCTGTGTTGACTGGTGCCCCTGCTAGGCCGCTGGTGCCCCTCACAGGCCTGCGGTGCCCCTGGAAGGACTGTGGTGCCCCTGCCCCAAGGGGTGCTCATGGGCCCAACAGGCCCGTTGTGCCCCTGACAGGCCTGTCGTGTATACTTGCTAGACCTGTGGTGCCCCTGCTTCCTGGCAGGCCTGTGGTGCCCCTGCTTCCTGGCGGGCCTGTGGCGCCCCTACAAGGCCGTAGGTGCCCCTGACAGGTTTGTGGTGTCCCTGGAAGGACTTTGGTGCCCCTGACAAGCCTGAAGTGTCAAGGACAGACCCTTTAGACGCCAGGGTCAAGTTCGTCGGACTGACAACGATTCGCTTACCTGATAACGTTCCTGGTAAGTACTCACTACTCAGCGTCCACAACATATATACACATAACACATTCATATATACTTGCTTACAATTGGTAAATGTGGTTGTGGGTAAGAGTTAAGATACCTACTGACTAAAAATAAAAAAAAATAAATAAAAAAAACTGAAAATGGGGGCACCACCAAAATTAAGTGGACGAAATCCGTTGAGTTTTTAATTTTGGGTATAGGTAGGGGCACCACTTCGATTCATGACCCTCCCCTTGGAGTTTTCCTGGATCCGCCCCTGTATACTGGTCATATTACCGTTTAACTCCTGAACTTAACACATTTCGAATTTCAATTTATTTTCAGATTTTTAGCATTTGTAGATGATAGTATTTTTTTCCAGATGATATGAAAGATCTTAACGAATTTAGTCCTTGTTTCACACTTTTATTTCAAGCTTCCATCGTCATACACGGCCGCGGCCAAGTTCGTTTGGGGGAAAACGTGGGTGCAAAAACATCATCGATTGCGAAAATGTGAGTCATCCACAACTGGTGCCACATAGTCCTATACATACACGATGCCAGTTGTGAATGTCTAGCATGCTCGCATCTACTGATGTCTTTTGCAGCCACGTTTTTCCTTGCGTTGATCAATAAAGGACAACGGATGATATTTCAACGCACCTTGCCGAAGCTTGAAGCTTTGCATTTATGCGCAATGTTTTCCGTGTCCTTCGGGACGTCAACTGACAACTGAAGTTCGGTTGACCATTTTTTTAACACAATATACCCTATGCGTAGCGTTAATTATCGGAACCATGCCTCGTGCCCGTTTTTAAAATAAGAGGTTAAATCTTCTCAGCAGATAAATGTAAGTAGTTAACCATATATACCTTCTATATCTACGTGTGACTCACCATGCTGTATTGCTGTACCAATTTTCCATGATAGCAGTAAAAGTAAGGCACTTATCCAAATGAATACGGACGTCTGGTGGAGCTCAGTCTCCTAGGCATGGCTGTTGCCATGGTAATACATCCGGAATCGCTGCCGATAATCCAGGCGACGACCAGACACCATGGGCTCTCCGAGACGGCCAGACGGATATCGTTAGCTGCTCACTGCTCAGGTTACCAGCTGCACAGATCATACTTAAGGTGACTCAAATGCAGGCAGTTTATGCTGGCCCTCAATGTAAACAGAATTGTTCCAGGAGAGGCACTGTTGATGGTCATTTCCAGATCTTTCTGTCGGAAATGACGGTGATTTATATTACATGTAAGCATTATCGCATTGTCTAGCTCCACCTGAGTTTTCGAGCGTGAATTTCAAGTCGTCTCTGAAATCGCACCTCCTCATCTCACAGACAAGGGCTACCGGTACACGTCCCACACACTGGGGTGTAACCATGTGGCTGTCGCTATACAGCGTGCCGCTCGCTCTGTCGAGTGATGAGCCTTGTTCACCGCGCGTGTGACGGCTCATGATCAGACTGCTGGCCGAGCTGATAAATGCACACACATTCACAGACGGGCCCGAGCGGCGTGACGGGAAATACATGACACGAAAATTCAGAGGGTGGCGAATAGTTGAGAAGAAGCACTGAAAGCCAATTTGGTGCTGGCTGAACTCAATGCGTACAATACGAGTAGACATAATTTGCGGCAAACTGCAGAGGCGCGATGAAAAATAGGTATTCGGGAACGTTTTGACAATCACCTCTCAAGGTCCGACTGTGCCGTCACTCATGTTATAAATTTTTGGTTCTTATGCCTATAGACTGTAATCGACGGATAAGAATTGCCCGATATTTTCCGCTAATATAAATAATATGTATATTATATTTACCGCACCAGTCTGGCTGGTGAAGATAACCAGAAAATTCAGAATAACTGTGTGTAAAATGGAATACTCCTTTCGAAACCCGAAACAATTTTCCTGAGAAAGATGCACATGTGTGACCAGTGATCACATATGGCGTGTCGTTCGGGGCTTTCAATGGACCTTTAGATCGCCGGCTGCCGCTCCGGTCTCTGTTTAGAAAGTGTACGGGACCATATGTGGCTCCGTTCCGGTTAACTTAAAACTAGACAGCGGTAGCTAGCTACGAGTACCTACTCCGGACCTGGCTGTCTCCGGGCCGGATCATGGCCTAGTATCGTGCCTGCTCCAGCTCATTTTGGACCAGACACATCTTCCGTACTAGGCTCAGCGACTCTACCCTGTGCTCCCCTTCTGATTCTGAACATAGTTGGCCGGTGACTGAAACTCAGGAGTACCTACACGTGGAAAGCTCGGTCCTCTGAAAGGGTCCCATGCCTGAGTTTGCTTCGACCTAACGTATAACGTATTTGATCCTCAATTTCTCAGACTTGCTAGATACCATCAGGCATCACGATTCCCTGCATTGCACATATTCATATATGTTCTCCTGTCTCATTATCCAACTCACCGCTTAAATATCCAGGCCTTCTTGGGAGGTAAAGTCGTGACAACATGACAAAACGAACCTAAAATGCCAAAAGTTTCGATCACATGCTGCTTTCGTCAGTGGGAAGTGGATATTGTGAAGAAAAAAATCAATATAATGATCGCATTGATATAACGAATTACTTCACTCACCAAGTTCATATCTCTAATGTGTCTGATATTTCATAGTTTACTTGAGGAATACATATGTGTATCGTTAAAAAATTATTCGGTCTCGTTCAGTGTCACTCAACTCTCCTTAAGTCACCTACCCCTCGGTCTTGCCCTGCCCTGCTGACGTGTCGGCGCCCCCGGTGTGCCCGCAGGCGTTTCCATCAAGCCGTACCAGCCGAGCGAGACGGCCCGACTGCTGATCGCCTACCCGGGCGAGCTGTTCATGCGGCTGCTGAAGCTGATGATAGTGCCGCTGGTGATCGCCAGTCTGGTCACAGGTCAGTCGGGGTCACCGGGCTGGAACGGGAGAGGTCGGGTCAAAGAGCCAACATGTCACAAAGTCAGTCGAACATGTGTAGTCGTTAGTCCGCCATGTCAAGTAAGGGATCTTCGATTGGCTCGTTTGACAATTTCTTGCAGGCGTAAAATCACTTACCTAAAAGTACTTGAAAATACACATGCTGTTGTTACGGTGGAAGCGTGAACACTCAACAGTCTCTTATTTATTAATCGAGCTCTAGAAAATATGATAGTGCCTACGTTGTGAAATAAAAACCAGAACAATGTTATCTTGAAAAAGCTGTGCGACTAAGTGCTCTTCAACATTGACTTGGCGTTATTTTAGCCCCGTGATCGAGTGAATCCCCTTGATCGGCACATTGTCTCATACCAGTCACTTGTTTGACTCGTAAGCTTTGGGGAAGGGTCGACTGAAGGTCAACCTCACGGAGCGTGTTTTGGAGCGCCGGAAGCGGACTGACAATTCGTGGGTGAAGCCATAGAGATCTTATACAGGGTGTTAAAAAGAGACGATAAATAGGTAATCGTTATATCTCGGAAAGTAATTATGCTATGAGAATTATTAATGTGTCATTCAAAAGGTAGGGTAGCCTGGGGCAAGACGCCCCAGATAATTTATTTTGCTACATAAATTTTGTCCCACATCACCTGAAAGGCCAAATTTGTGCTCAATGCGTTCTTTGGACATTTTACTTTAAATTGCACCCCTCAAATTGATTCACTTATGATCGGACTCCAAGCTAGGAAGTGATTTGTGAAGCAACTGCAAATGGGGCATTTTGCCCCAACCCCAGGGCAAAACGCCCCACGGCCTGGGGCAAGTAGCCCCATACCTTAGATTAAAGATTTAACATGGTAGTTGGCTAAATCTTATGTGAGAGGTCCGTTAGACCTCTGGAGGCACGGCACTGAAGTTAGCACATTCCATCCTTTCAGGTGCTCAGCATATGACACTGTTGTATGAGCAGGTTTTTCACCTACCTCATAAGACCAAATAATAAATTATTGCAATGCAAATGTTAACAAAATACTTCCTTTGCCATCCAGTTGCTGAGAAAAATACACATAAAGGCATAGAAACTTACTGTTCGCCAGCTACCGAACATTAGAAAGTGGGTAGCCCCAACAACACAAGAGGTAAAACGCCCCAGGGGCTTTTTGCCCCGCGACCTTCTGGGGCGTTTTACCCCATCACGTAGTTCGGTCAGAGAACAACGCCTTGCACTCCAGTAAGACATAATTTAACACGAACCAACCCGGCATGATAAGCGTCAGACAATAGTTGTTCAAAATACATAAAAGTCGTTAACCTAATGTGGACCATAAAAGAACGCCATGATTCATAATCTGACAACAAAACATAAAAATCACTCAAAAAACACATTTTTAGCTATATCTCCCGAAAGAGTCATCACAATTTCTTTCCAGTCTGCTCATATAATGATCATATAGTGCACGTTTTATAGAAGAGATGATGTTTCCCCAGAACCCTGCCAGTTCCGAGAAACATCGGTGAGGCGTTTTACCTCGGCGGGGCGACTTGCCCCGGTCTACCCTAAGTATTGAAAGTTTTTTTATGGTGCGTTGGTTTTTATTGTCCCGCACGAATATTGGCCGTGCCACCTGACAACATCTCGTGCCTAAAAAATATAATATCTTACAAAGTTCACCAACCCATGACGATAGGTTTTTTTAATGAAATGTTTTCTGGAAAAGCCTTCTTACGAGAATGGGAGATGAATATCAATTAAACCAATAGCAGCATTGGACCTTTTGCTCGTCTGCGAACTGATTCATAACACCGAATGACGCCGGATGAAGAGATCAAGTTTGCCAACTCAAAAAATTATCTTTTTGGTATATAGTGGTCTACGCATACGGGGATAAAAACGGAGCGAGCAAAGCTGTTGACTCGATATTTTGATTTGCTGGATTTTGAAAACTTTTTCCTACGTCAACACTTTGCTCTTATAGCATTAGGCACATTTTGTCGAGCGGATGATAATTCCACACCACTGTCAGTTTGACGTCAGCGTAATTCACAAATAATTAAGGCTCATCCCTGCATTAAAAACAGACATGCTTTAGCTTTGATGTAGATTCTACGCTCTCGGAATCTCGGCGGCACTACGCTTGGGCAACTCGGCGGACATCGCATTTGGCGATGGTAGGCTAGCCCGCAACGCACTGGTGCACGGCGGCACAGACTAACGGTCAGTCGTATTTGTGATCAGCCCTCTCGCTCAGGGTATCTCTCGCTGGTGCTCGCGATGCGAATTGCGAGCAAAGACGAATGTAAAGCCAAGATCAGTCGGTGACACGCCAGGGAAAGAAGCTAAAATTAGAGCGCTCTATTTATTGCTCCCGCTACTTCACCGTCTCCCATAGGGTCCTGTGTTGAGCTGGTGTCGAGGCTCTAAAAATGACGCCGATTTTTGCACCCTTCTCACAAAAACCGCTCGGACCGCCTGGAAACTAATTGTTCCGCTCTAAAAATTTCATGATCGACGGGAAAATGAATGAGGAAAAGATTGGTCCTGAAATAATTCTGAACTCCCTGTAGAACATATCGAAATATGGCTGCAAACTAGGAGCATGTCAAAATCGACAAAACAATACAAATAGGACGCGTGTATATCACACCACGGTGAGATTTACATAATGCATCGCACTGTAGCGTAAACCTCACCCGGGTGTGATTTACACAATACACTACTCCTGTGTATATCACACCACGCGGAGTGTGATTTACACAGTGGGCCGGCAATGCGTAAATCACACCGTGGTGTGATATACACAATGTGCTCCTAGTGTGTAAATCACACCCGGGTGTCAGACCACGCAGCACCTGGGTGTGATTTACACAGTAGGCCCGGCAAATGCGTAAATCACACCGTGGTGTGATATACACAATGTGCTCCTAGTGTGTAAATCACATCTGGGTGTCAAACCACGCAGCACCTGGGTGTGATTTACACAGTAGGCCTAGCCAATGTGTAAATCTCACCAGGGTGTGATATACACTGTGTGCTCGGTAGTGGGTAAATCACACCTGGGTGTCAAACCACGCAGCACCTGGGTGAGATTTACACAGTAGGCACGGTAACAAGACACTTAACCAAACCTTAGACCTGACCTGACCTGACCTAACCTAACCTAACCTAACCTAACCTAACCTAACCTAACCTGACCTACTGATTTTTGCCTACCCGTGGATGAGGAAGAAGGTACTCGCATGAAGAGATTGCAAGCAATGGTAAGTCAAATATTTTTAGGTTAAGTGGTTGTGCATCAGGCTTCAGGCCTTCGGCCTGAAGCCAGATACACAACCACTTAACCTAAAAATATTTGACTTACCATTGCCTGTAATCTCTCCTAAGGCATTGCCTTCGGCACTGCACCGCTTCGCCACGAGCATTCAGACGTCGCTTTCCATATTGTATTGGTGCTTTTAAACTTGTCGGTCGGCAGCGAACCCACCGCTACCAAGGAAAAGCGAAAATGCGGGAAAAAGCGCCCGCACCGACGGGACTCGAACCCGCAACATTCGTATCATGGTGCAAGCACCTTCACCACTAGGCCAGGCGGTCACCTGATTCCGAGAGAGAGGACGCCCGGAATGCCGCCGGAATATTCGTAGTGCTTAGTCTGATCTGACCAATGGGCGAGCAGAGTCACTGCTCTGACCAATGGACGTTCAGCGTTGCTATGACGTCACATCGTGGTGAGATATACACACAGCTGCCCTCTCTGTGTATTCCTCACCCGGGTGTGATTTACACTACGTAGTAGATTTTGTGTATATCACACCGGGGTGGGTGTGATTTACACAAATGGCCGGTATTGTGTAAATCTCACCGTGGTGTGATATACACGGTCCCATACAAATAAACTTACCGGGATTTTTTTATTTTCCATGCATCTGTGTATGAAATCAGTCGGTTTTTCAGAAAGATAATCATCTGTTTAATAAATAATTCCACAATTGCAATCGAGAAAAAAAAACATTTCTGCTGTGACGGCAGTTCTGGCATTGTGCCAGTAGTGTGGCGTGCGCGGTGCTGCGTGGTTGTCGGGACGGAGTTGTGAGTATTTTCGGTGTTTTAAATGGTTGATGGCCATTTGAACCAGCTTTATATTATTTCCTACAAATTTTTGCATCAAATTATTGCTTTGAAAGACCATTGAAACCCCTTATCTCTTCATGAAACACTATCATATTTATCGTCGACGAAAATGGCGCGGGACCCCATGTGCGTTCCGATCGAAATAAATCGTAAGTTAAATAATATTCGATGATAAGTATCATATTCTAGTGACACATTTTCATAAAATAAGGCATAAACTTTGTAAGGAAGTCAACATTGGATGATTGGATTCTTATTTTGCTCACATATCCTTGTGTAGTCAAATGGCTCAATTGTTAGATAAATGTAAGCATATGTTTTGGCTTGATGTTTGCTGTGAAACCACCCAGCCACTTGCTGGTTGAGTGGTTTTTGATAATTACCTGATAACCATTTCTCCTTTTCCTTAAAAAAACTAAAATTCTTTTCAAAGTAATCCATTTTTAGGAAAGGCGGCTTGCTCATTGACATTTCATGCTCTTGTTTTGTCATTGCTGGCAGTATTTTGATACAATAATGCAATATGAATTTTTTGCAATAATAAAACCTAAGACTAACCTAGTTAATGCGTCAATCAAACACCCAACAGAAAGATTGTGAGTCCTTGTGACGTGAAGTAGAACATTCTATGAATGTGTTGTATAGAATATGCCAAATTTTAAATTAATTTATTATTTGATACTGATAGCTGAGCATGTGAATTATGCCACAATATAATTTCATTTTCTGGTTTTGAAAAAGCCGGCAGTATTTTACTTCAACAAATGTAATATACATGGAATACATGTTGTTATGTTATGTTAAAAGTTTAATAACAGCAAACAGAAGGGGCTGTTTCAGCAGATAATGTTTGTACCTTATGCATTACCTTTCTTTTCTGCAGGACCATGCTTCCGCTGGGTGGTCGACATTTGCCTCCTGAAGAAGTTGAGCAACATGAAGACCACCAGATGAGGTGTCTGCAGTTCATGTGGAACTCTGCAGACTACAAGTGTTATGCCAACCACAACCAAAGTGCTGTGATCATGGAGGCATGAACCTCATGACAACACTTCAGATTTGCAGTTGTACCAAAGTGTGATTCAAACCACCTGTGGCATCTCACTCAATGTGTGAACAGTGTGATCATTGTGCAGTGTTCAGCTGCAACTAAGACATTTATTAGTGACTTGTTTTGCAATTAGCCACCAAAAGCATTTTTGGGCTGGCTGCTGTAATTTGTTGTGCACTGCGCAATAGTGGTAGTGTTTTGTCGCTTGTCAAGTTGTCAGTTGTGCATGTTGCATGTTTCTCTTCCCTCGGCCCTCATTATCAGTTAAGTGGTGAATTGGCATCACTCAGTCTCCCCAGATCTCCATTGACTGTCTGTCAACCACCTAACCTGAGATGGCATTTGCTAATAGTGTCAGAAAAGAAGTGATTGTAGACATTTTTAGGAATATGAGCTCCGTTTCATGCGTGTTGCAGTGGTCATTTTGTCACTTGTCCCATAGTGTAATAAATGGAAACTGTTGTTCTTTTCAAGGTACTCGCGGATGCAGAAAGCGTTGGGCCTAATTATTAAACGCACCCTTCTATCAGCGACGCACGAAATCGACAAATATCATCCTTTTTAGAGCAGGAGGAAACGAAAACTTGTGAACATAGCTGTACCTACAACAGTGCATAAGGAATTGGAATTCTGGGAGTTTTTGAAATTCGGAGAAACTCAAGTTGTCGACAGGTATGCCCCCTTGTACGTCAAAGACCGCCTAAAAAAAACAAACGTCTACAAATGAAGGCAGTATTCGTATGTTCGTTGTAATTGCAGCAGCCTAGCAACATGCATTGCGGTCCGATGGCGAATTACACTCGTGCAAAAAACTATGCCGGTAACTGCCAACGTACTTAGGTCGTAGGTGAGGAGAGGAAGGGTTATGTCAAATGTCAACATCAAAGAAATGGCTTCATCTGAGCTGTGCCTATTGTACATAATTCAACCAATCTATGCATTTCGTTTCTTGCAATCTACTCATGCTTTCACTCCAGCTTCAGAGTAATCATCCCATATTGTACGTCTTAAGATATTGATTTCTATGGCAGTTCGCAATTGCTAGCCACGTCTCACCTCAGTTTGGTGGCCCCGCATCGGCCCTTGCATCGGCCCACTCGGCCGCGCTCGGCCGCTCTAAAATTGACTTACGGAGGAGGATGGTGGCTTTTATTTTAGCTTCTCCGCTGACTGCGGGGAGCGCCGTCGCCGAGGTAGGAGCAATAATTAGCTTAAGTTTGGGACTAATTTCCACGCTTAATTAACATTTTAATGTTATTTTAATTAATTCATGTTAATCTTTGACGTATTCTCTTTCTATTGATACCATCCACCGGTCTGAGAAGTACTGCCTTGCTGCGTAAGGGCCGATAAAAGATCACGCTTTTAGGGGTATCTCTTCAACATGGGGCAGGAGCAATAAATAGAGCGCTCTAATTTTAGCTTATTTCCCTGGTATGTCACCAACTGAGATAGGCCTAAGGACGACTCAGTTTACAGGCTATTGCAGGTTTTAAGGACAATGCTACCAAAAAGCATGACATCCAGGTTTTGCGTAGTGGCTATTACCGGCTATAACTTCCCTGTCTCATGTCTGCTGCTAAAGAAGCAGAGCTCGTTGAAGCTACTGCTCAAGCCTCAATGGAGGTCTAAGTGGTCTGGTGGCTCATTTTCTGCTGCACTGTTGCCAAGAAAGAGAGTTATGATTCTGATGGCTGAGGCTGGCCTATCTTTGGGCGGTCTCCAAGACCAGAGTTCTGTGGCCAAGTCGGAGGGATGCCTGCGGCGGCCTCTCTGTCGCCGACACGGACAGTGTCGGGTGTCTGTCCAGGCGCGGATCCAGGGGGGGCGACGGGGGCGGCCGCCCCCCCCCCCCCGCCATCCGAAAAAGGCGCCCATATCCCGCGGCAGAGAGGGCGCCCCGAGCAGAAGAGCGGCGACACAGCAAAGGTTCAGCAGAAATAGGGCGCCTCCAGCAGAAGTTGGGCTCACCAAGCAGGAGAGCGACGCCCAACTGCCCATTCCCAGCAGATGAGAGTCGCCCCAGCAGCAGATGGGCGCCCCCAGCAGAAGAGGGCGTCTTGTTACAAGAATATAAAATACCTTCTGTTCAAGAGGGGCGCCCCTGGCAGCGGAAGGGCACCCTTAGCAGGAGACGTGTCCCCCGGAAGAGGAGCGACGCCCCAGCAAAAGGAGAGAGGCGCCCCCATTCCGAGAAGAGGGGCGCCCTGACAGCAGCTGGGCGCCCCAGCAAAAAAGGAGCCCCATAATAAGAAAATGGGTGCCACTGGCAGAAGAGGGGCGCCCCAGCAGAAGAGAGGGGTCTCCAGTAGGAGACGGGCGCCCCAAGCAGAAGAGGGGCGCCCCAGCAGAAGAGAGGCGCCACAGCAAAAGTTATCAGAAATAGGCAGCCTCCAGCAGAGGTTGGGCCCGCCAAACAGGATATGGGTGCCCCATTGACAATATCCGGCAGAAGACACACGCCCCAGCAGCAGATGGGCGCCCCCGGTAGAAGAGGGGCGCCCCATTACAAAAAGAAAAGGAGTATATTCTACCAAGAGGGGCGCCCGTGACGACAGCGGAAGGGCAACCCCAGCAGAGGGGCGGTGCCCCAGTAAAAGGATAGGTGTGCCCCGTTCCGAGCAGCAGAGGGTCGCCTCGCCCCAGAAAAAAAAAAAACAGGAGCCCCATAAGAAGAAAGGGGGTGCCTCTGGCAGAAGAGAGACGTTCCCCGCAGTGGAAGGGCGCCCCCACAAGAGTGGCGTCTCCAGCAAAAGAGAAGTGCCCCCTGCAAGAGAGGGGCACCCCACCAGAAGTTGGGCAGAAGTGGGGCGCCTCCAGCAGAATTTGGGGTCGTCAAACAGGAGAGGGCCGCCCTATTCACAGTAGAAAAGACTCCTCAGCAGCAAAGGGGCGCCCTAACAGAAAAGGTGCACTCGTAGTAGAAGTGGGACGCATCAGGAAGAAGAGGGGCACTTCTAGCAGAAGATGGGCGTCCCAGATAAGTGGGCCGCCTACAGCAAATTGGTCGTTCTTAGAAGGAAGAAATGAGGCGACTTAAGCAAAGTGGGTCTCTCCATAATGGATTAGGCGATCCAAGCAGAGGTTGGGCGCCCCCGGGAAGTGAGGCATACCAGCATAAGTGAGACGCTTCCAGAAAAAGGAGGGGGCATCACCGGGAGAAGGAGGACTGCACCAGTAAATGGAGGTCACCTTTTTGCTAATATCTTTTGCTAGGGTAGCGGTGCCCATCTACGACTTTTAACCCTGCCGTGCTGGTGGTCTGAGTTTTCCGTGTCCTGCTGGGGAGGGGGGGGGGGCACACTCCCTCGTCTAACTCGGCTCCTGGGCCGCGTATTGACATGCGATAAGCGGCATTCGAAAGATCGTCAAAAAACAGGACGAAAACAAAACGGTCATTTTTTAGGTCAGGTTGAATGTCAGGTCACCAGAGGTCATCAAAGGTAAAATGTTGCCTGTTTCAACATTTTTCCGTTTTCGAAGCAGCGGCACATAACCCGGAAACCAATAGAGCTATAGCGCCGCAGAAAAGCGCATTCGATAGCCCTTTTAAAGGTGTTTCTGCAAGCTGCGCTCAGATTTGACCTCAGGTCAACGGTTTAGCCTTCAGAGGGCAAAAGACTCTAAAAATAGCCTTTTTACGAACAATGTTTTCCTGCAATAACTTTTGACTCAAGAGAGTCTCGACATTACGTTTGCCAGCATTGCGTTTCTGTCGTCGAGACACGTCGAACAAACTAAAGGTTGACCTTATGAAGGGTAATTTTGAGAATTTGACCTCAGGTCAAGGTCATGACCTGACCGGAAAAGGTCATGCTGCATAGCGGTCGATGCGTATCGTCGAGCTGAACACAGCTGAGGTGTTTTTATCGCTCTAGCTTGAATCTATCAAAAGTTATTTAAAAAAAAACTGCTGTGGACCTTTCATGACATGGGATGACCTCTGGGACATAATGAGTGGTCACACTAGGTGCAATGTTCTTATTCAGTGTGTTAATTTTATATGTATCCCAATGCTTGATATTGTCTAAAATGGCGCTCGTCCAAAAGAGATGCCTTTCAGTTTTCTCCCAAAGACTTAATTATACCTACCTACCTAATGGAGACGTCGCACAACTGACCTGACCTTAAGATATCGAAATTCCGAGATATACGTTTCATGAATAGTGTTGCTTTCATCAATCGCTGAAAGGTTGAAAGCAATCATTCATTCGGTATAGCAATGGTAAGCATTTGAACTTTTTTTCTTAGGCTAGGTCACTTGACATAACCTGGTGACCTGACCTTCCATCACCCGCGTCAGACATTTTTACAACATGTGCAAAAAAGATGCATGATAAGGTATGCTGAAAATGGCGGCGCTGCGCGCAGCCGTTTTTTCAGATATTTGCGAAAAACCTGAGGGGGAGCGCGATAACGCCCCCTAGCACGGCGCGGGCTTTTAGCTCCCGATTTTGACGGTTTGGCGCCCCCTTTGTTTGGAGCGCCCCCGGATTGCCAGGTCGCCCCTATTTCGACTTGCCGCCCCCCCTCCCGAAAATTCCTGGATCCGCCCCTGTGTCTGTCACAGAACTTTTGCCAGGACCAGTGGGTCTGACGACTGATCTGCCGGGCCGGAGGATGTGGGCGGCCAGGACTGAGGGCGGCATGAACTGATCTCCCGAGCTGGACTGATCTCCCAGCCCAGAGGATGTGGGCGGCGCAGAGACTGATCTCCCGGGCTGTGGGCGGCACGGACTGATCTCCGGGGCTGGACTGATCTCCCGGCCCGGACTGATCTCCCAGCCCGGACGATATGATCTGACTGATCTGCCGGGCTGTGGGCGTCTCGGAGACTGATCCCCGGGACTATGGGCAGCGCGGAGACCGATCCCCGGGACTGTGGGCGGCGCGGAGACTGATCCCCGGGGCTGTGGGCGGCTAGGACTGAGCTCCGGGGCTGTGGGCGGCTCGGAGACTGGTGGGCGGCTCGGAGACTGATCTCCGGGGCTGTGGGCGGCGCGGAGACCGATCTCCGGGGCTGTGGGCGGCGCGGAGACTGATCTCCGGGGCTGTGGGCGGCTCGGAGACTGATCCCCGGGGCTGTGGGCGGCTCGGAGACTGGTGGCCTGGTGGGCGGCTCGGAGACTGATCTCCGGGGCTGTGGGCGGCGCGGAGACTGGTGGGCGGCTCGGAGACTGGTGGGCGGCTCGGAGACTGGTGGGCGGCGCGGAGACTGATCTCCGGGGCTGTGGGCGGCCCGAAGTCTGAGTGGATGCAGCCGCCGGCCGCCGCCGCCGCCTGCCGTATTGATTCTCGCGACGCCGGGGCCACGTGATCGGCCGGCCGCCAGCTGGCTGCAGGCGGTCCGCGCGACCCGGACTCTGCCGCAGAGCTGACGAAGCTCCCAGCTCCCAATGCAGAGCAAAAACTCGGCAGCTTACAGGCTTATACGTGCGGAGCTTCAGACGGCGAGCCGGCGGCATCAGAGTTCTGAAAATCCTCCATTCTAGTGTTTATTTTCGTTCGGTCGGACCCGAACGCAGCGCAGTTGGCGTTCCGATGACGAAGGTTAAACTGCATCAACTATTCAAATCGGGAGCAATTGCAGACTCCAGAGTTTTATATTCATCATAAACTTTGTGGCGCTCGGCCATTGAGGCCGAGCGACCTTTGCCATTTCATGCACGCTTCACAATACGCTCGGTCTGGTTGCCAATGCCGGACCTTGCTAGATCGAATGAACGTTCTAGAATTGCAGCTTTACGCCACATCTCAATGACCTTTGTTGGAGCACCATTTCGGTCTGAATATCTAGAGCCATTGCAAGCAGTGCATTGTGGGAGAAGTGAAGAGATGATGCCTCGATGATGCCTACCCGTTCATTTAATGCTATTTATTCATTCATTCGGGTTTGGCAAAGCTATATCATCAAGCTGCATTTGGTAATTTTTGTTCCGAACAGATAACGTTTCACATACTGTTCCGCGACTCTCAGACATCATCCCCGCTCCCACGAAAATGTGACACCGGCCAACACACGTCACCCGTCACCGACATCCGAGCGACAGCACGTGACACGTGAGCTGCGTGGCTGGCACGCGTGGCACGTGTCACGCGGGAAGGGCAGCTGGCACGCGGCTCGCTGTCCACGACCGAAGCTCCACGAGAGCACGAGGTGTTTGTTCGGGGCAAGGGCATTACGATGAGTGTAGGTGTCTGTGTGTGTGTGTCTGTCGTAGCTGTGCCGACTTTCTTTCCAGCGCTGTCGAATGGGAGAAGCTACAGGTGTAGAGTTAAGCCCAGTGGTGACAGCGAAATCACACTGTCCCGGTGACCTAATAAAACCGGTCGGTGCTGAGCGTGCCAGCTGGCTTCACGATGTTGGCATCGAAGGAACCCTAAAAACGATGCGTCGATTCATACCCGTGCTCACCTATGTTTTTCTAGCGAGTCGTTTGCAAAGGTTTTCGTAGATTTCTGTAAATTATTGACGCTCGAGTACCTGAGGTGTCATCAATATGCATCCGTCCGATGTCCATTTACATTTTGATACTTAAACTTGCACAAAACATCTGAAAATCTGCAAAGATAAAAGCGCAAAGCCCGCCTCTCCCACCTGATTCATACAAACAAATAAGCAGTTCGACTTGGCTTAGAGTTAGGCATCGGGTTACCTGTCTGAGAGCCACATGTGGACCGATCTGGCTGCTGTCAGCGCCCGCTGGCCCCTGTTCCCGTGTCAGACGTCTGCTAGCCCCACTGACATCTGGCCACTCTCCGCGACTCCATATTTCGCCCGGCGGCGGCCGCTTGTATAACCGCGGCGGACGCCCGGGCGGCCAAGATAAGCGCATCGGTGTCTGGTGTGGCGGCGATACGGCTGGTATATGGTCACACGGACCTGCGGGAGAGACAGTGGTCGTCTGAGGTCAGGGGGTTCGCACTCCGCGAGAAGTGCACCGAAGCTTGGAGCACATTAGCCCGCTACCGGCAACAAAACGTCAGCAAAGCCACGTAAAATGCGCCACAACACTGGCAGAAATTAGGACGACTCTTCACAAGGACGACGGCTGAGCAGTCCGCATTTAGAATAGGCACACTGCTGCTAATTACGAGTTTCGCGGTACTGCCTGCGCGATGGCATCCCTGGGCTGTGATGCCGAGTTCGCAGTGCGCAGTGTGTTTTCATCCCGGTGGATTTGGCTCTGTGTCTGCGGTTCAGTGACAGCGACAGCTATGGTTTGGCTGCGGCCACCGGCGCCTCCGCACTGCCAGCCCGGTGCCTCGAAATAGCCATACCGGCGACACACCTGGGATGCCGACCTCCCCCGTCCCGTCCCGTCCTGCCCCGGTCCTGAGCGCCCCCCGAGCTGCCCCGGTCAGACGGTCACCGGCCCGCGGCGCCCGGGATGTTGCAGTTGGCAGTGAGGCGGCGACGATGACGGCGGCAGCGGTGACAGATTGGACTGGCCCGGCCGTCTGCTGACGTCCGCTGCTGACGGTGGCCGCCACGGGCGCCCGGCTCACGTGTGACCCGACAGAGGCCGGTCATTGGACCGGGGAGGGGCGCCGGGCCGATCCGCCGCCGGCCATTGTTTGGGCTCGGCCCCTGCTCGGACTGTCAGGGATGCCGTGATGGTGCATCCTAATGTCCACGTCAGGGGTGGGGTGCCATGAAATCATCCACAACTGCTGGCGGAAAGCAGCGCTGTTATGCTACCAAAAGCGAGAGTTATTGGCTATTGCAAGCGTAGCATAACATTTTATTCTTCGATATTTTTTCAACGTTGCATAACAGAACTTCCCAGAAGATGCTGAGGACCAGACTTCCCCATACGATCCTCTCGGTGCACATGTCCCAGACCTTGTCGCTGGCTGCTCTTGGCCCGGTGCCGTCGCCTGCCTGTGGGCTCGTCTGTCCGCGCCCGTCTCGGTGCGATGGACGACACCGCAGCGGCGCCAGCCGTCACTGTCACAGGCCACAGCGGTCCGGCTCTCAACTGACCCAGATCGGGAGCTCGACGGGGGCGCGGTCCGCTGGAACCCCACCAACTGCGGACCTTTTTGCGCAGCGGGAATGCCACGTTTTGTCGATAAAAAATGCCGGCTCAGCGTAAATCAACTGGCACCTGAGCGTTGTGGGTCGGCCGGAGCCGTGCTGACGTCATTACGCCGTGGGACGGCCCGCGGCGTGGCCAGCCAACGCTCAACCCTACCCCACCCCACCTGGCGCTCTATGTCAGAGCTGTTTACGAGAGGGCTGCCAGCCGGTCGTGGGAAGCCCGAGGCCGCGGCGGGCCCACCTGCATGGTGACCAATAAAACTCCGCTCTGCCGTCGGAGTTCCACACATCGAGGGATAACATTCGGGACACATCGGCAAACATTTCATTATTAAGTCTTCAATGATTTTCGGGTTCTCAGAAAATTGTTAATGAAGTAAAATAGGTCGGTGGTCCGTGACATAGGTAACCCTTTGAACAGATACATACATACATACATAAAGGTTTATTTGACCACGTGACAGTCAACGACTGGTAAAAAGGCCGTACATGAGCTGTGCAATGGTGGCACCACATGAAGAAGTGAAAAGCATCACAAAAATTAAAAACACAGTGCATTTCAAAAGAGCTCCGAACATATCTACGTGGGGATCACATCCTGTTCATTAGATCTATGAGTACAGGCACAGTGGACTTTTTATACCGCTCAGTTTTGGCCCGCGGTACGACAAACTTTCGCTGCCGGCGCAGAGGGCGCCTCACATTTGCCAGCTGCTCGCCCGGGTACAGTGGGTGGGCGGGGTTGGCGAGGATGTCGGCCGCCAGCTTGCAGAGGACAGCATCGCGACGCTCGCTCAGAGTCTCGAGGTTGAGGAGCTGGCAGGCAGAGGCGTAGTCGGTGTAGTTTTCGTATCCTATCATGATTTTGCAAGCTCTTTTCTGAACTTGCTCGATTGCTTGTGCTTGTTGCTGTGTCAGTCCCGTGTGCCACAGTTGAGAGCAGTATTCCAGACATGGACGAATGAAGCTGATGTAGACGGCGCGGATATCGCTCAGATCTGCATGGAACTGACGGAGGACTGTGAGCATGAACAGCCTGCGAGAGGCGTTTTTTGTGATATGATTTGTATTTGCCGTCCACTTTAAAGGGACCCTCCCACCTTAACATTAGTTTTGAGTTGAGATAGCCAAGTTTGCGGCCAGGCTCAGAAACCACCATTTATCCTGGTTGCAACCCCCGCAGCTTTATGGTGTTCAAGAAATTTCTTCCCTTTACTTGCAGGGTGGGACCAGCTTGGTCCCTATCTCTTAACCATTACGGGAATCTGATGACGTCATCAGGCTTTCGAACGTCCGTTAAATGTTTGACTAAAACGTTTTGTAGCACGCGGTGGTATATGCTGCTTTGCGCGCAACAAATGCCGCACTTTCAAATAAAGTCGCTAGGAATAGCGGAGATCCCAAAAAGTAAACAAAAGTAAAAGTCTAATATCTTGAAAACCGGTGAATATTTTTCGATGAAATTTGGTAGATATTCGTTTTTGCTCTTTCTGAACCGAGCGACATCACTTTCATGCCAATTCATTAACTTTTTTGAAGGTGGGAGGGTCCCTTTAAGTCAGAAGTAATATGGACTCCGAGAAGTTTCATGGTAGAGACGACAGGTACTGGTTCGTTGTTAATGATTACTGCGCCGTCCATATCCGTGTTGTGAGAGAAGTTGCAGATGAGTATATGACATTTTTTTCCGTTGATCTTCATGAGATTGTTCTCTGACCATGTTTCCAGAGTGGATGCGGCCGTCTGGGCTTTCTGAAGGACAATGTTTGCATCTCTTGCAGGAGACAGGATGCCGATACTGAGGTCGTCCACATACTTCCATCGATGATCTTCGGTAACTGCGCAGTCATTTATATGAGCCAAAAATGCAATCGGGGCGATTTTTGTCCCTTGGGGCGTTCCACACGTGGTAGTGAGCTCTGATGAGACAGGATTCGAGCCACCAAGTCGAACGACCTGTTTCCGCTCGTTGAGGAAGCTGGCTACTGTAGGCACGATGGAGGGACGAACTTGCTGGTCCAGTAGTTTCCTGAGCACGACATCATGGCTAACCAGGTCGAAGGCCTTGGAAAAATCGATCGCCAGGATGGCCGCAGCGTTTGAAGAGCTGTCTGTGTTCTTAGCCAGGAAGTCATATAGCGAGATCAGGTAATGTACCGTAGAGTAGCCTGGCCTGTTTCCGAACTGGTGTGGGTCAAGTGATGGGGTAATGTCAGCCATGATCCAGGTTGTCAAAAATCCTTCAAAGATTTTGGAGAAGAGCGGGGTGAGTGAAATGGGTCTAAGATCGTTGAAAGAGGTTGGAGGGTTGACCTTGGGAATGGGGGTGATGAAGGATAGCTTCCAAGCAGACGGAAATTTTCCGGAGGATAGCGAGGAGTTGAAGATGTGAGTGAGTGGCTGCGATAATTCGAAGGCAAACTCCTTGACCAGCCGTGCTGGTAGCTCATTCGGTGTGGTGGAGATGTTGGAGCGGATGCTGCTCAGTTCCCTCTGGACGTCAGCTCGTCGGATGACCGGTGGGGGTGCGTCCGCCGGTAGGTAGGCAGGGAATTCCTCCAGGTTGAGTGCCGGCAGCTGGGATGAGATAGATGCGAAGTGCTGGTTGACCGCTTCCGCCAGCGCCCCACCAGTCTCATACTCAGCGAAGTTTAGCTGTTCGTTCTTTACTCGGCCGGTCAGACTCTTGATTTGACGGTACCAAGTAGCCGGCTTTGCTGTCCTCATTCCTCGTATTTTCCTGTCGTAGAATTCCGCCTTGGCTTTGCGGCACAGATGAGTGGCCTTATTTCGTAGATGTCGCCACCGGTCGGACATGCCCTCGAGTCGGAAAACTCTGTGCTTCTGGGCAATGGCGTGTCGGACGGTGGCGGTGATGTGAGGCTTCCCTCGATGTCGCACTGGCAATGTCTTGGTAGGCAGAAACCGGTCTAGAGCAGTGGAGAGCGTTGACTGCAGCACCGCCACCTGTTCATCGGGGGAAGACGCCTCATATACGGGGGTCCAGTCGTGTGCTGTGATCCACCTGCCGAATGCTCTAACTCCCGAGTCCGGCAGCATTCGCACGGTCGTTCGTTCCCTCGGTGTCGGCTGGATGGTGCGCGGTCGAGCGTGCACGATGACGTGCTTGGAGCGCCCGAGGGGCGACAGCATCACAGGCTCGTGATAATAGTCACCCAGATCGGTCAGGATGAGGTCCAGAACTGAGTCCCCGTGCGTGGGGGCTGTTACAATTTGATGCAAACCATTGAGCCGGCAGAGGGACTCAACTGGAAAGCTGTTGAAATCACCGCAGATGATAAATCGAGGGCAGTCATACAGGGTACGGAGCTCATCAATGGCGAACTGAAGGTGCTCCTCATATTTCACTCGCAGCTCTGCACACGAGCCTGGTGGGAAGTAGACTGTGGCGATGCAGATATTAGATGAACCTGCCGGAAGGTGTTTAGGCCGTAATTGAAGCCATATCACTTCAACGTCTTCCTCAGAGGGTTGGAGGCTATTCAGTAGCTTCACTGGAATAGACTGTCTGACGTAGCAGCCGACGCCACCTCCCCGACGATGCAGTCTGGGTCGCTGAAAGAAGCTGAAGCCGGGGAAATTTGCCTTGTCCTGATCGACCTGCCAGACTTCTGAGATGCAGACAACGTCAGGGGCATACTCCAGTATGTTCGCGTATAGCTCGTCCAATTTATTGTTGAGTGACGTGGGGTTGGTCAGGAAGATGGCAGGTGCTAGCTGTTTCCCTGATCCCAGTACCCTGCGAGTCTCCGCGATGCTGAGTCGGGCTGGGACCGTGATCGTTCGCTGTTGGTATCCTGCATCTCTAATGGCGATGGGACGGGGCCGCCGGTTAGATCCACAAATGGCACGGATTGGCTGATGTGAGCGGCGGACCAAATGTGTCAGGCGCGCTGGGAGACTGCTTCGGATGGTCTGGGCGATTTTGCTATTCGCACCACCCCTCACCCTCTCACGCACCGCTAGAAGGTAAGCCCGGTCGTACGTGTTGTCAGCTGGCTTTCCACTGATGTATGAATGACCGATGCTCAGAGTGTGCCGGGGCAGACACCGGTTGGTTTCACCACGTGAAGGGTGGCGCTCTACACGGCGGGACCCACTGGCCCCAACGCCTTCCTGCCGGCTGCTGTCCGCTGGCAGGCCCGGCCCATCCCGGGGTTCAGCCGTCCGGTCTCGTCCTGCATGGGCGGGTCCGGGGCTGCCTGTTAGGGGGATCAGGACACGGCCGCGGCTCGGGCGCCGCTCGTACTCTATGGCACGTCTGCGGCGCGCCTGGACGTGGCGGCCGGCCCGTCTCCCCCTGCAGTGCCGCCTTACTCCGCCGCTGGGCGGGAGATTAATGGGTCTGTCCATGAGGGTTTCGCCCCTGGTCCGAGTGTCCGACGACCGTCGGAGTCGACGACGGTGAAACGTGCGGCGCGTGAGGCGGTAGATGACGACCGAGCCGTGTGATTGGCTGGTGGAGCTCTTCTAAAACCGGTAGAATTTTGGTCGAAAGAAACGAGGGCCATGGCATAGGCCTTCGGTGGTCTTGAAGAGTAAAAACAAACTTGAATATTATTCGCAAGCCCACTAGATGAGGGACGAACGAAAATCACCACGCATTGCCGAAGCTAGAACTGTTCGACACCGCTGATACTTGAAAGAACACTGGCACTATTTCCGCGGAAAAACTAGAAAACGACAGAGCGCGCGTAGGGGGCGGCTGCCAGCGAGCGGCGCTCAGCCCATGTCCAAGTTACGGCTCGCTGACAGTTCCAATAGCGCTGAAGATTTGAGGCACAGCGCATGTTACCTTCTACAGAGGAATAATTAACGTGCAACCATCTAATTATCTTGACCGATGGCTCAGTCACCTACCAATATGAGCCAGCTTACCCATGGTGACCTTTACCCTAGACTCAAGGAGGCAGAGTAGTCGACACTGTCATGGCCTCCACTGCGCCACTGTCCTCGACCCCATCCCTACCTCACTCCCCACCCAAGTGTCTATCGAACAAGTCCCACACCGACACACCCAATGACCGGCTCCTTTATCTGCCCGCAGGTTCGGCCAGTCTGAACGCCCGCATGAACGGCAAGATCGCGATGCGCACCGTCATCTACTTCGTGCTGACGTCTCTGCTGAACGCCGTACTGGGCATTCTGCTGGTGGTCGCCATCCATCCTGGCGATCCGACCATGCGCAACGCCATCGAGCAGAGCGACCAGAGCCGCCGCGCCACCATCATGGACGGCCTGTTGGACCTCGGCAGGTGCGTCCTGCGCGAGCCGGGGCACCACGGGGGGTGCACAACGCTTGATTCAGGCTATGTGATTCAGTTTGGGAAGGGTGTTTTTTTTTTGGGGGGGTCAGGGTGAAACGATGAGATTTGCTGGGATGTTTGATTGCACAGTGCTCAACTAGATGAAGATTTTCGTGAGGTTCTTGCCAGGCAAAGTGAACGGGCGGATTGCATGCTCCGACCCTGTATTTTGTTCGTCGTTGACGTAATTTTGGCAATCGTGCTTAGGCAGTTGATGGTTTGCTCGTTCGTCATTCGTCACTAATCCATGGGCCGCCGATTGGCGCAATATTTGCGGTGCGCTCAGCCAAACACTGGCTTTGCACTCGCAGCCAATTGGGTTTAAAGTGGGCCGTTCAGTGCTGCCGTCAGTGATAGCGCTGCCATTATTTCGGCGGCGGGCCGGGCTGTGGGCTGAGCTCGTCTCCCGGTACCGGGCGTGGCCGCGGCGCGCCCGGCGGGGTCGTCTCGCCGCCGGGGTCAGGTGTCAGGACTCAGGGGTGAGGTCGGGGTCGCGGGGGAGCGCGCCGTTTCCGTGCTCTCTGTGTGCGCTTGGCTCGGCGCCGGTCGACGTAGCCGTTACCGCGCAGGTTCTCTTTTTCAGAAACGTCTTCCCAGACAATCTGTTCCAAGCCTCTTTCGAGCAGGTACTTACTTGAGTCGGTAGTCGGTCCGTGCCGGGCCCGACGTGGGCTCGGCGGTGGTGGGGCGCTACGTAGAGCGTACGTGTGTCGGGGGCGGAGCTGGTAGTCCGACCCCGGCTCCGCTCCGTCCCGTCCCCGGGCCTCCTCCCTCCACTGGAATGTACTGCATGTTACTGTTCGTCTTGGAATTTGATATAAGGACATCCACCCATTGATTCATTCATTCCGGTGTTTATATAGAGTCATTGTTATTTCCTTTTAACTCGACGTCCTGCTGTTAATTTTCATTCTACATTGTCCTTTTAGTGTGTGAGTTGTGAGCAATAAGTCAGTGTTATTACGCGCATTTCCTGCTGTTTGAAATCATGCCGTTGTCAAATTTACCATAACCTTGTTCCAATTATTATCGGATATCTGATTCTATAACTGTGGCGTACAACCAAAACACGATTTTTGTTTACCCATAACGTTTACTTTCGTTGTTCATTTTTTGTTCTAGTTGCATTCACGTGACTTCAATTGTGTAGCCAATCATTTACTTTCACATTTTCTGATAACGTTTCAAAGTAAGTCGTGTGAGATTTTCTTCGAGTTTCAGTTACTTTCCTTAGACTTCACTGGAGCCACCACCTCTCAGGCTAATCGTAAATCATCTGTCTACATAACCCAATATCATCATCTCTTCATACTGTGCGAGTGAAGCGGTCGCGTCTTGCGATCGCCCCTCGCACCTCCTAAGTGATTAACTAATACCGCTGTCCCGGGCTGGCCTAGCCAGTGCTCCTTTGTCCCATCCCCGTTCCGGCGCCGCGGACGGGCCGCTGACTAGCCGACGGCCGTCCCCTTTAGACGCAGACCATCTACAAGCCAGTGGCCAGCGCCGAGAACGTGACGGAGCAGCTGATGAAGCGCTCGGTCGAGTACCGGCCCGGCACCAACACGCTCGGCATCATCTTCTTCTGCATCGTCTTCGGCACCGTGCTGGGAACACTCGGCGAGAAGGCGCGCGTTGTCATCCAGTTCTTCGCCGTCGTCGACGAGGTCATCATGCGCATGGTGTCGGGGATCATGTGGTGAGTGTTTGGTATCATATGTGAGTGTCAAAGTGTTTGTGATCATGAAGGAGGCCAATTGGAGCAGAAGATGCACGCTTTAATCCGAAGTCTGCCGAGTGCTGGTACCTACTCTCTTGCAGCTAAATACCGCTCCCATCCCAACAGCATCACATACAACCATTGTCCCCACGGAGACCGTTTGCAGGCTTCAGTGTTCGTCTGAACTAATCGCTATTTCCCCTAACCCCGATTCTCTGCGCAGGTGCTCGCCGCTGGGTATCGCCTCCATCATCTGCGGCAAGATCCTGGCCGTGCCGAAACTGGGCATCATCATGGAGCAGCTGGGCCTCTTCATCGTCACCGTGGTGGTCGGCGTGCTCATCTACCAGCTCATCATCATGCAGCTGCTCTACCTGGCCATCGTCAGACGCAACCCGTGGCCCTTCTTCTGGCACATGCGCGAGGCGTGGCTCACCGTCTTCGCTACGGCTTCCACGTGAGTACTGCACGTGGGACGGTAGTGACCCGGGACAGCCATCAACGGGGGGATTTATGGTGCCATTAACTCGCGAGCTGCTAGATTTATGGTTCTTGTTGGACTTTATGGCGGGATATTATATAGCGCATCCCAAGTGTCGTGAGAAACGAGTGTCATGCATCGTCCTGGTGCTTACATTGCAATGAAAGGTGGCCCAGTGAGAGAATCATAATATTAACACGTTAGCGCTTTCCAAATCGATTGTTTCTAACTGTTAGGGACGCGTTGTTTAGTGAGACACATCACACACTGACACGGCACCTTTCCCTCCCCTGCCCCCAGCGCGGCCACGCTACCCATCTCGCTGAAATGCGTCGAGGACAAGGCTAAGGTGGACCGCCGGGTGAGTCGGTTTGTTCTGCCCATCGGCGCCACGGTCAACATGGACGGCACGGCGCTGTTCGTCTCGGTCGCCTCCATCTTCATCGCCCAGATGAACAACATGTCGCTCGACGTCGGCAACCTCGTCACCGTGGCGTGAGTGAAAGGCAGGGACTGAGTAAGCTCAGTCAGCTCAGAGGGGTTAGCGGTGTGGTGGGATCGATTTTCCATAGCTGCCTATGTGGGTAAAGGTGGAGCAAAGTTCGTTCTACCGGCTCCAGCACTTGGCGGAACTCTGCTGTTGTTATCTGCAGGCGAATGCCCGTCGCTATTCGTTCTGTTGTCTGGTGTGCAGGTGCTCACTAGCCATTTTTCACTCTCTGTAATATCTGTCGCTTGCTAATTGGATGTTGTTTGTGCTGTAATATGCGAACATTTCGGAGGGCTCCCTACGGCCGCCAGCAGACTGTCGGCCGGGAAACAGTCTGCTGGAGAAGACCGAAATCACGAGAGGTTCGCCAAACAACGGCTGGGGGTCCACTGCGAGCAGCTGCATCGGGATTTTATCGATAATTGTATTGGAAACGCTTAGTGGTTTGCCGAACACTTTCTGTGGATTGTGAGCTTAGAGACGAAAACCAATCGCACTTCACTTCATGTGAAAGCTTCTTTATGCAGATGGAAGGATTCTAGGAACCTTTAAGGAAACTCACGATGAGAGTCTTCCCTTGGCAGCCAAGAGGCTATGGATTAATTTTAGTCGCTCACTTTGCAGCGTTATTTCTCATTAGCGTAATATTGACCGGGTAGTTTAATGGACTAATGAAGTTTCGGGCCTGTTTACTTCCCTGCCTTCAGTAATGAGGTCCTGATGACGCCACGCTCTCTGCCAAAGAAGATGAATTCGAACGTCTTCCGTGAAGGCTTCCACTAAAGTGGATCAATGAGTGCAAAAATGAATAATTGATTAACGATAGCACCTCAAGAACGTTGCAAAAGTAAAATATAATTTCTACCCAAGCTACTAGCTAGTTAAATATACCATTTTTATTTCCAGTTGCACATGGGCCCTAGCAGTTTCCTCGGTCCCGTAGTTCGGCCAATGCCTCGCCCGTATTTTTCCCGTCCCGTGTCGTCTCCCCGGGGACTCTGCTGCCGCTGTTTGAGGCCGGCTCTGTCGGCCGCGCTGTGGCTGTCTCAGCCAGACGTTAGGGCTTTCTGCCAGCTCGCGATCCGAGCTGCGTGCTCGGCCGGCGGTGGCGTCAGCCGCTCTCCCGTCTCGGGCGCCGGCCGACTGAATCGATCGCGTGAGTTGGCCGAGATCGGCCGCCCACGCCCCCGCCCAGCGCCGCCCAGGCGGCTGATTCTACCTTCTGAGGGCGGCGGGCGGCTGGACGGTGTCGCTAAGCAGCTCGGTCACAGCCTCGCCCAACGGCGATATTAGATGAACGTCTCTTACTCAGAGAAATGCCGCCTGGTGAGGCACATGTCCACAACCATCTCCCCGGCGACCGAAATGGGAAAAAGTAGTGGCCAGCTGCTACTACGGCCACGTACTCGCCGACATAGTTGAGTGGAGTGACGCTGCAGCCGATCGATAGCCGGGAAGATCCACTCAGTCGGCTTTGCGAGCCAACACGAAAACTACGCCGTTGCAGCGACGAGGAGGCCATACAAGCTCCACAAGCCG
This sequence comes from Amphibalanus amphitrite, assembly GCF_019059575.1. NCBI lineage: Eukaryota > Metazoa > Arthropoda > Thecostraca > Balanomorpha > Balanidae > Amphibalanus > Amphibalanus amphitrite. The sequence goes on along the minus strand of NW_024881609.1, from coordinate 847,763 downwards.
ATCCCTCATCATAATTCTGTTAGGAAGCTCATGGATGAACTACGAGGAATTAAATCGATGGCTAGAGGATGTGCCATGTTTGATAATCCAGCTTCTTTGACACGCGAACCCTATGGTGACCGCCTTAAGTTCCGAATGCCCACCCCAATGACGGAGTGATGAGTGTGTTTCATAATGATAAATGACGGACAGTTAAGGTGTCCTTACATGTCCACTGTTCAGTTCAATGTCCGGCACAGTGTGTGTCCAGTGTCCAATTCGATGTCCACTGTCCAGTGTTTCTAAAATGTCCCACTCATTCCGACAACTATGATTCACGCCCACTCCGAAGCCCGAAACCACTTGTCTACGCAACGCGCACACTCCCCACCACCTACTGCCATTTTCGCCCACCATTGGCCCTCTGACCGCCCCCCCCCCCCCTCTGACCCGCAGTCTGACGGCCACCGCAGCCAGCGTGGCGTCGGCCAGCGTGCCCTCTGCAGCCCTGGTGCTGATGGTGATCGTGCTGCAGGCCATCGAGGCGCCCATCCCGGACGTCAGCCTCCTGTTCGCCGTCGACTGGCTCGTCGACCGGTCAGTCGGGACTCGGGAGGGCACGGGGTAGCATACAGAGCCTGAGCACTGAGCAGTAATTCACCTAATTCCTCATCAACCGAATAAGTGAACATCTAACACCTGTGTCAACATGATCAATGTTCATTGTGCGAGTGCAAGTTCATTGTTCATTGTGTCAAAGCTTGTGAGGGTCAACTGCAAGCTTGCACAGACCCACAGTTCAGGGACCACAAGACGATGGAAGACCCTCATAACAATCTAAGGTTCTCTGAAAGTGTGAAGTCACCCACCAGTCTCGAAGGGCAAACACTGGTCTCTGAGAGCTCAGAGTTGGCACATAGTGGGCTCACAGGGGTCCATCCCCGGCCTCACGGGATCTCCAGCGATGGCTTGTGACGCACTAGAGGTGAAACAGAATCGTATCCAGTTGAGCGTGATTGAAATGTCAGGCATATTTTCCGTGAACTTGGGTCCGTGCTATTGCGTTTGAACAGTTCCGTGCCAAAGCTCCGTAAGCCTGCCAAATTGCATTATGCCGGTGATATTTGAGGTCCCTGGGGATGTCGCAATCAACCTCGCCAGGTCGAGCTCTGACCGAGTGTTTGGACCCGGATACTTCGGCACGGGTCCGGGTTCGCGGCGAGTCCCCGGGGTCGGTTACACCCGCTACGTCGTCTGATCAGGCCGAGTCTGCGCGCCAGACGGTGTAATCCGCCGACAGCGTCTCGTTGCCATAGTTACCGATCGACTCTGTCGGAGAGAAGATCTTAGTCCAGTATGACTCAGCCATAATCCGTCCTCTCTGACGAATGTAGACAGTCCGACGGTGCGCATTGATGATGTAATATGCCACGATTGAGACTGTTGGTAGGCATGCTGACGCATTGATGATGTAATATGCCACGATTGAGACTGTTGGTAGGCATGCGAACGGTTCCAGGGACTACTGTAGATCCCGGGCAGTGACCCACCTTAGTATAATGGCGGGCGTCAGTGGATTCTCACGATTTACGTCATTGACCGCTGTTTTAATGGAGTTGGAAAATTAATGGACATGAATCAGAAATAGCAGCGACTGGTGTCAGACGCTGACGTTTGTTTTGTTTTGTTGGATTAGGCCCTTTCGGTCCAATTAGACCATTTCAGAGCCGGGAGGATGATAGGATATAGGGGGAGACATTGGTCTGGGCAGGCACCCTAGTGAGTCGCCGGGGCTGAGCCCGTCCAGAGGACAGGCCACCCAGCCCCAAGGCACTCATTGCACCCGGCTACGGGGTGCGCTCCCTCGGGAGCAGCGGTGCCGCTCCAAGGGAGCAGCCCGCATGAGATTAAGTTGCCTGTCCAGCCCGGAGGGGGGTTGCGGCGTGGAGGAGAAGGATTTCAGTATCCTGAGGATAGAAGCACGGAACGGTGTAAGACGCTGACGCATAAGCCCTGCACCAACAGAGGCCGCGGTGACTCAGTCACAGCCAGTTAGGACATTATTGACCGTCATGGGGGAAAGGCGCTTTAGTCAACGTTCAAAGCTTATATAACACTGACACGTTGTGGATCTTCAATGCTCAGAGACCTGAGGCAGCTCAAACTCATATTAAAAAGGCAGCTCAAACTCGTATACCACCAATTGAGCTCGCACAACCTACGAAACTTTCTCATTGCCGATGTCAACGCCACCTGCCTCACGAGCTCCTTCTGAACCATCGCTGACCATTCTCTACCCACTTATCGCACAGGTTCCGTTCGACCAACAACTGTCTGGGCGACTGTTACACGGCGGCCATTGTGGCTCACCTGAGCCGCTCCGAGCTGAGCGACCTGCGCTCTGACACCACCAGCGACGCGCCCGACGCCGTCTCCATCGAGGACGGCGAAAAGAGCCCCCTGGTGAGACACAGGGAGGCCAGGGCGGGCCCGGGGGCGGCGAGACACCAATCGGGAGGGCGTGTCGCTCAGCTCGGAGAGATGAGACGGGGAATTGGAGGGGACAGACGGCTGATTAATCAGGGGAGGGGAGGGGGAAAAGGTCAAGGCCAGTGGAGCTCAGCCATTGGTGGAGTTGGCAGTTACATTTCATTGGTTTGATTCAAACCATTTATTTGATTTCAACTTCTGACATCTAGAGACAGATATTTGATAGCTGACTGCGGTCAATCATGAGTAAAATTCCAGCCCCCGTCGAACTTTATTCGTTAGACTTTTACCATGAGCTCTGTTCACTATCGCTCGCCCGGGGCCCCAATTTGCTGAGATCGGTAGCCGGTGCCGTCATCTAACGACATTGCTCCCTCGCCCTGCCGCCTAGGTCCAGTCGGTAAGTGCGGGTCGATACGTGCCGCTAATGAACACGGTCATATCGGCCGGACTTTTTGGCAATATCCGCCGGTATCGCAGGAAACTTAATTATCGACCCACGGGTGTTACACGGGGCCAAGGTCGCGACCGGGAGCGATCGCAGTGCTGACGTCAGCGTCAATTCAGCTCCCTCCGAGCTTCCAAGATAATTCAACCGATCCGTTAGCTACATCAATCCTGGGACCATTAGTTGCCTTTAGTTTCTTTATTTCATCGTCGAGGGGCTGCCACATTTAAGAACTACCTGACTCAGTTCGACTCTGAACATCCCTGTTCCTGACCGAGTCGATCCTCTGGTTCGCAACTGATTCTGACCTCTGACCGCGCCTGTCTGTTCTAGCCGACCAAGAGCGCCGCTGCCGCCCGCGATACCAAGGTGGAGGTGATGTCTGAGAAGCCGAACGGCGGCGCCCCGCTGGCAAACCACTCTGACATGTGAACGGGTGCCGCGCCGTAGTTCAGCTCCTGCCGCCGCGGCGTGCTCGCTTTCTGTAACTCGGCTCTCGTTGTGTAGTCGTGCGATGTCGCTATCAGGCGCTCTGGGCCAGCCCTCGGACCGGGCAGGTCGGGCGAGTAGGGAGGAGCCGATTTCTGTGATGAGAAGCGCTGACGCGCCGTATAGCTGTACTTCCCTCGGCGTGGCCGCAGCCCGCTGATCATGTGCTTCTGTGTTATCGGTGGCGTTAAGGTTGTCAGTGTTACTCGTAATTGCAGCGGAGCGCAGAGTATCTCTAAGCAGGCAATGGAGAGTGGCCAAAGGTATACGTACCACGCAAAGAGGTACATTTGCACGCAATATTATACCAGCAAGGCCAAACCTTCATAACATAAAATCCGAATATTCACTTTCAGACCGTTGCGTACGGCTGGGTCCCGATATTCGGGGCTTCATAACGCACCGCCCGTAGAGGCTTATCATACTGGAGCTGCACTCCCACACACATTAACATGGCTGACCCGAGCATCTGGCGGAAATCACTGTCTCATCCAGCAGTCCTGCGAGTTATGCGAGCTATTGGTGGTTATAACATGTTAATTGTAAGTGCAAGTTAGAAAACATCTCGGATAGAAAATGGCATGTGCTTTCAATCGCAATGAGCTAGAAATCAGAAAAGAATTCAGGAGGTAGAGAGAGCTATTGATTCCAAGAAGGCTGGGTGTGCTGTTCTGGAAAAGGCGATGGTTTAGCAGATTCTGCATTGTCCGTGCATCTAATACACCATACTATCAAAACTCCTTTTTTTCTCGACATGTGAGGAGGCACAATGCCGGTTGATTGTGGGCTTTATTGGAGCTTTGATGAGAAATGTGCAGTATATCTCGCATTAAACTCCAATTACCAACAGTCTATGTCCTTTCTGCATCACGCATTGGTTGCATGAAAATAACTACCACCGATCCACATTCAGACACTAAAACAGCTGACGATGCTGCATGCATCTCGGTATTCTGAAAGCACTTTATGGAACAACTCACAACGTGCGGCTTTAAAGACACTAGAAATGGCACATTTCTTTTGTCATCACGCAACGGCATCAATCAACACGCACAATGGCTTGCAACGTTCACTACGTACCGTAGTGCGGCATAATCTCGCACCACTGCACCTGCAGCTACTCCACAGTCCACATGCTCTTTATGAGTATCGTACACTTTTGCCCATTGAACAGTGGGGACTGGCCTTTCATTCGCTGGTGAAGATGCTGATGATGGTGTGAGCGGTGCTGCTTCTGTCAATGACGATGATGCTATGAGCGGTGCTGCTTCTGTCAATGACGAACCGGGACACTTCACTCGCCGAAAGTGTTTCGCACTGCCCTCTGGAAGGCCTGGACGGCGGCCGCCACGCCCGACCTGCGGCAGATACACGCAGTGTCTTGTAACGAGATACATATACCGCACGGAGGTGAAGGAGGCACGTCGCCGGACACAGAGGCTGCAAACGGTCAGCCGTCAGTTGATGCTAACGACACTGCTGCTGATGACAAGTTCTGTTCTAGAGCCAACTTTCCAGTTAGTACTGTATGCCTTTATCGCTCATACAAATCTGTCCCTGCTTACGAGTACATCGATCTACTTGTTTGTCTCGAACCGCATAAGCCCTCCCTCCCGTCAGCACTACAGCTGCAGCAGTCCTCGCCCCCCCCCCCCCTCCCCTCACTCACTTCATGTCAGTCCGCTGTAGCGCCATCAGTGCCCACAGACCGGGGTCCCTTTCCCCGCCCCTTCTCTTACTCACTTCATGTCAGTCCGCTGTAGTGCCATCAGTGCCGACAGACCGGGGTCCCTCCCCACCCCCCTTCTCCTCCCCTCACTCACTTCATGTCGGTCCGCTGCAGCGCCATCAGTGCCGACAGGCCGGGGTCGCCCGGAGGAGCCGCCTGCTCGCTCAGCGTCGCCGGGCTGTCTGCGTCGAGAAGCAGGTGGCCCGCGCCCACCAGCTAGGAACAGAGCACGGGTAGTGGTAAAACGTGAACGGGACAGCCCGGGGGTGGGTGGCCGCATGACGCGCATGTGTACGGAAAATAAGACACGACAACAGAAACAATCGTTCAATTGATAGAGAAAGCCGGTGATTGTAAGAGTAAGCTGATAATGTCGATCCGTTACGAGAAAATAGGCCATAGGTAACTACTTGAAAATGAAATTTATTCACAATATATTTCAAGAAAACATTTCCATGCAGATCGCAAAATGACTAAAACATTGTCAAATTAAAAATAGATGTTTCTTCCATTTCACTTCTCATGCGGGATGTAACGGCGACCTTCCATATCAAAGTCCTCCGGAATCCCTCGTCCCAACCATCCGGAATCTCTCGTCCTATAGCGGCCTCCATATCCCAACGTTCCCTCTGTCGTTCACTCACCGTTTGTGCGGCCATCTTCCTGGCGACGTGCCAGGGCAGGCCGACATTGGCCGCGCCCATCGTCAGCGCTTCACAAAAGGCCAGCGCCATGGCCGGGCCGGCCGAGACGGCCGCTGAGAACGCGTCCAGTCGGGCGTCGTCGAGCGGCTGACTGACTCCCATAGCGCCGCACATCACCTCCAGACAGAGCAGCCAGCTGTCGGGCAGGTTGGCCGGCACAGAGTAGGCTGGAGGACCGGGGAGGGGGAGGTCAGAACACTTAGCGGCCAGCGGTCGGGCAGGTTGGCCGGCACAGAGTAGGCTGTAAGAGGGTAGGTGGGGAAGAGGGGAGGTCAGAACACTGAGCAGCCAGCTGTCGGGCAGGTTGGCCGGCACAGAGTAGGCTATAGGACCGGGGAGGGGAGTCAGAACACTTAGCGGCCAGCGGTCGGGCAGGTTGGCCGGCACAGAGTAGGCAGTAAGACAGGGGAGCGGGATTAGAACACAGCCCACAGTTACCAGTCACTTGTCCGGAACGGAGTAGGTTGTAGGGCAGGGGAGAGAGGTGAAACACAGAGCAGCCTCTGCAGTCAGCTGCAGTGCACTGCAAGCAAAGCCTGAATGTTGAATGGAACTGATAAATCAAATGGCGAAATAAATGCGGCATTTTCATTGCTCGAAAGCCGCACGCTGATTTTGAACTAGGCAGGCGTAGCTAGCGTTGCATTGAACCACACACAAACTCACAACCCAAATACACACCAGCTGCTCTGCGGAGCGTGTTGGGAACTCACCGCAGCATCCGGCACCGGTGCGGACGGCCAGGTTCACCATACACCGGACCACGTACACAGAGCCCAGAGTCTGCACGTCGCCCGGCGCACACGGCGGCACGAACTTGGACGCCAGGATCTGAGAGCGGCGAGCAGGGGAAGAACGGGTTAGGTGGCGCGGCCGGGTACTAAGCAGACAGCCATTCGATGATTGTTTAGCCAGTAAAGAAGAGTTGACGATTCAGGTTGACCGACGTGATGTGGCCAGAAGCCGGAACATGCATTTGAGCGATAAAAAATTATCGTACTATAGTCCGTTTTTCTTAAGTTTGCCCCTCACTGTAAACGTCTTTTTGAACATAGCACGAGAATTGCTAGCTGAATTACTGAGAAAACTGGTTGGCGCACATTGATTTGACCAAATTTCACAGACGATCAATTTCATCAAATTTATTTACTATTTCACAGACTCGTAGCTCGTATTTGCCAATACCTACAGCCCCACAGGGATAGACGACTTCTCAGGAATTATGTCTGAACTAATGAATAAATTGCACGGCGCTTAACATAACGTTAAATCGTCGGTGTTCAAAGCTTATTTTTGAAAATATTATTCATATCTACAATACAATGTGCGCTAACCAGTTTTCTCAGTAATTCAGCTAGCAATTCTCGTGCTGTGTTCAAAGAGACGTTTACAGTGAGGGGCAAACTTAAGAAAAACGGACTTTAGTTAGGCATTCATGTCAAATAACTGAGAGAAAATTGCCAACTGAAACAAGGTCGTTTCTAACACATCTTAAACCCAGCCTACTGAAACCACATCCACGGGATTCCTTCCCACTCCAGTCTCTCTTCCCCACGCACCACTCCATATCCCCACCACCCTCCCCTCTCTCAGCATCCCTCCCCGCTCTCACCGATTCGATCCGCTCTCGGCCCAGTCCGGGCACCACGGAGATGAAGCAGCGCTCGCCGATCTGCGGGTTGGGCGCAAGCGCGTGCAGCACTTCCACTGCCACCGCGGGCGGCACGCACAGGAACACCACGTGGCACGCCTGGACGACCAGGTCGTTACTGTTGGTCACCGCCGAGCCCCAGCCGCTCCAGCGAGAGAGGTTGCGCGCTGACGGCGCCGCCACCGTCATACGACCCGAGTGGATCACACCTGGGGCCAGCGGGGGAAGGAGGAGTGAGCGCACGGCACGGGCGCGGAGGGACATCCGAGCAGCGCAACTGAAACAGGCGAATCTTCCCCGCCCACCGCCTCTACACCGAAACAACCACTTGTTACACGCACCTTTGTCTAGGATGGCGCGGGCGATGGCCTGCGCGATGGTGCCGGCTCCGATGAAGCCCACCTTGTTGCCGCCGAGGCCGATCGAGTACGTCACCCGGCCCATGTCCTGGCAGATGGAGAGATGGTGGTAGGTCGTCAGTTTGTCTTCACCTAGACATAACACGCATGGAATATGTAGCACATTCCGTAAGCCACGCTATTCACATTAGACATCCCGTATTGCAACCCACATCGGCAGAAGTCCTGTGAAATCCCGCCCTGTCCCGCGCTATCGACTCCGTTCCACCGTCCCGGTGGCGCTCACCCCATAGGAGACGTCCTGCTGGGCGGCGCTCCGCGGCGCCTGCTCCCGTGCGGCGGCGCGGCGGGCCGGCGTTCCTCCGCGCCCCATGCCCGTGCTGGTCCCGCCCACCCGGCGGCCGAAGCTGCGTCGCTCCTTCCGCAGCGTCAGCAGCTTCGCCTGAGTGCGCAGCCTCTGCGAGCCCGACACCATGTTCAGGTGGTGCTTCCTGCTCTTGGCGTGCTGGCGCAGCTTCAGCTTGTGACAGCGCAGATGCGTTTTGCACACCAAACACTCTGCCTTGTACACATCATCGGCCACAGGCCGCAGCCAGCCTGGAGTTGGGGAGGGGTGGGGGTGGGTGGGCAGTTAACACTCTTCAAGATTGACTTTTTATTTCTGTACAGCCCGTACTTGAGGACTGCATCCACAAGTTCTTAAGAAATCAAGAATCAAGGTTGAAGAAACTTCAAGAATCAAGAATCAAGAAACCAGACTCTAATAAATTCTTACCAACTTTTGATGAATAACATGCAAACCAACCTTTGAATTCAGGGAGCTCCTCCCACTCTTCCTTGTACTTCTGAAAGTAGTAGTCCTTGGTTGCGGTTGCTGGCTGCAAAGTCACATGTATTTCTTCTTCTGATCCACCCAGCTCCTGTTCAGCAGCCTCCTCTATGTTGAAGTCAGCACTGGGATCACCATCCCCAGCCTCCATAGCTTCCAAATCCTGTGAGCCACTGGGCCCTGCCTCAGCTGCTGATACTCTGTCCTCAGACTGAAGCTCTAGATGGTCATTTCTGTTGTCAGCCAAAGCATTGGCATCCAGGATCACTGGAATGGACAGTGTCAATGAGAATGCTGCATGCGCAGATGGGCATTGCCACATCAAGACCATAGGACTGCAAGCCGCTGTGGGCATGCATAGCACTACCTGGACCTTTCCAAATGAGCACACCAGCTGCAAAACAACACTATTTCAAACTCAGATGACAGTGTCATTATGTTAATTCACTCATTTCAACTCCTAGGCTAATGGCTATGTTGATGTTAGCAGATTACTAGACGCTTTAACATGATATGGGTATTGGGTATGTACCAAGTAGCACACGTCATCCAGTAGGCATAAGGCAAGCAGGCGACACTCGACAGGGCAGTCATGGTAAGGGCCTCGGTTAGGACCAATAAGGACAATGTATATTTACAAACAGATTTTATTCAGGGGCCAGATACTTACATAATATCCTATCTTGATCTACATTTGTGAATATAGCATGAGGGTAAGCTAGGCATCATTTTGTTCAAAACAACAGGGTCATGACTCATGTGATATTCTTACCATTGATATTCGTATCAGTATCGTCCCTTGACATCTTCCCGATCCTTGGAATCCACTGCCACGGTTGGATGTTGTTGTTGTTGTTGTTCTTGTTGTGGTTTAGGGCATGTAGCAACTTCGCTCTTGCGTCCAACTCCACGGTTGGAATCAAACAACCCGCGAAAAATGCATGTGATAAAATAGACAATACACAATGGGCGGAAAAGGCCAGAAATGGCAAGAAATGGCACGGATCAAGAAAACTGTCTGATGATTGGCCAACAACTGCCAAGAATAGTGCTACAGTACGTCACTTTCAAACCAATGAAAATTAAAAGGTTGGTTTGAGCTTGGCCCGCTTGGTTAATATTATTCACTCATAGGGTCTGTAAGATGCTTTTGTGATGTTTAGGTCAAAAGACAAATTGAACGCCTATTAGGTAGTTCTTTCTTACGGTATTAGATCGCCTTGGTTCTTACCTTTCTTACTTTCTACGCTGCCTTCACGATTTAGTGCTGATGACGTCATTCACTTTGGATTAATATCGTTGCTGGCTAGTGTTCTTCACAGCTTGTTTTAATACAAATGCGGTGCTTGCGGCGCCATTTGTTTTTTATGTATGATAATTTGCAATAATTATTTTGCGATTTCTGAGTATTGGTGTGTAGATGAGGCACGGCCAAGATAAAAAACAATCTAATCTGACCCCTTGGAAGTACCTTAACCGCCTTAACCTACATATTACCCAAGCCTACTCACAGAGAAATCACTGATTCAGTTTGCCGGTATTGGACGCTTGAGCCCTGGCAGCTGAGCTACGCGCCCTAATCCTACAAGAACAAGAACAAGTTTGCCGGTATTTAATTTTTTAAGGCATTCCCTGACAAGTGTACCAACCGCTTGAAGATCACCTGATTCAAAAATATGTTAGGCTGGCGTCTAATTAGTCTGTCCGCTCTATCGTGACTTAACCCGCGAGTTGCTGGGGGGGGGGGCGTTAAACGCCCCCACTTTTTTCGCCGGGCCATAGCATAAAAATGGCGCGCCGCAGGCGCGCCAAATTTTGGGTACCTGTAGGGAATTGATTGAAGTTTATTGTGACAAAGTTTCAAAAAAATCGGCCGGAAAATTTTTGAGATATCGATGTTTTAGTGACGTCATGATTTCTGAGTTTTCGACCAAAAACGGCATATGTTCAAAAAATTATATAAAATCACAGAATAGACATACAGACATGCCGTAAACGCCATTAGAATGCCAATACCATGAACAATCAAATGGCTATCTTCGATTATTGATTATCGTTCCGCATTTTCCAAAATCTTGAACTGAATCTTGACAATTTCTCGTGACTACTTCACGACCATGATACATGAATTTCTTAAATTGAACTTTTTGAGCCAAACACGTACACATATGATAAAATGAATGTCACCATCGTGTTCTACGCCCCAAATTACCCATAAAACATGTGTCATAGGTTGCGAATAACAGTTTTGATTTTCGGGGATATGTGCCTACCCGGTTGACCTGACCTTGACCCTGACCTATGCTTGACTGACCCCTACATGAAACTGACTCTCTTGTAGGCCTTGTATGATGGATTGTGCACCGTTTTGACAGAGTTTCTGACGAGAGGCGCCCATTGCGAAGTCCTGAAGTCCATGCTACTGAAAGCCCGATTTCAGGTGTTTGACCTGACCTTGACCCGACCTGTGACCTCAAAATTCAACTTTAAAGTACTCATCTGAAGCGTCTCGTCGCGTTCTTTCGTTTGCCGCCTCGTGCGTTTCGCTGCGCCTATTGGTTCTCGAGTTATCGGCTGGGGGCGTTTAACGCCCCCCCCCCCCCCAGCAAACGGTGGGTGGCGAAATACCCCAGCAACTGCCGGGTTAAGTCCGATTTATTGACCTAGGGATGGATGAGAATGTCAGTTGGTGTTGGTTTGGCGACTCAAATTAAGGAGTCTGAGTCTTTCTGCTATTAGTAGAGCAGACGTCACACAGGTTTCCCAACCAAGGAGAGCCGAGAGGCACTATACCCAAAGATGCTTCTTTCTCACAAACCTTTAAGAAACCTAACCTAACCTATAACCTACAAACCTACCCAACAACCTACAAACCTGCAGCGCCTCTGCTCGCCGGTCGCCGGTCGGAAAACCTTTGTGTAACGTCTGCTCTACTAATTATGCTAGGTAGTAGGTACCTTTCCACGCTCCGGCTTGATGGATCCACCACACTGATGTGCGGTACTTTCAGAGACTGTACATCATTACATGGGCTCATAAATCCATTATCCATATTCCATTACTTATGTTTTTAGACTCAACCATATGGATTATAAATTTTAACACTAGCTTTGCTCCAGGCTGCAAAACATAGTGATCTTGATAGGATCTTGTTTGTATGAATGCACTCTATACTCTATAGTAAGCTGTGTTATGTGAATTTACCATGGTTTATGATAATATATCAAGACAGTGGAAAACTGTTGAACTGGGTGACTGTTTTAGCTAACATGTTCAGTTCCAAATCAAGCTTTATGATTCACATGTGCAGTGAGTGGTTATTTCTGTGAGATCAGCTAAACTCAAAGATCCTTGTACTGGCTTTATGCCACAATAATACAGATCCTAGATCTAAAGCATACCTTTAGTGGTAACTGGGATTCAATGGGGATATTAAATCTTAACCTGTAGTTTATTGCAAGATCCACTGATAATTCATAATATGCAGGTGTAGGATGCAGGTACTAGGATTGATCCATGCAATGACACATGTTAGGTTGGTAATATGAAAACGGCTTCAGTTAACTGTTCACATTTGTTTCAGATCAAGGCTGTAATTGCTAAAAAAAAAAAAATGGGTGTGGAAGATGAGGGGCATTCTGGTGCTAACAGAGCCACCAGATCAGCAGTTCGCTCCACACCAGAACATGCTCCTTCCAAGCCCCGTGGTAAAGCTAGGAGGAGGAACCGCAAAAACAGGGTAAGCTATCTTTTTATCTTTCAACTTGTGTCTACATTAGACATGATGATGATTTCAGTACTTGCTTCTGAACATTTTATACATTAATCTGAACAATACCAACATTCAATGAATGTTGGAGAATGGAGCTTCAACTTTATTTTAACCTCTTCCATTTTCCATTGATATCGTCATTTCCAGAAATATGGCAGAAAGCAAATGCATAGTTAGTTCAACTCTCAATCATGTAAATTATTCACCCTACTCTCTGTTCAATGTGGCAGTTGTGATGATATTCTGTTCATATTCAGTCGAGGTTTTACTCGAGCCTCTGAAGTGTTTAAGGTACGATACTGACAACATAACATAATGCCTCGCGCAGGTGATCGAGAGTGACGATGAGGAGATGCCGGCGGCGCCCGCCGAGCCGGCCGACCCGCAGGAGCCTGCCCAGGAGGCGCTCCCGGCGGCGCCGGCCGCGCCTGCGCCACGCACGCCATCGCCGCCGCCGCCGCCGGCTACAACACTGGACATGGAGGCCGACATCTCGATGCTGGAGCCGGCCACGTTCACCACTATTGACCGCGGTCCGCCCGAGCCCATGTTACGGCTCAGCTGGAACCACAAGGTAAACATAGCCGCTCGGAGGGTGTGTGTGTGAAGTAACGCTGATAAGGTACATTTATTGTGGCAAGAGTTTTTTTTCCGCAACTTTGCAGTAATATATGTGAGAAATATTTTTTACTAGACAACAGCAAAACCAAATGTGAGCGGAGCAAAGCAGAGTTGTTTCATTGTGTCAAGTTCCATCACTTGCCGAATGTTTTCACCCGTGGGTGGAATCTTTAATCGCTGCTGAGACCACCCAAGTGTCGCAGCACGTGCTCTTTGCTGCAGCCATATGTCGATGTATCGTTTCCAGCGTAGCAATGACACGGCGCCTGTCTTACCTCCTGCCACGTCAGGTGAACCTGATGGCAGAGAAGGTGCTGAACCCGCTCATCTACATGTGCGAAAAGTGCGACTGTCCCGTCCTGCTGTACGGCCGTATGGTGAGTGCCGAGAGACGTCTTAGCTTATCGCTGGTTTGTGTACGCTACATTAGCCGGCGTTGCGCGGTATAAAGAAATACGACTTTCTGAGGCTTATGAGGCTTGAACTATGGTAAAATTTATTAATGTACGTTTTGAATGATATTTTATTCATTTGTTTCATATTTGTTATGTAAATGCAGTTACTATTATTTATTCGTTCATTCCCCATTCATTATTAATTCATTCGTTCGTTCACCCATTGACTCATTCATTCGTTTGTTCGTTCGTTCGTTCACAATTCATAATTTCATTCATTCATTCATTCAGCATTCATGCGTTAACTCATTCATTCGTTCGTTCGTTTACCATTCATTACTTCATTCATTCATTCATTAAATACGCATTCATTCATTCATTCATTCATTCATTCATTCATTCATTCATTATTGCACCTCTTCCTACCTCAGATTCCGTGCAAGCACGTATTGTGCTACGACTGTGCTAAGCCCCAGGAGAAGTGCTGGCGCTGCGGCGACCGTGCCGTGCGCGTCGAGCGCGCCGGTCTTGGCACGCTTTACATGTGTCTGCACGACGGAAAACGCTACGACAACAACGGCTGCCGGCGCACCTACCTCAGCCAACGGGACCTGCAGGTGGGTCATCAGCAGTTGGATCAACTGTGGTCTGAATGGGATGGAGGGCAGCAACATGGATGCCTTGTAGTGCCTATGCCCTAAGTGTGGTGTTTAGTGCGTAAATGGAAAAGTACGAGTATTCTGTGTGGCTTCTTTGGTTTTTGATTGTACGGCTTGCTCATTTTCTGGCTATTTAATACGAATCAGTAAACTCAATATAATCCAGTCCAGTCGGTGATTAAGGTCTACGCATCGCTTTTCTATCGGTACTGCACATCATTTTCATTCCATCTCGGGTTGTTGTGGTGGTTGATGTTGTGCCAACTGGTTGTCCTTTTTCACCTACAGGCGCACATCAACCACCGGCACCGGCGGGCACCTCCCGCCCCGCGCACGCCTCCTCCGCCGCCTCCGCCGGCGCCGCCCGAGCCGCGACGACTGCCCGAGGAGAAACCAGCGCCGGAGCGGCGCGACCCGCGGGGCGGCGACGTCCGCGGCCACTCGTTCCCGTCCCCCTCGGCCGGCAGTCACAGCCCGCACGGCGGACACGCGCCGCGCGCCGCCGCCGCCGCCTACAAGTCCAGCCCGCACGCCGGCGCCCACCGGTCCAGTCCGCACGGCAGCGGGTCCAGGGGATCGAGTCCGCACGGCGCCGGATCGGTGGGATCCAGTCCGCTCGGATCTGGATCGCATGGATCTGGCGGTCACCGTGGTCATCATGGCGGTGGACATGGATCACATGGGTCACATGGATCGCACGGATCGCACGGATCTGGACAGGGATCTCGCGGCTCGGGACACGGATCTGGTGGTGGATCCAGCCACGGATCCGGCCACCACGGGTTTCCGCCGGCCAAGCAGGCGCCTCCGCCGCCGAAGCAGCAGCCGATTCAGGTGATCAGCTCTCAGCGCAGTGGCAACCTCATCACGATCCCGATCCAGGGTCAGGAGCCGCCGCCGGAGCCGCCGCCGCCTTCCCACCCGCCGCCGGCGCAGCCGCAGTACACCGGGTACCAGCCGACGGCGGCCTACTCGACGCCCGGCTACGGCCAGCCGGAGCCGGCGCCCTACTACCAGAGCACGCCGCCGCCGCAGCCGGCCGGCTACAGCCGCGCGTTCCCGCCGCCGCAGGTGCCGCCGCCGGTGGTGCGGCCGGCGCCGCGCCAGTACCAGGCGCCGCCGCCGCAGCCGAGCCCGCCGGCCTGGCCCAGCCAGCCGCCGCCGCTGGGCAGGTACTACCGGTGAGCGCACCGCGATAATATGGGGCGGGGTGGTGACGGGAGGGAGGGAGGGAGGCTACTCTCCACCAACAGCTGACGGTGGTCGGATTTAGATGGGAAGTTGAAGAGAGCGTTGTAAGTGAAAATAACACTACGTGGCATAAATATGAAGGACCTACAATGATAATACAAATAATGAGAAGCCATTTCGGTAGTGCTTGTTGCACAGTGAACGTTCATTCAGAAAGGTCTGGTGACAGCCAGTATATTTTGTAAACGTTTTGTGTTAAGAAAAAATGATGACCAAGTCAGGGTTGGCAGAGGGTGGCAAAAACTGGTTTTTGCCAGTGGTTTTAACCGGTTTAAACCGGCTGGCAGAAACCATGGTGGCAAAAACTGGCAGAAACTGGCAAAAACTCAAGTGGCCAAAACTGCGTTGCTTGCCTAAAAAGCAATCGGTTGAAATATACAAAGTCATGTCTGTCATTGGGACCCAGTAAGCATTGTCTCGCTAGTTTACCGCTGCTTAAAATGTCTGTCGGTAGTCAATAGATGTCCACCAGGAAGTGCACTTTCATGCATCGCTGTTGGTGTGCTTCTGCACATGAGCATATGCAGGAGTCGTTTCCGACCAGACCTCGAGAATGGCTGGGTCGATTGCGCTCAAATTGGGACACCGTTAGGGACTGATTAGTAGGGTGTCGTGCATAGTCGGTCGGGGTCCATTTTGCACATGCGCACGTGCGGGGTGACGCTTCCAGATTGGGAGAACGGCTACGTCGACTAAGCACAAATTTGGCACTGACACTGTTAGGAACCGGTTCGTAGGGCTCGGTGCACAAGTCAGTGGCAGATGCCCTTTCCCACTTCTTCAATACTCGCCGCCCACCGGCGCACTTTCTCACTTTTCTCACCAAAAAGGCGCCTTATCGGTTAATTATAGAGGACTCACGAAACTATTTAACACTAAAATGGTCAAGATACCACTTCTGTTTGAAAGCATATTGTATTGACTGAATCCTACTTAAAACGTGTCCTGCTCAAACGCATGTAGAGGCATAGCGTTTTGACTGTTTTAGTTTTTGCCAGTTTTTGCCACTTTATGCCGGTTAAAACCGGTTTAAACCGGCAAATGGCAAAAACTAGTTTTTGCCGGCAAAAATGCCAACCCTGGACCAAGTTAATCTTTGGCTGGACGGCCAAGCCTTTGTGGTAGCCTTTACCGTCTGCGTTTGGGTCGCAGTCAGTACACGCCTTACGCTGGACTGCAAGGCGGACCGCATTTGGTGACTTGTTAAATGCTGTGGCGTGTCTTCCTGACTTGATAGATCTGTGCCTGTTGATGGCTCCATCCGTGGAGCTGCAAGAACGTTGGCTTTGGGTGGTGGACTGATCGAAATGATGTGATGCTAGCCGTGCCTTGGAAGCGAGTCGTGACAGACATAGCGGTCTGATCCGTTACCATTGTCGGTGGCTTCGGCCTTGGGCCTTTCCAGTATGCATAAATGCAGTGCATTGCATTCGCTTTTTGAGCCTTTGGCGTTTTGCCCGATACGTTTCCGCCATCTAACTGATGGAATTGCTGCGATGAAACAGAAATACATTTTTTAGCTGCCCACATCTTTGCCGCAATCTTGCAGTCGTTCAGTTGTATGTTATGCTCCGAAGCATGGGGCAAAAATGTAAGCAGACAGCAAAGCGCGACTACGCTGTGGGGTAAACATGTGCACTTTGGCAGTGAGGCTACGAGCCATCTGTCGCGTTACTGTTCCGGGTTCATTTGGTATAGCATTTTGGTGAAGTGCCAACAAAAATTTGGGGGCGCATGTCTTCCTACAGCCAGCGCCGTCACATTTTGAAGGTAATTTGTGCCAATTTGAAAGCCTTGCAATTCGATCGGCGAATATTCGGACCACATCGGACATCAGCGAATAATGTAGTTGATTTAAGACGCCCGCACTTCAATGGATGGCAGCTGCAAACCAGATGAAATCGGTCGCAAAATGCTGTCCCGATGATGGGGATGACCGTACACGACGAAACGTACAAAATGTTATCGATGTGAAGACCGAGCAGTTCCTCCTATGCTTTGTAGCCTTTGAAAGTAGAAGATAAGTTATCACGGCCTTGAATACAAGTCTATTTAGAAAATTAAAAAATATTTGGCGACAGCTATCCACAAAAGCAAACAATGCCCCATTGAAGAAAGGTCACACGCAACCATTCGAACAGAAAAAAAAGACTCCATTTAGTCACATCATACAATGTATTCACATATGTCACATTGAGTCAGGCTTAAACACTCGCATAGATTTCCTCCAATCTTAAAAAGCGGCGCACAAGTCATAGTCGTCCTATACAGTCTCAGTTTGTCCACGCGTCCATGGCAGGCGGGCGGGCGGCGCACGACCCGCGATTGTACTGACAAGGCACACAACATATGGCAGAGGCGAGCGGCGGGCGGGCGCGCATCGTCTTTGTACCGGGCGCCGCGCCAACCGAGAACGGGCGCGGCGCCCGACAGATCAGCCGCGGCAGCGGCGCGCGGCGCGCCAACAATGAGGTGAGTGAGTGACACCGCGAGGTAAGAGCGCCGGCACTGCGCGCTCAGTTCAGCTACAGCATGTAGCGCTCGGCGGCCGGCGACGGCGGCGGCGGCCCGGGCCGGTCGCGGTGATCGCGGTGTCGCGATCCGCCCGGCCGTTTGGCAGCCACGCTGGGCGGCGGTGGCGGCGGCGGCGGCGGCAGCGCCACGCCGTACGTGTCCGACTCGTAGTCCGAGTCGAGCGCCGAGCCGCACCGGTACGCGTAGTAGGTGGCCGAGTCCGAGTCGCACACGTCCGTGCTGCACGGAGTCGGCGGCGGCGGCCGGTTACGCAGTTTGTAGTAGCGGTACGAGCCGAGCGTCGGCGCGTGGCTGGAGCCGGCCGCTGCCGTGGAGGCCGCGGCCGAGTGCAGGCCGGTGGCCGGGCTTGGCGGCGGGTTGAGCGGCTCCAGCGGGTACCGGGTGCCCGCCGAGCCGGAGCTCGAGCTGGACGCGCCCGTCACGTGCGCCCGGTCGTAGGGCGCCGAGCTGACCGGGCTGGAAGCGGGCGCCCCGGGCCGTGACAGCACCGAGAGCTGCACTGACTCGCGGCGCGGCCGGCCGCTGCGCCGCGACGCGCCGGCCGGCCGCGGCCGCACCGACGGCCCGGCGGCCGGCGCCATCGGTCCGCCGCCGGCCGCCGCCTCGATGGGCTCGGCCTTGCCACTGCGGCAGCGGCACCACCAGAGCACGAACGCCGACACTGCCAGCGCGGTGACGGCGAACACGGCCAGGATGACGAGCAGGCTGTGCTGAGAGCGGCCGGCCCGTCCGCCCAGCGAGTCGGCCGGCACCCCGCTGACGCCGCCGGCGCACACGGCCGTCAGCTCGTCCTCGCCCAGCTGACAGTGGTGCACGCCGTCGCAGAGCTGGCGCAGCGGCACGCACTGCTGCGAGCGGTGGCAGAAGAACTGGTTGGGCTCGGCGCCGCAGCAGGCCGTCTCGTCCGAGCGGTCGTCGCACTGCGGCACGCCGTCGCAGGCCAGGCCGCGCTCGATGCACTGGCCGTTGTTGCAGGCGAACTGGGCGCCCGTGCAGGCCGAACAGTTGTGCTCGTCAGCGCCGCCCTCACACTCGGGCTTGCCGTCACACCTGGCGGTGACGGACGGGACGGGGACGGCGTCACACACCGGTCGTCACCGGCACAGAACGATACTGACACTGGGCCGGCATATTGAAAGACGAAATCCAAAATGTAAAAGCGCGGATTCAACAGACCGTGATGACCGTGGAAGACGGTCTCAATTCATTCCTTGAAATAACAATATACGCTATACAGTAGGGTCCTCCAACGGCAGTGCCATCTTAAGTTAGTAAGCGAATAGATCAAAACTTTCGCGATCAAAGTTTTGCCCCGTGCCAATACTTGTTTGGTTTGCCTCCTTATCCTAACTACCTTACTCCTCAACCCCATCCTCTCTCACTTCTAACCACTCCTATCTTTCTTTCTCCGTCCCCTTTCTCACCTCCATCTGAGTGGCACGCAGTGCGGCTCGCCGTACGGACAGGCGAACTCGTGGTGTGCGCACGACGGCGGCCGCTGGCAGGTGCGGTTATCGCGGCCCAACTCTAGTCCCAGAGGACAGGAGCAGAGCGGCCGGCCCGACACGGCCACACACAGGTGCGAGCACAGACCGTTACCGTAGCACGGGTGTGACACGATCATCTGTGGAGAGAGGAGGGGAGGCGTCAGTCACCGGCTCCATACAAAACATTGGAGAAACAGCGCCACATGTGAGCTGAGTGGAGCTGGACCATAGGCAGCGGTCCTTCAGGTTCAGAACATCATTAATGACTAAGGGATGGGATCGCACATCAGAACACATTAGCAATAGTCGGAACAGCAAACAGTCCTCCCATTTTGAAATTGTCATCCCTGTCCAGATCAGGTTAAACTTATACCATCCTACGCCCTCGTCCCTTCTTCTCTCCCCGCTCAATATCTCTGCCAGGTGACGAGACCATCCACATACCCTGACAGCGGCGCTACCGACCTGTTGTGTCCGGCTGTTCCCCCGGCCACCGCAGGCCCCACTGACCTGTCGTGTGCGGTTGGCCACGGCGGCAATGGCAGTGAGTCCCTCGGTGCGGCTGACCACGGTGCTCAGCTGCTCGCCGGTGTGTTTGTCCACCCGCTCGATCAGCTGCTGTTTGGGGTCCACCCAGTACAGGTGGGGGCCGAGCACGGCCAGGCCGCGCACGGCGCCCTCCACCTTCTGCTGCGAGCGGTCCACCAGCACGCGACTGTGCAAGCGAAGACAGAGGGGGAGGGATCAGAATTAAAGTAGTTGTAAAGTAGAGGTGGATGCGGAGAAATGTAGCTGGCGCAACGGCACACACTGCTGCGAGCGGTGGCAGAAGAACTGGTCGGTCCACCAGCACATGACTGTGCGGGAGGTGAAACAGGTGACCGGTCAAAAAAGTAGCAGAGACGTCCATCAGCATACGGCTGTTTAAGGGATGCAGAACGGGCGACATGACGTCACAAAATGAAACCGACGGAAAAGTAGAATCTGTAAGAGTACTGAGCGGACGGAAAGAAGGTGGAGCAGAACGAACTCAGACAGGGCTACAGAACATTAGCAAGGACAGTTCGTTGGTACTCAGGTTCCCTGAAAAACAATATGAGAAGAATAGGCGGGAAAATATGAACGCGCCACTGAGCAGTAGTTTGTTTCATCGTCGCAGTACTCACGCGCTGCCGTTGAGGTCGGTGACCCAGACCTTCTGCAGGTCGGCCCAGTACACGAGCTGGGTGTCGGGGTCGGCGGTGAGCGCCGACGGCGGCCGCTCCAGGTCGGCCACCAGCGGCCGACGCTGCGAGCCGTCCAATCGGCAGAGCTCGATGCGCGCCGGCGGCCCCTGGTTGGCCCACACCATCAGGCCGTGCTCGGCCATCAGAGCCAGGTGGCGCGGCCGGTCGGCGCTGTCCGGCCCGCCCACCACCACGCCCACCTGACTGCCGTTCAGACGCGTCACGTTGATGGTGTTCTGTTCGGCGCACGACCAGAACAGCACACCAGAGTACGGCTCCACCTGACACGAGACATGGGGAACGGGCGTTAGAGGCAGCTAAAGGCATACGACCAGAACAGCAGGCCGGAGCACGGGGCCCACTCCACCTGACACAGACAAGGGCGAGGGGCGTTAAGGGCAGCCTCCCAAAGGAACAAGACCAGAATAGCACTCCATAGTGCGACTCCACTTGTCACAAAAAGGGAAATGAGGGAGGAAGTTAGGGGCCAATAACCAAAGGTACACGATCAGAGCAACACGCCAGAGTACGGCTCCACCTAACAAGCAAGGTGAAGAGGCGTTAGAGAAAAACGAACGACCAGAACAGCACACTACAGTACAGCTACACCGGACACACAGGGGAGTCTTTGGAGGTAGTCAGAAACTAAGAGGCTTCTGCGGCCAGTGCTCGCTCCGTAGCGCCGTCCACTTCGTACCGCAGCCCTGTCCTTGCCGTTGACTCACCTGTATGCCGAAGGGCCGGTAGCTGTCCGGTCACCTGTACCTATGTGTGCATATTGAAGGGCCGGTGTAACTACTCACCTGTTACAGGATATCGAAGGGCCAGTGTATTACCCACCTGTATATCGAACGGCCGGTATATTACCCACCTGTATATCGAAGGGTCAGTATAGTATCCACCTGTATATCGAAGGGCCGGTGGCGGACCGGTCACCTGTTATGAGTGTATATCGACGGGCCGGTATAGTACCCACCTGTATATCGAAGGGCCGGTGTATTACCCACCTGTATATCGAACGGCCGGTATATTACCCACCTGTATATCGAAGGGTCAGTATAGTATCCACCTGTATATCGAAGGGCCGGTGGCGGACCGGTCACCTGTTATGAGTGTATATCGACGGGCCGGTATAGTACCCACCTGTATATCGAAGGGCCGGTGTATTACCCACCTGTATATCGAAGGGCCGGTGGCGGACCGCGTTGCTCGAGCTGTGCACGAGGATCACCTGAGCCGTGTTATCGTCCCGGGCTCGCCGGATCGTCTGCAGCGCACGGCACCGAGTTAGTCAAGAATGAATAAGAGTAAAAGTTAGTTTACCTTATCAATATGAAAAAAACAGCCTGAATAGTCAACCAGCTCTCCTCTTACACTGAATGAACATTCATTAATGATTCATTCATAATGAACATTACTTACTTAATGAACACTCGGAATTTTATGGCACAAGGGCGTCCAAAATTAACATGAGAGAATCTGCTTCTATGTTCGCACCAATGCTGACCAGTCAGCATCACACTATAAAACTCCCCAATCCGCCCGTATAGCGGCTCTCCTCAGTCCGTCTCGCTGACTGACCTCCGTCTTGGCGTCGGCCCAATAGAGATGCTGGTTACGCGGGTCGAACGAGAGGGCGCGCGGGTTGCGCAGGTGGGTGATGGGCAGTGTGATGTCCGGTGCCTCTCCCGGCAGGGTCATGTACCGGTGCACCCGCGACCGCTGAGCGAACAGGAGAAACTCCGCCGGGGCTGCGCAAAGAACAGAGTTAGCAGACACACAGGCGAGAGCCGGGCACAATAGAGGCGTGTCAAACATAGCCGCCTTACAACCCTAGTTCCTAGAACAGGCTATAACTAGAACGTGTTAAGAAACCAGTATAACGCCTTTTGGGGCGACTAACGGAGCGAGCGAGAGGGTGGGCCTTGCACGTGCGAAATTGCGAGGGGGTACCTCCAACTGACTTGTGCATGGCATCCTACTAACCGGTCTCTAGCGATCTGCCAAATTTGGGCACAATCGGCCCAGCCGTTCTCGAGATCTGGAAGCGGCACCCTGCACGTGCGCACGTGCAAAATGGGTCCCAACCGACTTGTGCACGGCACCCTACTAACCGGTCCCTAACTGTGTACGTACCAAATTTGAGGGTAATTGGTCGAGCCGTTCTCGAGATCTGGAAACGACCCCTGCACGTGCGCACGTGCAGCAGCGCCCTAACTCTAGCACATGGATATGCAGTGCCTAGTGGGTGCCTACCTACATGCCAACTTTCAGCGCAATCGGCCAAGTAGTTACCGAGATATTGCAACAATTACAAAACGGACACCTCTTCGTTTTGCACGTGGCACGTGCATAAGGGGTCACCCACATGCATCAGGAATAGTCCAATACTTGGTAGAAGGAATGAAGCTACCCTACAAAAATTACCGCGTGTAAATCGGTCAAGTGGTTGCTGAGATATAAGCCTCGCAAAAGCGTGACCACGGCCGGCCGGCCGGCCGCTCATACTCAGAAATTTCCGTTAATCTAAGGAAAGACTACGCTCGCTTCGCTCGCTCCGTAACCATCGATAAACGAATGGCAGAATCAAGATGATGATAAAAATAAGCATCCATCATTATCCAACTACAATCCGTTAAACCCTAAGCCTCTTCTAATAAGTATTCCGACATTCAGCTGGTCCCCACCTTCCTTGATCATTCCCACCCACCCTCCTCCCTCTCAGCGGCCGCTACTCACGCAGACAGCGGCGTCCGTCGGCTGCCAGCTGGTAGTGGCTGCGGCAGCCGCACCGGTGCGGCGGCCGCTGCCCGTCGGCCGTCAGCGGGCTGGCGAAGCACAGACTCTGACAGCCGCCGTTGTGCTCGACACAGGGCGTCCAGGCCGCCAGCTGGGAGCGGTGGAACACCAGCAGACTCACCACGTACTTCACGCCGTCGCGCACCACTGTCCGGTTGTCGCCGGTCATTTTATCGGCCCGCTCGATGCGGTCGTCGGTCCAGTCCGACCAGTATACATGTTTCCCGTACACTGCCAGTGTGTAGGGCTGTTTGAGACCGGCCAGCACCACGCGCCGGCCGTCGCCCGTCAGCTGTACCGACTCGATGCGCCTGCTGTCGATGTCCACCCAGAAGAGACGGCCCGAGTCGTGGTCGACGGTGAGGCCGTCACAGCGGTTCACGGCCGTCACGAACTGTTCCGTGGCCGTGCAGTCTAGCCGAGACCGGTACAGCGAGGAGACGGCTGACCAGTCGGCCCAGAACAGGTACCTGAGACAGCACGGCGAGGTGCCGGGAGCCAGGTCAGATGCAGGTGGCACAGCGTGGGGTACATCATCGGCAGAGCGCAAGGAGATTCACCACACCACCAGTAAGGCAAATGACATTATAATATCGTGATAAAAAGTCGTGTTGGCTCGGCCGCCAGCGTGCTAGCTTGACCCGGGTCAAATGAAATTATATCATTACCATACATGAACTTGCCAATTTCAAGGGTTCTACAAGCATCATCGGCGCTCCCCTAGCATCCACTCAACCTGTCATCACACTATCTGACTTAGATTAAGCGTACGAAAGTCGTGTGTCTGCATTCGTTAAAGTCACCGACGGCTGTCTGTCGAACGCACCCGGCACTGGCGTCGACGGCGATGCTGCGCGGGCTTCGGCTGTTGTCCCAGAGTAGCACTCGGCGACTGGAGCCGTCCACACGTGCCACCTCGATCCGACCCAGCGCCTCCGACCAGTAGATGTTGCCGGCCAGCCAGTCAACCGCCATGCCTGAACCGAGGAGCACATACGGCAGGCGAGGGGGATGTCAACTCGCGCCGGCATGGGGCGGATTCGTTGAGATTGGATATGACGGAAAACCTATGGCATGCATAAAATGACGCTTGATATCGACAGAAGAGCACAGCTCATTTAATCTCATCATTCGACATCTAGATTTCAAAATGATCCCAAAATAATGATAGCGTCGTTCCACAGACAATTCAGGTTCCATCGAAATGTCACCGCCTTCCAGTGCAATTCCCTCGCAGAAGACCCTTCTTAGTCTCTTCCACCTGCAGCTCCGTAACTGCCGGCGCTGAGCGCGGCTCACCCTCGGGGAACTCGGTGTCCAGCTGGATAATCTTCTGCAGTCCGGAGCCGTTTGTGAAGGCCCGAGATATCGACTTGTTCTTCATGTCCGTCCAGTAAATACGCTCGTCGCGCATGTTAAAGTCCAGAAACCTGTGCCAATGCGTCAACAGGTCAGTGAAGACGGAAACCATTTACAAACAAACAGGTCAACATGACGCCTCAGGGAATAATACGGTAGCGTCAGACGGACTACTGTCAAAATGCACTGCGGAAAAACTTCGGCTGAAGGAGAATCATGTTACATCAAATATACTGAAACATGACATTACAAATACACCAAAACGTTTCACTGTCATCATAACAAGGTGTCCAACATGGCCTGACGTTATTCTGACCGGCAGTGATCTGCCCTGTCAGCCTGACACACCGCCGGCAGGTGACCTGCGGCGGCGGCGTCTGACCACGAGCTCACCCGGCATCGCTGATGCCCGACAGCGGAATGATGACGTCGTTCTGCGGCGTCTCCAGGCTGATCCGCCGGATCGACTTGCTCTGGCTGTACAGCAGGAACGCCTCCGGGACGATGCACGTCTTCAGGTCCGATGTCAGTTCGTGGCCTGGAAGACGAAGTCAGAGTCAGAGTGCGCCAGCTCTTCCCTTACGCAGACTGGTGCCATTATTTTCCGTATGTATAGGTGATACCGGTACGAGATCAGACTGAAGGAGATCGGTACCAGATCAGCCTGATGACGTAATACGATACAATAGCACAATTCGTATGACCTGACACAGCCATATTGTGTTCCCCTTGACCTGACCTGATCTCAACGACTCCTACTCTATCCCGCACTGTTTTCGTACATATTTCCGGTTCCGTCCATTCGCCCTGTTGATGTTCGAGGTCGGTGCCGGTTCCACGGCACCATTCTGTTTGTGATTCTGTTTACGGCTGGAGGAGACGGCGGTGCCAGCCCACCTACCTGGCAGCTTTCCTGGCCGGCAGGCTGCAGTGGCCGTCAGCCTTCCTGTACCGGACGCGGCGGCGCAGACCCGTCAGCTCAACGAGGCCCGTGCACTCAGCAATAGGACAGTGCAGATGGGTCCGTGTGTTCAATTACTCACCAATAGAACAGTTAGTAGCGGATGGGCCCGTATGTTCAATTACTCACCAATAGGACAGTTAGCGGAGGGGCCCGTAATCCGTATGTTCAATTACTCACCAATAGGACAGTAGCAGCTGGGCCCGTCGGGTGTGTTCAGGCACAGGTGCGAGCAGTTGCCGTTGTGCTGCCAGCAGCCGTTGGTGCCGGTCGGAGCTGTGCGCGAGACCACCTTGAGCCCCATTAGGTCGGGCAGGTGTTCGACGATCACCTCCCGCTCGTCGCCTGTCATCTTGTGCGCGCGCTCGATGGTGCGCGACGTCCAGTCGGTCCAGTAGACGAAGTTGTCCAGCAGCGAGATGCCGAACAGGTGCGGCAGCTTGTTGTTGAGCACCACGCGCCGACCGGAGCCGTCCATGTTAGCCGTCTGCCGAGTCGGGGCGGCAGCCGGGTCAGGTACTGGGCGGGTATGCGACAGGGTACATGCATGCTAATCGGCGTATACGCCGATATGTTCAGCTCTAAAACAAAAGATGCCAACATTACAACATCGATTAGGGAACAGAAGAAAATGCACTTGCATAAAAGGACACCACACTGCTGCTTCACCCATGACTGTCCAGAACACAGCCACTCTGACTGTGTTTATGCTTTGAGACTCGACCCACCTCGATCCTATCTTTGCCGGCGTCGCACCAGTAGAGCGTGCGCAGCCGGAAGTCCAGCGCGATGCCGTTGGGCCACTTGAGGTCGGTGTCGAACAGAATGTGTCTGCGGCTGCCGTCCAGAGCCGAGCGCTCGATCTTGGGCCGCACGTCGCTCCAGTCGGACCAGTACATGTAGCCGGCCACCGGGTCGACGGCAATGGCACGCGGCTCGTCCAGGTCCTCCGAGATCAGCACCTGAAGGGTGTAGAGGGGAGGATTAGATCACTGCTCTCCGAGGGCTGTACCTAGGAATAACACAATTTAAGGAATAGTAAGAAATAAGAGAGCATTTATCCGAGGTCGGGAGAGGATTTTTTAGGATTCGACCGGCATCTAGGAAAGTTGTGAGATGAAGACAGAGCCTGGGAACGGAGAGAGACGAGAAGACCAGAACACTCAACGCTCCCTACGAAGGTAGTGTCTAAGGATCACGCAGGCGGCATTATGTTCGTAGCATGATAGAAAAGCCAGTGCCTGACTGCAGTGCCTGGGTGTCACGTGTCCGGCAGACCCAGCGGGCCCCACGTCCCCATCGGTGGCTATCTGGGAGGTGGTCACACATGACACACACGACACAGTCCGTCCAGCCACCAGACATACACCGCCCGACGAGCGGCCTGGGAAAACCGACCGGCCAGACGCTCCAAAAGCTTCGCCGAACACGAGAAGGACACGTGCACCCGATCGTAACAGGATACTGAGACTGGACGAGAAAAATACACCAACATCGAGTGCAACGGATGGTTCCCACAGCTGCGTCGCATGATGCCCTCCAGACAAAGACATGTAAAACATCAGGGGCAATAAATAGCGCTAATATGACAATGCACTGTTGACCAAACACGGCCATGCACCCAAAACTGTCACACCTCAGACAATGGCGCTGGTGTCAGCAGAGGTCAGACGGGTCACAGTTTTTCGTCGCGCCGGATCAGAACCGGGACAATGGATGATTCCTAGGCTCGTGGATACACTGTCTATCTAACACGTCACAACAGTTCCATCTAAAACTACCAAACCATGTCATTGTCATGCTAAATTACAAAACCCATCTAAAAAGTGTGACAACAGTTCCCATCTAGGACTACCTACCCACCCTCGCGTGTCCCCGCTGTGACCCACGGCAGCCGACCTCCGAGTACCGACCTTTCTGGCGGTGCCGTCCAGGCGCGACACCTCGATTCGGTTCGAGCCGGTGTCGGTCCAATGGATGTTGCGCGCGATCCAGTCGACGGCCACGCCGTCCGGGTTGTGCAGCTCAGAGACCACCACCGTCTCCTGATCGGTGCCGTCCAGCCGCGAGCGCTGGATGCGCTGCGTCTGGGAACGGGGAGGGGCAGCGTGAGATGAGGGGAAGAACCGCGCCGTCAGGACGTCAGAGGGTGGAACAAAGTCAGCAGACACTAAGTTAACGGGGATACGGCTATGAGCATGTAGCCTCTGTAAATGAGATCGATTCGTGACGTAATCAGACACTAGAATGACACGCTAATGAAGCATATACATCCTAAAATGTTCAATCACAAATGAACATCGTTGCATCCGTAACGTCTTAATTATCCCGCTGTTAAGCCATACACCACTGTATACCTAATAACCTCAAGCGGTCATCCAAACCGATAATCTTTTCGCTAACCCATTCCACCGTCTCCTAAGCCTTCCTCCCCATCCCGCCCGGCCGTTTCCCACCTCCCCTCCACCGTCTCCTAAGCCCCCCCCCCCCCCAGCCGTTTCCCACCTCCTCGTCTGTCCAGTAGAGCTGGTCCTCGATGGGGTCGTAGTCGACGGCCACGGCCTGTTTGACGCCCTTCAGTGGCAGCATGATGTCCGTGTGATCGGGCGTATCCAGTGAGATCAGACGCAGGTCGGTCCGCCGCGCCAGGATGATCAGACGCTCCGGACCTGCGGCGCCGCCACGGGGCGGGGTGAGCACGGCGGGATACCGACGGAAATTTACGTAGCGCAGGGACTCATCAGTGATGTTGATTTAATATGCTTAACAGACAGCCATTTTTTATCGGAAACACGAGAAAGATTTCAACAAACCTATCACTACTTAGCACTTCAGCAAAGCGCCAGCTCAGTCAAATCCTGATGATAATGCAGATGAGCTTTTGTGTAAGTTTCCCAAACCGAGACGGCCACCGGCATTCTGAATCGAATCCCAACACCACAGTACGTCGTAACACCAGCAATCAGCTGCAGACAGGGGCCATACCGAGCTGCCAATACTCACGGTCGGCGCAATGTGTCTCGTTGATGAGTCTCACTCCGGTAGGACACGAGCACGAGTGTCCGGGCAGGGCGCGGCCGGCCGCCGCTCCGGTCGGCCGGAACGCCGCTCCCGGCGACAGCAGGCACAGGTGCGAGCAGCCGCCGTTGTGCTCGGCGCAGGGCACCGGGCCGGGGCCGTGCCAGGCCGGCTGGCGGGAGGCCGTGAACACGTGCACGTCGAGCGGCTGCACGCCGCGCCCGCCGCGCTCACCGCCCAGCACCGTCCGCACGTCGCCGCCGTTCCGCTTCTTACACGAGTGGATCGACCTGCAGACAGCGAGAGGGCGAGCGCTACAGTTGGATGCCGACCATGTTACGGTAGGGAAATGTTAGGTAACTACATTTCCCTACCGTACTACTATTTTGTAAGTGCGAAATAGATGGATCTTAAATTAACGGCGCATCGCAGATTGTTTTAAAAGTGTCCAAGAGATAAAAGCGCCGAAGGCTATAGTAGTTCAGGTAGAGACTAAAGCTACTACAACACTGTATTCAAGGTTAATTTTATTTACCTGGCTGATGGAACTTCGGTACCTATCGGACTCCCTCAATGGCACTGTTTTCTGCTGTCTCGAATCCGATCCTCCAGGACAAAGTGCAGGAGATACGCACACTAAACTAGGTCCTTCTAACCCGAACTTAGCATCACTCTGACCCAGTCTCCTAAAATTGGATTTAGATTGGGTGTGCCGAGGAAAAGAAAATATCTTAGGAAGAAAAAAGGAAGTAAATACCTGTAGTATTTTTGCAAAAGGAAGAAGGCAGTTTTAGTGCCAGGTGATAAAGCAGGATTTCATGTAAGGATCTGGACAGGATCTGAAAGAAAAGGATGTGGATGTCAAGACATCCATGTCAACGTGGATGTCAACTGTCAAGTCATCCGTAGCCTGACTGTTCGAATGCATGGATTTTTTCAAGATGAACTAATGCCACTTTCTGATTTTTTGAGAAAAAAATATTTTCACTATTATAGGTGTGATTTTCCATCCAAAATTATAAAAAAAAAATGGAACACGGCTCTGACCTCTCCGCCGCCTCTCTGACTCTTCCACCCCTTCACCGCTGTCCAGACCTCTCCTTCTGACCTCTCCGCCCCTGTACCGCTGACCTTTCCGTCCCCCAGGAGGGGCCCCGCTCTGACCTGGTGTGCCAGTCGGTCCAGTAGAGCCGGTCGCGGAACAGCGTCACCGAGAACGGGTGCTTGAGCTCGCCGCCTTCCATCACCACGCGCCGGCCCGTGCCGTCGTACCGCTGAGCCGAGATCTGCGGCCGCTCTTTCTTCGCCTCAGTCCAGTACACCATCTGGGGGAAGGGAGGCGGGGTCAGTGGTGGTAGGGGTTAGTGATAAGTGAGCTACACTATATGTGGAGACATGATGGTCCACAGTTCATCACTAACACCTGTGGGAAGGGAGAGTCAGTCGGTGATGGTGTGTGTGTGTGGGGGGGGTCCTCATTCCTCCGCTGATGACACGTGACGTGACTGTCCGAAGGGTCACCTGTAGGTGAACCAGGTAAGGTGATATCACACATCGGACCAGCGGGGCCTC
The DNA here is from genome assembly GCF_019059575.1 of Amphibalanus amphitrite. Classification (NCBI taxonomy): domain Eukaryota; kingdom Metazoa; phylum Arthropoda; class Thecostraca; order Balanomorpha; family Balanidae; genus Amphibalanus; species Amphibalanus amphitrite. The sequence continues at coordinate 817,430 of NW_024881609.1, read as the reverse complement.
AGCACCGTTCCAAAAACAGGATACATGCGAAAAAAGGCATCGCATGAGTCAGTTTCAGAAGAAGTGTTACAAAAAGGTTCAAACATACAAAAAGAGCACGAGGCTAATTGTTAATCGGTGTCAATATCAGTAAACATGCTCTGGGATTGTCCAGTTCTTAGAAACGTTACTGAACATGGTGGTCTGCTAAAGAAGAAAGAGGATACAGACTATCTTCGGAAAGCAAAACACGTAAAAATAACACATGTCTTTCCTTTCCAAAAAAAAAAAAATCATGTGGCACGTCCACACCAAATTTCAGACTCTTAGTAGAAATGACACTTATATTTCCTTTCTGATTAAAAATCATCTGCACGTCCTCACCATATTTCAGACTAAGTTGTTAAAAAGTCGAAGTCTTATTTCCTTGAAATGCTGGCACGCAAAGACAAGCTGTTCGAAGGAGCGAGGGCCCCAGATTTGATTCCCAAAACACCAGCTGCTAATCCTATGTAACGGCGCTCACAATGTCCTTGTCCGGGCCGTTTTGTTAGCATTTTATGCCGTTCTGTCTGTCGCATGTCTGTCCTGTACTCAGTGTCGCAGCCAAATCGGGCCGCGACAATAGCACGATTCAGATGTCCTCGTAACAGTTTTAGATGCTACAGCTATGCATATACCGATCCACGAAACTGTTTTCGTTGAAAAACTGAGCACGTTCCTCGTTTATCGGAAAACTCGACTGTCCTATTTTCCGGCGGAATTTCCGAGTGGCCCCTCGCGGAGCCGTTTGCCGCTGTCCACGGATTTTTCATGGGTGGGCTCAGGGCTGTGCGGCCCCTACGCCACGCGGCCGGTCGATTCTCTCCACAGACCCCCGGGTCCGTCCTAATCTGCTGCATGCCCTGACATGTAAACAGACCAGGTGTCGGTACTCTGCACAGCCGGCAGTAACCGTCCTACCGCTATCACAGGCCCAGCGGCGGCCGCCGGCGCATTCCTGGCCGGCGGGACCTACCACCGGCCACCCGAGCCACCACGCCGCACTGCGGGCTCCCCTGGGACGATATTACAGACGGCCTGGCACCGGCCGGGCGGATCGCCCGTCACTGCAGCGGCCGACCTGCAGCGGGGAGAGTCTCTCTAGCAGCCCCCGGTCTCAGACATCCGACCCATCCGTCCGGCCGGCCGGCGGCGGTCACGTCCCTACCTTGGTCTCGTAGTCGATGGTGATGCCGTTGGGCCAATGGATGTCGTCGCGGACGAACACAGAGCGGGTGCTGAGGTCGCCGTCCATGCCGGCCCGCTCGATCTTCGGAATCTCTCCCCAGTCCGTCCAGAACAGCAGTCTGTCAACATTGCGGACAGTCAGAACTGGGACAGAAAGGTCATTGGTCGAAAACAGTAGCCTACGAAATATGCGAAAAGGCTGGGCATAGCGCCATGTCCATGGAGCAAGTTCTTCCACCAACCGCAGCATATTTTCATCAAATGTCCAGACATCTAGCGCCGGAACTATCTGAGCCCGGCATCTCACCTCAGGGAATCTAACGCCCTACCAACTGAGCCGCGATCCGAACTGACCCCAGACAGCATTGCACGTAAATCTGTCCTGGATGATGCCCGGTCTGGTTGGGGTTTTAGGGCGCCCTACGGCATCGGTCATGGACGGGCATCCATTGTAAGGTAGGTCTAAGTCTGTAGGTGGGTTTAAACTCTAAGCTCTCATGTGCCGTAACTGTCCACCTGCCCGACTTCAGGACATATCTCGGTGACATCAGTGTGATACTGGTCATGCTATATGGCGACTATAACCAAACAAGGAGCACTTAGCGGAGCGCTGAGTTCGTGTGGCAATCCTAGCTCGTAAATTTTACTTTGCGTCCTAAAAGAGGACGTCTGGTCACTAAGTTTTCACGCACGGCCACGCTGTAAACTAACTGGCCAGAGAGGTATATTTCTGTGACCGGCTATATGTGTCGTCTGAATTCGGTGTTTCTCAGAATGTTAACTGTACCATTCTACGAACTGTTCGTCGGACGGCCTTCGTGAGTGTCGTCAAACATTTATGTAACTGTACGCTAGTATCAATGATGTCGCACAAAAAGTGTTGCACTGAGGACGTGTCAACTCGATAAAACTAAACGTAAAACATCAACTAGTTCACGAGATCTGATCTGCTAAATTAGCCCCACGACACATCAAACTACCAAACCAAGTGCTAACATGTCATGAATCACAAGCAAGCACGACAACCAGCACGAGAATGCACCGGGGCGCCTCCTTTGAAGAGCCGTACTAAGCTAAATACTGCAAGGAAAATCATGTCGCATCATGTTAAAAGTTGTCAATTTTCTGTAGCACCAGGTTGACACTCGGGCCGGCCTCAGAATAAGGCTAGTAGGTCTAGGAGGATCGACTGTACCCCGATGGAGCCCCAGAGACCTTCAGACAGACCCCTATATCCCAAACGACGCCACCCTCGATATACGAGACTGCTCGACTGATATATCAGACCAGGCCCCTGCACGTCAGTATGCCCGGCAAATCCCCTGTCTTACAGAGCTCCCACGGCCGGTGTTCGCGCCATTCCCACGCACAGTCGGCGTTGGCGCCATTCTCACCCCTCGGAGGGCAGGAGGGCGATGGCGCGCGGCCGGTCCAATCGGTCGTAGAACAGCACGCGTCGGTTGCCGCCGGTCCTGTTGGCCACCTCGATGCGCTTTGTGTCGCTATCGGTCCAGTAGAGTTTGCCCGTGATCCAGTCGATGGCCAGTCCGTCCGGGTTGATCAGCCACTCGGTGATGACGCGCCGCTGCCAGGTCAGGGCAGGTCAAGTCACGTGAGGCCAGGGCGGGTCAGACCAGGTCACGAGAGGTCGGGTCAGGTCAATACAGGGGCAGGGGGTAGCTTCTCAGCTTAGCAGAAGGAGGCACCACCTACTGGTTGCCGGTCGGAATAGTGACTGCGGAGTACAGGTTACACTGGCTCAGGTCAGCCACGGCATCGACAGTTCAGACGAACGACCACGGCAAGCGGTTGGCGTGGGCGACCATATTAGGGTCGGTACATATCGTGCTGAGGTCGCGAAAGGTCGCCAATAGGGGACAATGGCGTGGTCACGCCAATGCAACTCCGATTAGCAGCACCGCTAAACGTAGAATCCTACATGAATCAGCCAGCAAAAACGATAGACACACACCAGGAGCAAGCAACAGCTAAAAAAACTAATAATATATCTGTCCCAAACAGCATAACAATTAAATTTTTGCTCTTTAAAAGGTTAAGTAACTGTACCATATTCTTTCAAAGGCACTGTAAAGGAATGGCTACATGAGCAATGAAGTCACGTCCATTGTTTATCCTTAAACTGTTTACTCACATAAGGCTTGACACAAATGCATGAGGTAAAAGAAGCTTACTGCTGCGACACAATGCTTGGGTGTGCTGGCTCACAAAAATCGCTCACCATGCAAACTCGTTCGTGGTAACCACTTGCGGGGAACAAAGCCGTTTCAGCCCTAAGCAAGTAAAATGATTCACCCCGTTTATTCTAAGAACGAGTTCCGGCCATAATGTCATCTTCAGCATTCTCTGTTAAATGTCGGGTGAAGTCACCCATGTACTGTTTGTATACACGCAAAAATACCGGTGACAATGGCCAGGGACGGCATGACGGCAGCACGCAGGGTCGGCGGCGTCGGCCGAGCCCAGGTGGCGGGCAGCCTGCCTGGTGGGTGACTCTAATACTGACCAGTCGAGTGGCGTGGGGTGATCCTCATACTGACCGAACAGAGCTGTGGGGTGCCTTCCATACTGAACGAACAGGCCCGTGGAGTGCCCGGCTCATACTGACCGAAAGGACCCGTGGGCCGTGGGGTGCCCCTCATACTGACCGATACGATGACGTATCCCTCACACTGACCGGTCGGACGCGCGATGGTCCGGGGAGATTGGAGCATTTGATCTCCCCCAGAAATATGTCGATCCAGCACACCTCACGCCGCGCAAAGTTGAAGTCCACAGCAGCCGCATCATGGATGTTCTGCGACAGAGGAAATGCATATTTATAACACTTCAGGGACCGGAATACAGTCATGATGTACTAATTGTGCTCTAGCAAAGCACTTTCACATGGATATAGAAAGGTGGCACTATTACTGAATTCACAGAACCTCCTGTGTATTGTATCATTCGTTTCGCCTTGTTGGTCTGAAGTTCAAGGTAGAAAAATATGTAATTATATAGTAATAAGAACTATCAGCACAGCCCAAAGGCCCAATGATTTACAATCAGTCAGCTTCTACAGGTGGCTGGCATGAAGCACTGGCTTAAAGAGACAGGAGCAGTAATACAATAATCTGACATATCCGGTCATGACAAACTCAAGGGTCAGGGTGTCAAAAAAATCAACCATGAAAACTTCCACAAAAAAAAATTAGAATGACTCCACTTCATTTTTATATAGCGTTATCCCAAGACATAAACAAGAAGTAAACAGCCCGTAAGTTTGAGCGAAATTGGTTCATTTTTGGCTTTCATTAGTATTGGTTAGCTTAGCAGCAGGGCTGCGGAGTCGGAGTCAGTCGGAGTCGACAGTTCTGCCCGGAGTCGGAGTCACCAAAATCTTACCGACTCCGACTCCGGTATCGGCGTTAACGCTGCATGGCTCAACGTCATGCCCTGCACCTGTTTGATGGACAATACCCGAGATTGACGATGCTCGAAATTAGATTTTGTCGAAAAAAGAATATTTTGCTGTTCTGGACGAACATTTTCAGCGAAAAAAGCAGAAGAAGTTGAATTCCCCAGAAACTGCTTTTTAATCCTGCAAGTTATTTTTAATGCATATTTGCAACGCAAGTTCTAGAACGCACATAGGATCGTTTCAAGCAAGATAAAAACATCACCATTATGAACTTTAATATCACGATATGGATTTTAATAGAACCGTCCGGAGTCGGAGTCGGAGTCACCCTAAAATACATAGACTCCGCAGCCCTGGTTAGCAATACAGCTAGAGACCTCGCAGTTCTTATCTAGCGCATGGAGATTACGCTCGCGTCACTTAACGACTGGTTTTGCGCCAGTCTCCGAACTCAGCCGCCGGTGTAAGAGACTGTTGATTGGTCTCTCCGCCGCGCGCCACTGTCACCCGGATGGCATGTTGCGAGGATGAATGCTCGTGACGGCACTCAAAATCTCACGCACCCAGTACCTACTGCCTCTCAGGTTATGACAATATGTCCGAAACAAATTTTGATCGACTGCAAAAAAATATGAACTTCACCGCTCATATTATTTTCGGTTGCCGTAAATTTGACCATGTCACTGACCTGCGAAAAAAGATCGGGTGGCTGTCCTCGCGTTGTATGTCTGATTACCAAACCCTCGTATCACTCACAAAGTCATACAGCGTGGCAAACCCAAGGAACTGGCAGCCCTGTTCGTTTCAAACCCCGCCATCTGTGAGATATGGGTGGTTGGGGATGAGCATCGTTCTACGGAAGTTTTTGTCTGTGATTTGATGCGAATGAATGTGTGAATGTTGAGGATGTTTAGATTAGTAAGTAGGGACACTTATGGACTTTAAGCATTAATTGCCATGCAATTTGATCATGTTGATAGCTCATGATCATGCAACACAATACAATAGCCCGGTCAAGTAGGTTACCTACCTATTAAAGGTGTGTGCAGTCATATGCATTGGATATTTCCAAATATTTTTGAAAGATATAACTAAGTACCTTTATCACAAGAATTCATCAAAAGTTAAGAAAAAATATGTTAGCAAAGAGCATAACATTTTCACACTTTCCTCTTAATAAATGCAAAAACCTGAATGAAATAAGTGTGCCACAGACTCAAAAAAATCCATGAATTTCACAAAATAAATGCTAGATACATATGGATCAGGATGCCAGTGTGCTAGTTGGTTGCTGTTTTTCATCAGCATACTGCCAGTCTTCTATTGAGAAGAAGTTCATTGCTGACATTCCTTGGCATCTCATTTGTCAATCACACACACACACACACACACACACACACACACACACACACACACACACACACACACAAGTTCACCAATGACAAAGCAAGAAAAATTAACAGGCTGGAAATCTGCTGAATAGCAACCGATGATAAAAAATGGTGACTGACGAGCACCTGACTCATAGAACATTCTTAAACATCCATACAAGCAAATACCTTTGTCAGAGAAGTGCCATTCACCCAGGGCCTGTCAATGTCAACCAGCCGTACTTCTTGTCTATTTGCAAACAGAAGAGCAGGATCAGGAATCGCATCTGAAACAAAAAGTTTATTACATGTGAGCTTAAATTGGAAAATGGACAAACATGTTTTGCACAAAGTAGGTAGGTATGTAGGTAGGTAGGTATAAACCACATAAATGCTAAAACAAAAAGTATGTAGCTACCTCCTAACTGTTAGGTATTGCCATTGAATATTAGAGAAGTACTGTAAGTACAGGTCTCGCGGGTTTTAGTGGTAGGTTTTGCACCTAGAGTAGAAAATTTAGTGTAATTCAGGCTATATCTTCATCATCTTAAGCTTTTAAGTGTTGAAGATGCGATCGACTTATTGGTTCATAAGCCGGCCATGATTGTGTAAAATGGCTTCATCGTAGATCGATTAGTTTCTGAGCTAACCGGGAATGTAAAGGTGCAAAATCTACCTCTTAATCTCGTGAAAGCAGTACCTAGATTTAAAGCAAAGTTTAAAATCAATAAATACTTACCATTAAAATGCAGAAGATTGACCACAAAATTGGTTAAAACCAACAAAAGATGTAGACAGTGTGCCATCACATCCCCCTACATCACAAGCTTTGTAAAAGGTTAAAAACTATGAGGTAGTGTATGATGAATCAATAAAATCATAATCTTCCATTCATCTCAACATTAACAATCTTGACATCTTCACGCAAAAAAAAAAGAATAACACTTTTTGGTGAAGCTTGATGCCAGTGTCTTGATCGTGACCTGAATCTTGAGGAACAACAAAAGGTTCACTTGACTAAAAATGTCACTGGTGTAACATTGACATGAATACGTTTTGTCCGTCGCGTTCCCCTCAGCGCCAACCAATATAACTGCAAAATCGCTTTTAAATATAAGGCGCACGAATCGCCAGACTGAGACCGATCCTCGAACCACTTCACTTGACTTGCCACTGTCCGGAAAACAAAACATGCGGCCATTATGCCGCTAGCGCCAATCCCGGTGCAGCTGCCAGATAGATATTTTAAGTAAAACCTCTAGATTAGAGAAAAATATGAAAATGAGAGGTTGACAAAAATATTTCAGGCTTCGATCTATCCAAGGCCCTGAATACAGATCTATCCATAGGAACATTGGCATTAAAGAAACACCTGCAATTGAATTTGTATGAGCCAAAGTCTCCCTGCGCCCAAAATTCCTTGGGATTTATTCTCTGTAAATCCCTAGATTTGCAATCGGCGGAATTGCGAGATTTATTTCATGGTATCATTTATTTTGATGTCACATAAAATGACATCATTAGAACAAATGCAAACTCTTTTTTCATTCATTTTTTTACGAATCATTTGAACGTCTTGAAAAGGACTTAGAATATATTGCATGAGAGCGGAAAACATTTGATCAATGCAATAAATTTTCACCTACAATTATTTTGTTTGAATTTCATCAAGTCTAGTCTAGACCGACCATCAATGACGTCATCAATAAGTTTTGAATACTTTAGATGCTGATGGATGAAACGATGAAACGGATGAAGCACACACATTGCACAGGACGCCGGTGAAAACAGGGCGCCGGAGGGCATATTAGTCACGTGACATTTGGAACTTCTCCCCCATCTGTGGGCCTTCTAGATCCTAAACGTCACGTGAAAATTTCACGAACCTTGATCAAATCGCCCCAGGCGCCCTGTTTTCACCGTCGTCCATTGCAGGACGCCGGTGAAAACAGGGCGCCGGAGGGCATATTAGTCACGTGACATTTGGAACTTCTCCCCCATCTGTGGGCCTTCTAAACGTCACGTGAAAATTTCACGAACCTTGAATTGCACACCGTTGCACACACGCATATTTACGTCTGGACAACGAGTTGCGTTGGAGAGGCCGGAAATAGTGGCGATTTCAGGACCGCAAGAATGGACCGTCATTGGGATGATTCTTTCTTAAACCGTGCACTGTTTTCGGCCGGAATTTAATAGTTACTACAAAATATTTTGTAATTACGTTTCCACCAAGATAGAATGCCACCAGGGCTAAATTTTTACTACTTTTGCATTTTGTCCAGAAGCATATAGTGCTGTTATATTGCAGTTTTGGCGCGTTTGTTACAAAATATGAAGCGAATAAGCGTCACAGTCAGTGTAATTCATCAGTGCCAGAAGTTAACTTGAGGGAAGCTATGCGAATTGCTCTTGTCCATCCACTAGAAGTTATTAAATATTTTGCTTTGTGTTTTCCAAAAGGAGAGGGAACAATTTTATTTGTGCCTTCAGGCTTCATGTCAGAATTGAAGGTGGATCATTAAATTTTCAAGGCAGTACAAACAAGCATTTGGTCTATCTCATACCTATATAAGCAGTGGCTAAGAAGAAAAGTTGATCAATCCTGAAGTTCAGTCATCGTACCTCAACTTGGCAGCAAGATCCCCAAGGACAGAGAATATATTGTATACCTGTCCTGTAAATCAAAGCATTTTTGTGCCTGCAAGGCTTAAGTTCTTTGTGGTGTGTTCGGAGTGAGGCTATATGGCACTTTTTGTTGTATGTTTATGTGGAGATTGAATATAACTGTGACCCTGTACTTGTTTGTATACTTACTATGGTCAAACAGGGAACAGCACATTCACATAGCATACTCACCTAGCACCTAACTCATAGCTGTACCCTGCAAGTGCAGGCAGCAGGATCTGTACTTGTTCATGTCTCGCGCATTAACAAAGCACTTAAGTAGCTTAGTAATCATTTCCCACATTTTCTGAGCATCTAACATGACATACAGCAGTGCAGAGTAGCTTCAGAGAAAAAAAAAACACTTTAAATGCACAGACTCACACCAGCCACCCAATGAGCCAGTTCCTCAGTTGACTGTTTCCCTGGATGCAGCTTGGCGAGGTGAGCTAGCTATTGGCAAGTAGAAGGTTAGCAGGTAAGATTGAGTTAGGGTGAGTACCTACCTATAACTGGGTGCTACTGCTATGCAGGTCTTGGGTAGGCTGCAAATATGTGTGATGATTGAGGTTAGGTCAGCTGTCAGGTTATTCAGGTATGCTCATTGCTCAGGTCACATTTTTATGGACGCTTGGCAAATTAAAAAACTAACATAACCTAATCTAAGCTAACCCGACTAAACCTACACAACCGCTTGACTATAGGAACTAAGCACCTACCTACTTGGGCCTACATCTCATAACATGTCAAAGTAGAGTTCCTTGGTGGAAGATTACCCTCAGTACTTTTTATCCCAGCCTTGTGAAGAAAACTAATACTTCTAAGCTCTGAGTCACTGCTGGCCATCCACAGGAAGAAACGCTGAGACTGAGAGCTTTGCCATTGTATATTGGACCAACAATCACTATCACGAATGACTATGAACACATTATATGATCACATTGTTGCATGGATTGTCACATTGACAATTTTATAACAATCCTTTTTTCAAGAAATACAGTAATGATTAACATCAAAATCAACATAAAGTGGATTTAGTGATCCAAGCTTCCTCCTCCAGTAGCAATGGAATGAACGCATGTTTCATTTGCCAGACACTGAGTACCTGATGCTGGTGATGCACATTACAATCTGCATAGCATCTAAGCATAGTAAAGCTGCCAAAGTCCATTCATTCTAGATTTTTAACTTGATAGTTAGCACTAATTTATCTTGCTGTTGTAAGTTATCATTCAATACCATACCAATACCTACATCTATTGATATACGCTCATCAGTCAACATTTTCTGGCATGATCCTGCTCAGCGCGCTCTTCAGTATTGCTCAAAGATCTGTAATATTATAGCTTGTTTTCGGCCAATAAGCTCTTTTAATTTTACTTTTTCTTGCTGATATATGAGCCCGATCAACTTGCGGTTATCAACCAAAATTTCATAGCTTCAAGTTCAACTTGATATTGATATTGCTCTGCTCAGGAGTCAGGACCTCTCACTCTGTCAGCCTCCTGGATACTTCGGATTGTTTTCAGTCACATGCTTCTTAAATATGATATAAGTCAATTTTAAGGGATTCAAAACGTCCAACAAAACGACGTACAAGAGTACGGAAACCACCAGATAAACTTAAAAAGCGCCTTGGAACAGAGCCATGCTCCATTTGTTTGTTTACAATGATTGTAGTGCTGATGTACTTTTAGGACTCTGAAGGTCGGCTTATAAAAAATGAAACGTTTTTACAAAAGTTGTAAGGCAAGTAATATTTATCTGAAAGAACTAAAATATTCAAAAGCCAAACACTATGAAATACATGAATCGGAACGAAAAAGTAACCCAAAAATCCAGCCTAATCACCGGCTCCTAAAACTGCAACAAAATCAGCACTTTTCCCCGCAACTCGTTGTCCAGACGTAAATATGCTGCACACACAAGACACATGTGGTGATATGCATCTTCGGCATCTTCATTTTGTTTTTGGGTTTTTGTTTAACTGGATTGAATCGTGTATGAGTATGATTTAAATTTTTTAATGTACTCCGTGCTCGTGCAGACTTTGCTTGTCTTCTCATGAAATTAGTATTTTGCTATGGATTTGTGTTTTTTTATGCTCAAAATGATCAGAAAATAAAACAAAACGTTTTTGTAAAAAGGATTATTTTCTATTATTTTAGTATAAGAATAACTATTCTATATAAAATAATGTTTGACGCGGAAGCTTATTACGCGTTGACCAATCATATTGCGTAGGACAAACCCATCGGCTGTAAGCAGCATTCTGATTGGCTGACGATGACGTGACTGCATTCCTCAGCAAGGCACGCATTCCTCTGCAAGGCACTGTTTTCGGAACGAAAAATGGAATATCTTCGTCTAGGGTGATCGTTGGGCCGTAAAAGCTTCTGATTTGTGCTAGTCTCAGCGCAAGCAACAAAACTGCTATTCCAGTTCCAAACCCCATGTTAAAAGTGAACTATTTCCTTTAAAGGAAAAGGGCCACCTTTAACATGGGGATTGAAACTGAGATAGCCATCTTGTAGCCCGTGTCCGAAAACCTAACTGTCTACCTCCTTACGGCCGATTTCGGCCTCCATTCGTAGTTATCGGCAATTTTAAAAGAAAATACGCCAGGAATGCGTCCTTATCCCAGGAATGCGTTCTTATCCGACAATACAGCCACCCGCGGCGAGGCTTTGGTTTTTTACCAATCAGCTCCAACCAGCTCAGCTTTAACCAATCAGCTTATCTGACACAATCCGACGAGTCTGTCTTCTGAACGCTGATTGGCTTGAGTGTGACGTCATCGCTATGCCATCATACAGTAGGTGCCGTAGAGAGTATCAACATAGTACCAATATGTTAAATAGTTTTAAATACTTTTTCGCGAATTGTGCACTTCTGGCACCAGTTTTAAAAAGAAAATGAAAAATAATAATGTCAAAATGAAAAACAACGATATCTTCATATTTCACGAAGGTGGCCCTTTTCCTTTAAAGGCAGTTTAATTGAAGTGGGGGCCAATGGTCGTGCTGGGTGCACTTACTTTCATTTGTTTCTAGGAAATATATCGAGTCATTCAAAAGCATATATTTTATTCCTCGTTCAAACTGGTCTGTATCTGTTCGGGCTGAGCTGAACAGCTTAGCACTTGCAAATTGAAATTGACTCTTGCTGCTCCCATTGGAGTAGGTACAATGTTTTTTTTGTGCTTTCTTACAGCCTGACATGCTTTGAGCTGGAAGCAAAAAATATGTTATGAGTTTGAATGGCATGACCAAGATGATGTGAAGTGTGCTTGTGTTGTGAAAGCTGTGCTCCAGCCTTAACCCGCGCCCCGTAGGGCTACCGGCGGACCCTACCACCCATAGGGGGCGGGCCGTTTCGGCCCCCCCCCCCCCTAAGATCTCGGAAAGTTACCGGCCGATTTTCAAAATTCAAACGGCGTTCGATAGCCCCACCCGGGAACTACCTTGTGACCAAATTTCATTGACCTAGGTCAAACCGATGACGTCACAGGTCAGGTCAAAGGTCAGATTTTCACCGTTCACAGGCAATTCAAGAAATGTGCTGTGAAAGCTAGTAAATTGGTAATTTATTGAAAACCATCGATGGTACATTGTTCGTCAAACACATACTTTCCTATCTGAGGTCACTGATACCAGGTCAGGTCACAGCGAGGTCAGGTCACCGGGGGTCACAATATGAATGTGTCGTGTGATACATGTTTTATGGTCCATTTTACATGACAAATGCGATTATGTGGGTTAGGCAGCCTTTGGGGCCAGCCTAGGTCACGTTTTGGTGAAGGTCAGGTCAAGGTCAGGTCAAATTAGGTCAAATTTCAAAGTTGATATTTTTGCATAAAATGGGTATCGATTCGATGCAGCTCGTCACGGGGAGTCTAATGGTGGTCTTCGTTTTGCTCTACGAGTTCTAGAATTGCCAAAAATTGAGTTTGAAAATTTGACGTCATCATTTTTGAACAGTTTTTTCGTTATAACTTGGCCAAAAAACGAGGTATCGATCTGAAATTTGGTATGTAGATAGAAGACGGTAGGCACTATCACATATATTCCGGTTTTTTCGAAACTCAAAAAACTTTTTGGATTTTTGGGCGAATATATCCAAAAAATGCTTTTTTGATTTTGGGGGGTCAAAACTCAAAAATTTCAAAAATTCGAGATAGCAGTTTTGTAGCCCTGTCAATTCTACACCTTTTATGTCCTGATCATTTTTCTGTATCTTCAAAGCTGTAGTCCTGACAGGTCTTCTCGCGAAGGTCTTTTTTTCGGTCGAAAATGACAGAACATGACGTCACTCTGACGCCATTTGTGGCCAACCTATCATAGCCTCTGGTAAAATTTGTGGTCACAATGTGTAAAATTGATGTCCGGAGGGGTCCTGAAAGTTTGGTGGCGATATCTCCAGCCGTTTAGGAGATATCGACCGAAAAGGACAGGGGGGGGGGGCGTTTCGGCCCCCCCCCCCTACGGGGCGCGGGTTAAGCTTTCACTGATACCCATGTGGTCAGTTACAGCTGATTATTTTCATTATTTATGGCTATGCAGTTTGGTTCAGCATGCAGCAGCAGCAGCAGCATTTCTCCACCTCTGTATGGTAGCAGTAGCTAGCATGACCCAAATACTTTTTCCAATAATATAATTATGATGAGAAGCAAGAGAAAATGATAGTAGGTATGCTGATCATTGTCAGCTGCCACCCTACCTTACAATACCCTTATGCTCTTGCAAAGTACTCCCTATAGCTGCCATGATTTTTTGAAAATGTTAAATGGGTATATCAGCATTACAGTTTCCCAAAAGGCAGCATGAATATCAGGCTGTGCAAATAAATGTACATCTGTTTAGCACTAGCTGATGTGCTCTACCACTAAACGTGTCATTAATATAATAAGGTTAACATACATGTTCCTTTCTCATAAGTCTTATCTTAGGTAAATTCAATTGATTTGTAATTACTGGGAAGCCTTTTCAAGCAGAAGGCTGAAAGTCATTTCGTTGATTGGTTCCTCAGTTCTCTTCTTTATCTTTCCTTACATTTATCCAGTTTCCCAAGATATCATATCTCCTATGACTTTTCAGGTTGTATTGTACTGAGCATACAATCTGACCATCCCTAACATGTGGTGTGTTTTGCAGATCAGATTTTAGTCAAAAGTAAGAGAAACTTGTGTATTCAAGATGTCAACATTTACTGGGTTTAGTGGCTTTGGAGCAGCATCATCCACATCAACTGCAACACCTTCAGGTATCACTTGCCTGCTAATCATTTCCTGAGATATTGATTTGTAGGTAGCTAGTTTGTGGGCAGGGAGGTGCCTTTCAAGTGACTGATTTAATAGTTAACAGGAGCATCATTCTGAGTCCAAGAGCTTTTAGAACAACATTTGATGGCAGCTCATCAGTGTGCTACTCTGGAACTATAAATACTTAGGTGTTGGAATAGAATAGAATCATCTCTTTAACAGTTAATGCAATGGTTTAGTCAAATGACTGTTCAGCAGATGAATGCACAAATACAGCTTGTGCACTGTGCAGTGGAGTAAAGGCTTTAGAGAGGATTCAACTTGCAGTTTCCTAGCTATTGTGACTTTTTCTGTTTTACCATTACTTAGCCCATGTTATGAAATGTTAGCTAAGTACCTATTACATCCTTTTCCAGCTGTTGAATTATTTTGCAAGTGCTAATCATCTGTAATTTTTTACACCTTTGGTAATCATTGTACTTATTTTTGTTGCCTTTGGTCTGTTTTTCCAGGTTCTTTGTTTGGATCAGCAACTACAACGCCTTCATTCAGTGGCTTTGGGGCATCAACAGCAGCAAAACGTAAGCTGGTACATTTATGATAGCCTAAAATAGTTTTACCCTGTTCATATTAAATTTCAGTCCCTCATCCCTGTCCAATTTGTAGCACTGGTATGTGTGTAATGATTTACAGTTCTTCTGCAAGCACTGATGCTGAGCAAGAAAAGCTGGTAGCCTGTCATGCGTACAAAGTAAAAGGACTTTAAACTCATAAATAGTCTTGCATATAAAACTCATAGAGGATCTGAGGGTGACTTCTTTTCTTTTGTAAACATAACTGTCAAATTTGTCCTACAGAGGTGACATTCGGTCAGCCGGCGAGCAGTACCGGCTTCTCTGGCTTTGGCGCACCGGCGTCAGCGCCATCAACAGGGTTCAGCTTCGGGACCCCCGCCTCCACAGCGTCCACAGGGCTCAGTTTCGGCGCGCCCGCCGCGTCCGCCGCCACCGGATTCAGTTTTGGCGCGCCGGCGGCCACCACCGCCGCCACGGGGTTCAGCTTTGGCGCGCCGGCCGCCTCCACGGCCGCTACTGGCTTCAGTTTCGGAGCGCCGGCGTCTTCGGCCTCCACCGGGTTCAGTTTCGGCGCTCCAGCGTCTTCAGCGGCCACAGGCTTTAGTTTCGGCGCGCCGGCCTCGACCGCCTCGACGGGCTTCAGTTTTGGCGCGCCGACATTCGGAGCCGCCGCGCCGGCGGCCGGCGGGTTCAGCTTCGGCAAACCCGCCGCGCCAGGTGAGGAAATGTGACCAGAATAATCAGGGACCGCTACTTGCATACATACATCTGTCTTAGCTATGTGCGAAATCGAGGAGATAGTTAAGGAATGCTTGGAAAATTGAGGGCTAAGATCTATTTATTGTAAATAGTGTTTCTATTTCATTGCATTAGCTTTTCTCTTCACAATACCACACAACAGTAACCGTAATCTAACTCGGTCGGTTTGTCTTATCTCCTTTCGTCCGAGTCTGGGCTGAACCATCTCTGACACACACGATCCGCCGCTGCTACAACTCCTGTGTCTCGTCCGTCACTGACTCGCTGCTCCCCCCCCCCCCCCCCCCAGCGTTCGGCGCGCTCGGCCAGCCTCAGCAGCCACAGCAGGCGCAGCCAGCCGACCAGAGTCAGACGCCGGCCCTGTACAGCGCCATGCTCAACGTCACCATCTATCGTGACGAGCGGGACGCCATCCTGGCCAAGTGGAACCAGCTGCAGGCCAAGTGGGGCGTCGGAAAGGGTGAGCGTTCCGGGAACAGACGTCTTCAGACGTACAAACGTAGTCACCGTACGATACAGCTGCCAGCAATGACGATAGATCGTGCACCAGGACACGACGTTGATAGTTAGAGAGATATGGACAGATGTAGTTCCGCGATCGTAATTAGTCTGTAATCTGTATTAGCACCAAACTAGCCCATGCTTCCTAAAAACCAGGACTCTGTACGGGGAATGATTGTTAATCAAAATTCAACATCAATCCGATCGCCTATTTTAACCGTTTGTGACTGACTGTGCTGTGAATGCCGGCCAGGTTTTTACACGATGGGCCCCCCGGTGGAGCTGGGCGCGGAAAATCCGTTCTGCGTGATGAAGGCGGTCGGCTACGCCCGGCTGCCCACGGCCAAAAACGACGACGGCCTCGTGACACTGCGACTCAACAAGAAAGAATCCGAAGTCAGGTAAGTGTGGGGAGAGAATAGAGATATAGTAAGAAAAGATCACTAATCAACTAACAGAATGGGAGGGACAGGGGGACTAATAAGCTGATGGAGGGGGGTAGCAGTACAATTTTTCATTTAACTCTAGCCAGTGTCCTTCCCCAGTCTCGCTCACCTGGCCGACCTCCCGTTGACAGGAGCAGTCAGCAGCAGATTGTCAGCACCGTCTCGAAGCTGCTGGAGAACCGGCCGTCACTCTCGGTCTGTGTCGAGAGTGTGCGGGCCGTCACTCCGGAGAAGACTGAGATCCAGATCTACGTGCAGGAGCGCAGTCCCAACGGTACGCAGCACTGTCCGACTCCTTGCGACTGATTTGGTGTGCTGTGGCTTTTGGGAAGGAACTAAAGACATTGGCAGGGGTATCTGTGAATGGTTGGGAAGTCCTGACTGTAGATTGAGACGTTTTTGACTAATCTACCAGCGTGACCAACTTCCATGTGGCCTCTTTGACCCCGACATGTGCTGAGTATTTAATTAGCATCTCTTTCTGGACTAACGTGCAGGTCTAGGCAGTTAGATTCAACATACAAAGTACCTTCGGGATCGATGTGGATCACTATCCCGGTCGAGATATTGTTTCTATTTTACCAAAGACTTCGGAAAACACCACCAGCTGCTGCTCTTCCGTCTCCCGTCTGTCTCCTGACTGACCGGCCCCGGCGTTCGGTTCCCAGGCTCGGTGCGTCGTGTGCCCGCCTCGGACCTGTGCTCCCACCTATCTGCGCCCGCGCAGCGCTCTCAGCTGGCGGCTGTGGCACTGGACCAGCTGCACGCGCTGGTGGCGCCGTCTGCCGAGCAGCTGCAGCTCTACCTGGATAACCCTCCGGCAGGTGGGTGCTGCGGGCCGTCCTACCGACCCGCGGACTGACATTGGGGGTGCGGCGGCCAGTCACCGACCCGTGGACCGACATTGGGGGTGCGGCGGCCAGTCACCGGCCCGCTAGTAGATACAACTGTGGCATGAGGGCTGAACTGCGAGCTTGTTGCAGTGCTTTGCAGGTGGGATTTACAATGGAATGAATCACCTTTACAGTATTTCTTAGCTTGGTTTTCATAGCCATCTCTTATGGACTTTTATCAAATCGTCATATTTTGTAGTTAGTCGTATTGAATCTCCGACAATCGTTGCCTTCTGGTGGTTGTGCCCTGACCCTTCACCGCCCTTGTCCAGGAATCGATAAGCTGATCTGGGAGCAGGCCAAGAAGGACAACCCGGACCCGAAGGCCATGATTCCCGTGCCGATGATCGGCTTTAACGAGCTGCACCGGAGAACGCAGTGTCAGGTCAGTGCCGAAAGGAAGGGATTGTCCGCACTGGGAGTGCGACTGCTGATGCGCAGTCGAGCTATGAGAATATTGTGCTACCGTAATCCTCAGGAGGCTCTGATCGGGACCCCTATGGTGGTGTTTTGGGCGAAGCATAACCGTAGCGTGCGCCCCAAAGCCCCATTAAACAACTATACAATATTGATCATATCTACCTGGACGTGTCTGTACTTTGTAAAACTGTCATTTTCTCACACCGGTGACGATGTATGCTGGCCCACAGGAGCAGGAGAACGTGAACCAGCAGCGTCGTCTGGATCTGATCGCCTCCGACATCGCCGACCTGCAGAAGACGCAGGCGGCCACCGCGGCGCGGCTCAGCCAGCTGAAACGAGCCAACCTGGAGCTCTCGCACCGCGTGCTGCAGGTAGGGACGCCACACTGTGCAGCCCGCCGGTCACCAACGACTTACGAGCTCATTAAAAACAAGGGCAACGTAATATCTGCTATGGTCATGTGTCAGATGACAGTTTCATTTAATGTGCTTTCTTTTACCATTGACAGGATTCTCATGTCACTTTCGAAGATCAGCCACTTTGGTTTATATTGTTCATTAGCCCTTGACCCATTTAGGTTTTGCCGTGTTATTCACTCAATACAGTGTACTGTTACTCCCTTACTGAGTCCGGTGCCCCCCCCCCCCCTCCCCCTTGTTCAGGTTCTGGTGCGCCAGGAGATGGTGCGTAAGCAGGGCTGGAGCATCCAGCCGCACGAGGAGCGGCTGCGCGTGCAGCTGGAGGCGCTCCAGGACGAGCTGGCCACGCCCACCCAGTTCAAGGGCCGTCTGAACGAGCTGCTGTCCCAGACACGTCTGCAGAGCCAGCAGGCGGTGCAGCGCGGTGAGCGCTACTCGCTGGAGCCGGCCGGCCGCGACGAGGTGCGCCAGCTGCTGCGCTCTCAGCAGCACGGCCTCCAGCAGCTGATGGCCGTGGTGCAGGCCGACCTGGCGGACCTGGACACGATCCGACACGGCCTCGAGCACGCGCCCAGACGCTGACCGGGACACGGGGAGCGCCGCGCCGCGGTCAGACGCGCTGCTGGAGGGCTGTTCGGTCCGTGACTCGACTGGTGGTGTGATCCTGCGGTGTGGTGACTGAATTTAGGTGATCTGGCTAGAAGTGCTTCGACGGCGGTTCTGTGGTCATGGGAGGACGTCGGTGAGGCGCCAACGGGCTTGGAGCGGGCAGGGCCCGGACTGGACTCATGATGCGAGCGACCCTGTGAGTCGCGGTGTGGACTCTCGCTCCGCGCGCTCTCGTATTCCAAGAAACTGCCGTCTGTGATGGAACCAGTGATGGCCATGTCAATTTTTCTCGTAATGTTTTGGAAATCAATGTATGGTAGACTGCAGCGATGGCACTAGCTATTTTCCAGACTGTGGACCCGACGCGTCAATCTCTCCAGGTTTCTGTGTTGTAGCGTCGGCCAAACGTTTCGACGTTGTGCCCCAACGTGCACAGCCCACAGGTGGCGCTTGTCATCTCCATTTCGGCCACAACGTCGGCATGACTGCCGTGACTGTTACTTTGTCACTCGTGGTAAGATGACACGTCTGGCGAGTCAGCAAATCAGCCGACGGTTGTTGGTAAGACGTCTTGCGATATGGTCGACCTATCCAGACTGCCGCAGTGTCTATGGAAGCATGGCTAGGCAACGAGGGAGACGGTATGACTTCAGGCGGCATGCCAAATGTGCTAACGTTATTAATGACTGGCGCAAATACAATGTTTGGGATATATGACGGATGTAATAAAAATGCCAAAATTTAACCTGTACTCGCTGGTCAGTCATGGCGCACCAGGTTGAGCTTTTGCTGAAAATCGAACTGCAAAAACTACATCCGCCTGATTATTTTACATCGATGACCAGCTACTTTCGATTAAAATTTGTGACGCATATGTTGTAATGCGAACAAACAAAGCGAACTCGGGCCTCTAGCGAACTCGGGCCTCTTATATTGACCTTAGACACGTTATATGCATGCATGTGATGCAGGTTTAAAAATTGAATTGATCAGTATTCAGTAAGACCATTTTCAATTATTTCAGTGCTCTTTTGATTTCACATGCACGTAAAGCAAAATAGGGATACAATAATTGCAAAGTGATTTACGCGAAGTCACGCGTGTTGTTTATTTCGACGCGTAAGCTTATCGGAACAAGCTTAGGAAACATCGTACCGCCCACTTTCCTTGCAATGGCTAACTACGAGTAGTCACTAGTCCCATTGAAGGCACAGACAAATCCGCTCACTCATCCTACTTTGAAAAGACAGAGGAGCGGCGAATTTAATTCCTCTGCATTTTCAGCTCAGCGGCAGAAATAGACGACGGCCGGCGGGCCGAACACAGCGCGAGTCGCAACTAAATCGTGCACCTGCGCCGTGAACGATTCAGTCGTCAGGTCACCTGTCGTGACACGAGTCTTCAGTAAAGATTGCGTCGTCGGTCACCTAAACTGCGGCGTGGACGCTCCGGAGTCGGTCTAACTTTATGTGAAAAAAGGAAATAAAACAAAAACACGCGCGTCTACCAACATCACGGTATCTTTATCATTGATCCAATGTTAACTTTATTTTAGGGCTGAAGGAGAAGGTAGCTTTCGATTCCTACCCACTCTCAGCACATCATCACATAGCTCATTTATGAGCCTCTGTGTTGAGCTACTAGCCTGTTCCGATCCCATTCGCACCCTTCGGCCATCGTCCTTGACGGCCAGACCATTACGTGTTATGCGGTGCAGCATCCGCAGTCGAGTAGGCGTTTAACAGTGGTGCCATCTATGAACAGAGATATAAGCAGATACCGTAGCGCATTACCGCTACATCGAACAGTAGTCTCGAGCCATGCGGTAAAATGTGTAACCGGTACCGAATCACCGAACGTCATATGTTAGGTTTATGAGGATGCCTAGCATTTTGCTAACGCTCTGACTAGCAAAGCCGACATGGCCAGCGTTATTGCTAGCAACTAGCGAGTAACATTATCATTTGTCAGCTGACTTATGTAATTATATTAATGAGCACAGAGCAATAGGAACACCAAACTGTGCTGTGTCTTTGACACACGTTACAAACTAGACTGTCGTTTGGTTATCCCTATCCCTACTCTGTCTCCATTCTTACATCAGACCAAACCGACATTTATTGGAGAACTAAGGACTAATTTATAATTCAAGAATATCTAAGTCATTGTTTCTATGCAACCAGTGGCGGATCCAGGGGGGTCAAAATGGGCATTGCCCCCCAAACGGCATAATTCTAACATTACGCCTATGGACGATACATGGAAAGAATCGATAAATTGTTATGGTTCCCCCCCCCCCAAAAAAAAAAGACTCCGAGCTGGATCCGCCTCTGTATGCAACATCAAATAGGGCTGATGTCAAAATGCTGAAGCTATTGATAGGGTTCGGCCTTACCAGGCCCGCTAAAACGATAACCTATTACCACTTATGCAGGCCCCGTAGTAGGCCATTAAGCTCATCTAGAGGGGCGGTTTAAACTCCACCTTGCCATCAAATTAAAATCCGTCGGGCAATAATGATCATTGAACCGGGCGGATAATGTCATTATTTCGCCCGTTAGCCCATTAGTCCCCAGCACGTTTTATAGAAAATGGTTAGGGAATGGCTACAGGAGTTGGTAATGGTCATCAAGATTAGGTACTTTACTAATATGAAGTCAGTGGTCATGAAAAAAAAACATTAAAGAATAACTGATCTGATGATTTGTTTCATAAATTATTTTCGTGATTGTGTCGGATGGGTCACAGATGATACGATACGCACACGGCAGAGGATGACTTATCACATGGCACTTCGGGGAGGGGTGCGTCTCTGCATCATTTCAAGGCGCGACTGGTAGGTACTGCATGCTAAGCAGTAAGCACTCGTTTATAGTCAGCGGTTCCGCTGCCAAACCGGAAATTTTAGCTTCAGGCTGCTAAGCTCAAGCGTTGAGCTTTTGAGCCTTCAGAAGCGCTCTGCACTCAGAGAAAATATGTAAGTGACAATAAAACAAATCACGCGACATTTGTCGGACTATATGTTTTTTTGAACGGCCCTTCACCATTACCAGTTATAGGTCGATTTGATACTTGGCGTCGCGCGCTTCGCCAGGGCCGGTCCGAGCATTAGGTCCAGTGTCCAGGGCATGATATTGGTGCCGGGCCGTTCAAAATACATATGGCCAAATTTACCTTATTGTACTTTTGTAATAAGGTCCTTTAAAATATGCAGTCATAAGTAAATAATGTAATAATAAGCTATCATGCCACCCTTCATCTATTCTCGTTTTCCTGATGAAAGAATTAAGAAACGTGATCCAGGACGCCGCCAGCCCTGCGCCTCAAAACAATTAGCAAAATGCAGCATTAAGAGTCCCAACCTGACGTTTAGAGGGGAGTCGGGGACGCTTATAGGACATTTATCAAAGCCATTATTATGTGTGGGTGCCGCGGCGCGTCCGTGCTGGAGCGGAGATTTCTCGGGAGCCGAGGCTGCGGCCGCGGTGACGTCACGGCTGCCTCACCTGGGCGGCGCTGATTGGCCGTGTCACCTGTGACGTCACCTGAGGGCGGCACGTTAAAAGTGGTGTGCCGCCGGCAGTCTCACCCAGTACGGTGTGGGTGCTGGTGTGTGTGTGTGCCGACCCGAGGTGCGGCTCATCTCTGACTGTGACTGACCACCGAGCCCGCACCGGCCGCGAGCCACCGTCACCGCCACCCGCCATGACCTCTGGGGTGAGTAGACTGAGCGCGGACACTATAATGACTTATCTCCGTCCAGTAAAACGTATGACTGATGCATCGAGCATACCAGTGGATCCAGAAAAGGTGGCATGAGACGTAGCGGGGACATATTCCCAAAAACTTCCTCGGAAAACCAAATACTCCTCAGAGTTCGTTTCCTTATGCGTTGCTGTGTGGTTAAAAGCAAGCCCTTTTCTACACAAAAATGTAAAGCTTTATTTCTATACGATAAAAACGGCAAAATTTCGTCAATTTCGGACCTTTATCCCTCGCCTGTATTTGTGTTTTGTCAGCCGCTAATGTTTACGGGGAGGGTCCGTTGGATCCCCCGCCCTGCTGTTCAGCCCCTGATCGAGCTAGGGCCTCGCGGAAAAACAAGCGTGTTGCCCGTTACTACATACATAGAGGAAGTCGATGACACCTAATCTAGGTCATTGGTTGATCTTCCAGGTCAGGTCAATGGCTCAAAAAGAGGTAAAATTGGAGTCTGCTAGAACATCGTAAATCGAGGTTGCTATGAGGGTTTTCGGGGTCCTGATTTCATAATTTCGTATTATATCAGGTCAATTTCGTGTTAGGTCAGGTCAGGTCAGGTCAGGTCGGGTCAGGTCAGGTCAGGTTATGCCAACCAGTAGGGGTTCTGCCGGCTATCTATAGTAGGTGTTAACTAGTGATGTCAATCGGATACCAACTTTTTGGTATACCGATACCAAACCGATACCAAGTTGGTATTTGGTATTTCAAACCCTATGCATTTGGTATTTTGTTGGTATTAGAAAGCTTCACTAGTGTACTAAGATGCTCCGAATTTGGTAAAAAGTTGGTATTTCTATCAGTTTTAAAATTTGGTTTGGTTTTCGGTATTTTCCTATTGTTTCGGTTGGTATTTGGTTTGGTATCGGTTTCCAAATTTTCCGTACCTATTTGACATCATTAGTGTTAACCACAACCGACAGCTTTGTAACATGGTATATACCTAAACACTAAAACTATTTCGTAAATGTTCAAAATGGTGCTTAATTCGAAATCACCTCCAAAAAACTACCTTAGAAACAAGCAAAACTCGAAAAAGTAAACCAAGGTCCTCTAAGAGCAATGACCTTGACCTGACCTTCAAGTGACATTTACACCCACCGTAATGCATGGGACAAACATCGCTTCACATGTTGGAACGTTTAAAACCACAAAAAAATGGACAAGCATGGATCATATGCGCTGACAAACGCCAAATCGCGATTCCGGCCTGACATGGTCTCGACTCTCGACAAACAGGTCAGAGGTTAAAGGTCATTTGGGTCAGGGTCAATGCTCAGAGTAGGTGGAGGTGCAAAATCGACTAACTGGAGAATACGAAAATTTTCGTTGCGATCGACCACTTTTTGTGCGAGTTATTTAGGAAAAACCGAGAGAGAGTTCGAAACAGTAAACTGCGGAAGACACCGGCCTGTGATCGGCGCTCTGCTGCAGCAAAATGATCCCTGGAGAGGTATTCTAAAATGAATTGAGTCCGAACCTTTTGATGGGAAGGATTGACAAGGACGGAGCCCCCGCTAAGCGAAGCTTGTTGCGTTGACCCTGCCCTCTACCCTCCGATCGCGCCATTTCGGTTCTATGACAGAATTATTGAGTCCAAAGTTTAACGTGCGCATATGGCCGCGGACGGCCGGTCCCCTCACTGACTTCGCTTGGCTACGGCCTGCCACCAACCGCAACCATACCTGTCAGGAGGCCCATAAACGTCAAGCACTCGTCGCGCTACAAACCCAAACTGTTGCAACCGGGAATGCGTGCCCTCGCGGAGTCCAACGCTCTACCGACTGAGCTACGGGACCGCCGAGGTGACGCCAATGAATGGTTCAGCGCACAACGTGAAACGGCAGCCGTGTGATATAGGAGAAGCCCAGAAAAGTGGTTTGTCCAGATCAAAATTGCTGGGCCTTGTGTGCAATTGTTTTAGGGAATCCAAGAAGGTGATGTAGGATGTTGCAAAGGAAAATAGTCCCCGAAACGACTTTAATTTTTATTGCCTTGGATCTCGCCTCATTTACGCACTGGTGTAGATATTCAAGCAATCTTTTTCGTACCTATTTATATAACGCAGTCTTTTTGTGCGAGTTTAACAAAATCTAGCCAGCTTCCGACGTTGCAAGGCAGCTGAAGCCGATATGAAAGGTCAATGTTGTCAGTGTTCTGGATCTGGCGTTGGATTGTCATTACCGACTGTCTTGATGATGGTCGGATAATAATTAGCACGTACTACTGCACACTTTTGAAGAAGTTGCGAGATGCCCTCGAGCAGAATCGCCAAAAACGCTCAGGGAGTATTTTTATACTCACCGACAGCGCCCCCACCAAGGTAGCGGGGCCATTGTGCGCCCCTGTTCCAAAATTTGGGAAAATATCGATGAAATACAAAGCTGAGATATTTAATATGTTTGCCGCAATGATATTAAAATGTCTATAAAACGCTGTCATTGCAATTATGGTATGTCCGACCTCTGCATTGCAAATTAATACCATTCCTCAAACATATGTCGATGGTGGTCGACAAAAGTATCATTCTTTTTTTGTAACATACCATATAAGCTGCAGCTAGGAATGAGCTCCAATAGTCAATTGCATAGCTATGCATCATTCAAGTAGTTAGCCGAGCCCACACAGGTAGGTAAGCGCCGACAGTAATTGACCCTCTTGAGACAGACATTGGCTGCGCTGAAATACCGGCCTGAAGCCCTGAAGCTTATGAGTCAGCTGCCACTGGATGGCACGTTCCACGGTTGACAAGGGGCGACAATATTGGAGCTGGACAATGGACAAGGAAGTGTTCGCACCAAGTATGACTATTTGACAATTTTAAACGGTTAACCACATAGGCTAGTAAAAGCATGGCAAGCTAAGCTTGCTTATTTCTTAGTCTCAATCAGTAGCGGCGGAACACCTTCAATTAAGGGGGGGGGGGCACTGCCGACTTTGGTCCCATTCTTTCCATGCAACACCCATAGGGTTAATGATAAAATGCCCAAATCAAAGGGGGGCAGAGCGCCCCGGTGCCCTCCCCGTTCCGCCGCCTATGGTCTCAATGAAACTTGTGCAAAAGTATTTCGTCAATAACCAAGTCATTGCACCCTACTACCTATTTGTAATTAATGACCTGCTAAACTAAATAATATATTAGCTTTTAATTAAACTATTGACTACATGACAAAGCATCTGTGAGAATGAAAAAATGGAAGACGGGAAAATCCAATTATGATGAATTATCAAAAAAAAACAACAACAACAACAACAAACAGCGGCATGAACTCGTTACAAAACAACGTGTTTACAAATACCTACTCTACCGACAGTAGGCAATTGGCCGGACTCACCCCAAAAGAATAATCTACATAATCCATTCATGGGAAATGAAATGCTCCGAATGCAATGCTTCTGCCCATGGAAGCACAAAACTAATACTTATACCCAAAATGAATATGGAGACATAATTTATATTTGGAGTTGCACCGAGCTCAACCAGTCAAAGAAGGGTTTAGAAATGCAGCTCAGTCAAGTCGTTCAACAACAATCTAGTTACTTTGTTTCGAAAGTTTCGGAGCTTGTTTCCAACTGAGCAGAAACAACCGAGATCACTGGTGCCCAAACCGCCTGCGTTCCGATGATAAACGTCTGATATTGCTGTTGTTGCTGTCGGAAGTCGCCGCAGATGACGCGGCTGTACCGCACGGCTGCGGTGCATTGCGGGTCAGTCTACCAGCGCAGTGCCTCGATCGCCCGCCGCCGCGGAGACTGCACGGCATTCAGCTTCGCATTCGAGAATCGAGTCGTCCATTGTATAGGTATAGCGTGACATGCTGCTGGGATAGATGTGGCTGGGTGACCACTGGGGGATCCATGGGAGCATCTGGGACATTTTCCCCTTTCGCAGCGGCCAGCGCCCGAAAATGACAAAATTTTAAGTTTTCCTTGCAGAGAAAGAAAATTAGCAACGTTAACATGGAAAAATGTTTTAAACTGCAAAGTAAGCCAAGAGAGAGCGAAATCCGAGGAATTTTCGGAAAATGGAGAAAGTTTTAAGAGAGCATGCCTTCCCCGCAGCGTCTCAAACCCCCTTTCCAGACTCGCCAGTGTGGGTGACCGTCCGCCCCAGTGCGACAGAACAGAGTTGTCTGAATCCCGTATCTCAAGTTGGCGAGTGGTTTACGCTTTGAGCGCTGCCAAAACACCCAGTACGTTCGTCTGGGTATGTAGCGCAGCGTAGAACCGCTACCTTTAGCGGAGAAATGGGGCAATACGAATATACGATGCTGCTGCATTGAACTGAACAGCGGGGGATGCATACGATACCGTAATTTAGCACACAGGGACTGAACACCTAGCGAATAATGGAATGAATGAATGAATGAATTCAGTACCTAGGAACGTATATTGCTATGTGCAGGTCTGCGTTCACAAGCATATAAATAAAAACAAAGGAGTCGCGCCATTGATCAATCGAAACTGCATTAAATACAAACTCTAAAAAAATTATTGGCAAGCAAAATAAGGCAAAATACCTAAAGCGTAAGAGCTAATTGAAATACATTTGGGGCTCAATACCCTGCTCAACTAAGGAATAGTTAATAAACGGTTCCTGATCTCGTCCCCTGGATCTCAACTTCCACATTATGCAGTTGCTACATAAATGCTACATATAGCCTAATATGTAGTTACACGGATCAATCCACTCAGAAACGTGCGGCCTTATATCCCACAAAAGAATTAAATGATCAATTGCCTAAAATGTCTATTTTACCAAAGAGATCGCAGTTCGTTAGCCACAGATTCGCCGTCTAAATCCTGCAGCATCCTGGGGCGTTTATGAAAGGAGGGCTGAAAGCAGAATGCCACCCGCTGTGAGCCATGGGGCGCTGATTTCGCCGCTGGCCTCTTATTTACGACCGGTCATAGGGTGGCTAATATCCGGACTGTGTCGCAAACGCACCGAGAAAGAGAAACTATTCAAAACACGGTATCGCCCTCCATTACGGGCCGCAGAGCGCGGCGGCTGGGCGGCAGAGCGGCGCGGGTTCCCAGCGCCACAATGGGCGCCATTGAGCCCGGCCGCCGCGCGCGCCTAATGGAGCGCGGCCGTGGGCGAGCGGCGCCGCGACGGGATCTGGTGGGCGCCCATCACCCGTGCCGTAACACGCACCTTCACCGGAGACGACCGCGACCGCTAACTAGCCGGCCACGCGAGGCCACCTATCACAGACGCTCATTAGCAGCCACGGATAAAGAGTTAACGTCAGCAGCGACGGCCAAATAAAGGCTACGGAGTAAGAGAACAGATGGTGCAAACGGAACTCGACGGACAACATAAGATGAGGGATTGGAAAAACGGCAATGCGTGCCATCAGCCATGAATGCCTTGATTGAAATAGTCCTCGTGTGATGTGACAGTCTGCATAAATCCCTCCGATTGTCTATCTGTCGGCCTGTGCAGGTGCGCCGGTTCTCACCACTGTCGCTCTCTCGCTCACCACTCTCACCGTTCGGCTGCCGACAGTGTCTGCTGTGGCTACTGGTTGTCCTCCTCGGCGTCTGCTGGACCGGGCTGGCCGAGCACCTGGGCCAGGTCGAGCCGAGAGCTACGCGACAAATATGCGGCAACGACTTCGACAGCATGTACTTTGCCGGAGCGTGTGACCTGGGCCGCAAACGGTCTGCCTGGCCGCCGCTGGGCCCAGTCGAGCCGCAGTTTCAGCTCTACTACCCGACCTCAGGTGAGGACAGTCACGTTCTCAGATGGTCTGCACGGTCTCAGTTGAGCCGTATCCCATTGGCCACTTTCAGCTGAATTATTTGTCTGCAAAAGTTGCTTACGTCAATGACTTACTATACTGTCACACCGTGTGTTAGCATATCCATTTGCACCGTGATGTCTGTGCGGCCCCCAATAACCAGTGGCGATATCCCGCTATGCCGCAGACTGGGAGTCGGTGCCGGCCGACCTGGGCCGGCTGGAGAACTCCTTGGTCCACCGGCTGGCGCGCAGTGTGTGGTTCGGCCAGCAGCGGCCGCGGCCGCACCTGACGCCAGCCAGCGCCCGGCACCCCGTCTGGAAGCACCAGCGCGCCTCCAAACGGTCGCCGGCCCACTACCGCCGGCTACACGACCTGTGAGTGTGACGACGAGGGGCATAAAACAGCCGCCGCAAGTGGTGTTACATGTAGAAAGGCTATGGTGGTCATGGCGGCTCGACAGCTTACCAGTTGTTTTATTTTGTTCCTGCTTTTCGAAAGGACTCGTCAGAGTTTGTTACTTAAAATGGATATCAATCCATTGGCATTGTTATAATTGCGCGAGCTTGTCATCAGCGCGAATGATTAGAAGTACCTAATCTGAAATGGCATGCAAGCTAGCCTGCTGTTGCAAAAGATGTCAAACGCGCTAATGATGCCGAACGCACCAATCATTATCGTTTGTTTCGGCAGGTGTTGCGGTAAGGGCTGCAGCGAGGCGCACTTTGTCGGTATCTGCTGAGTTCACCGTGGCCGACCTCCACTCCGCATACCTCCCGTGGCGCTCCATTCTGGGCGTCCTCCGCTTCAGGTCGCCGGCGGGGTGTCGGGCTACGGACCGGCACCGCAGGGCGACACCACCGATCTCAGAGACCGCCGGCCGGCCGGCCGCCGGGGACGCGAGCCGGCCGGCGGATCAGGGCCAGCGAACGAACGAGAGTGGATGAAAGCGTATCGACAACACGAGCGACGTCCTCCGCTAAGGTGGAGATGATAAGACGGTGTCGGCTTTTGTGCTGTCGGCAGTTGGAATATCCGACAAGACGAGGTTTCACTTTATTCGACAAAACATAAAAATGAAACGTTGACCCTCGAAAGCATCGTTCGTGGCGGTGTTATATGAACGACATGAAAACATGACAGGCGTTAACAATACGTGGTAAAATACAGCGTGAAGGTCATTATGCAAATTGAGGGCGGAAACAGACTGCGTCTAGGATGGAACGAATTTGCGAGTGCACTCGAACGTATCATGAGAAGTGGATGACCGCAAACGTCTAACTTTTATCCCCTTTGGCAACGACACAATTTTATAGCCAGCTTTTGAGTCGTATGGATCAAATAAGCTGAATTTGCAAGGCGTTTTATTTCGAAATGAGAAAGGAACACTACCATACAATCCGCCGGAAAGCGTAAAGCAATGTTCAAGCATTCCGAAAAGCAGGCTATTGTATAAAGGTGGGAACGAAAATTCGCAAATCATTGGGCAGCCGTACCTTTATTTTAATTGAACTGTTATTTGTCCAATGCCAAAGTCTCCTTTGTCATTGCAGTTCTTGTTGCGTGTTATTACAGCGAGCTTTATCGTTGGCGGTGACAGCCGACAGGTTAGGAGGCAGGTATTGCCAAAAGTACCTGCAAATGTACGATGGAGCGATCGCTGTTCTGTTCACATCATGACCTCCCGTGTGTCAAAGCCATAAGCTGAATCAGAATCTCCGTAGGTGTAGAGGCTGGGCTGTCTCAGAGCAGCAGTCCGCACATAGAGGCTGAACCGTTTGAACCCTTCAAGGACAGGGTTTGCGCTGGTGTTCTATTTCGCATGTCTTTCTGCTGTCAACACCGCGCACCTCTTACTGTCGTCTCGCTGTGTCCGAACTATTTTCCCACATCCTATTGTGTGTTCACTAAATTATTGGCTAGGAAAGGCGAAGTGAAATAATTGTATATGGTTCCGTGTAAAATAAAATATGCATACTTTACATTTATTTTTATTCAACCGACCGGGGCAATGCCGCGTGTAGATTACACCAGTCGTCGATTTATACGGTTTTTCATTTCCATAAGCCGGTGGAATCCCACCTTCTGGGTACTGGAGCGTTGGCAAAGAGTCGAGACGCGCACGATTTCATTCAAATGAGCCGCGTCCATAACCTTCCAACTTGCCGAAACAAACTTTTCCGCGACTGTTCGGGTGACGCCGATGGTAAAAGTGAATGCCAAAAGCCTCTCGGAATTGCCCAAGACTCCAAGTCAGAGCCCAGTCGGAGGGTAGGTGACCCCAATTCCAGAACATTGGGTGACCTCCAATATCGGATGACGCCCAAAGTGGTGATGTAAAGAAGAGAAAACGACGGATTGGGGGAATGGCAGTTGTAACCGAAGAAGTTTTTCCAGGTTGATGAGAATTGATTGATACGCATTCACCCCGTGCGTGCCAATCTAATATGTACAATGCATTTTACGAGCCCAACTACCGACGTGGTTGTCAAAAATCATTAGGCAATGTACCTATTTCTAATTTCTCATCCCAACCGGTAATAAATCGCACTCACGTCATCAATCCGGGTCGCGCATTCGGTCGCGTCATCGGCCAATCACCATGGTTTTCAGACGTAACTTTTTCTGTGGGAAAAGCCGGTCGAAGGCGGAGGCGGGGACACGGGAGGCAAGCATATCGTGACTCCGATCCGCCGCTGATGAAGACGACCGGTAATGCAGCGACTCAATCCGAACAGCGGCCGGGGTGGGCAGACAAAGGTCACTCGGCGATCCGGCCCGTCCACCCGTCCGTCCGCCCAGACCCGTGCAGTGACGTCAGCGGCAGCGAGCTCCGTGCGGTTCATCCGTTCGAACAGACGGGAGCAGAGTACAGAGATCGATTTATTGCACATCTTCAGCAGCACATCTCAGATGAGGTCAGCGGGTAACACACGATGAGGTGTCGGAAGAGAATAATGCGAAGCTAGGTTAGCCAGCGAGTTTCAATAGCTTCCTCGTCGGAAGAGAGCATCAATCCTATCGAGCTGCTGCTAAATTACAACATGATCATTGATCAGTACAGTACATACATCGCGTTCTACTGTTAGCTTCTTCAAGAGAAACTGCTCCATTTTCACTTTGGTTCAGTTGAAAATCTCCACCATGACTAGCATCAACCAGCTGACCGTCTCACAGCTGAAACCCGGAGTCGTCTTGAATCGCGTCGGCGTATGATCGGATGCGATCGGAGATCAGATAGCGGCAGTATATCACTGAGCACCACTGGACCGCTGCGCTGACTCATTGTGGCCACACTAGGAGTAGGAGAGCAGTCGCGTGGCGGTGAACAACGTGTGCAGGCAGTTGACGAACGTGCAGGGCGCCGCCTCCAGCCGAGCGCGTGCCTCCTCCGAGCCCAGGGCCTCCACCAGGTGGTACAGGTCGGCAAAGTACTGCAACACGACAGACAACGGACAATTAACCGACATACCTCCACCAGGCGATACAGGTTGGCAAACTACTGCAACACGAGACAATTACCAGACATACCTCCACCAGGTGACACAGGTCGGCAACACGACAGACGACAGATTGCCTGTTTCTCTTAAAGAAGAAAAACTTGCTTAAAAATATAATAAAAAGTAACCGTACCTACTATGGACGTCAAACCCCTTGAGACCCCACTTTTTTGCGATAATTTTTAAATGCGTCAACTCTCGTTGACAATATTCTGGCAATGTGTGTTTCAGAACCTGCCGAAACTTTTATTACTAAGGTATTTTGACGCCAAACGATTAGTAAAGGTACTTCTCGTTCACTCGTAATGTTAAATTTCACGGAACGAATCTGCTGTTTGGGTAGAGGCTACGCGCTCATGGGGCGGAGCCACGTAATGACGTCAGCGCTAAGCTCCGCCCTACCCCTCCGGCGCTCCTTGCCCGGCGACCGGTCACTCGCGTCTCTCGCTCCATTCAGGCTTGATGGTGGGCGGTAGCTGGTAGCGGTAGCGGGCACTGGTAGATGGCATTTAGAGCAGATGGCGCTGGTGGCGGGGCTCGAGTGTGGCCGAGCGCAAGCCTCTGCCCGGGCCTGAATTGACCTTAACATTACGAGTGAATGAGAAGTACCTTCCATAATCGTTTGGCGTCAAAATACCTTAGTAATAAAAGTTTCGGCAGGTTCTGAAACATACATTGCCAGAATATTGTCGACGAAAGTTGACGCATTTAACAATTATCGCAAAAAAGTGGGGTCTCAAGGGGTTTGACGTTCATAGTAGTACCTGCTATCATAATCAAAATAGAAAATCGTAAAAAAGGCCAGATACTTTCGAGGAGCTTTCGGCTCACGCCTTCTTCAACTCGCTCTATTTTCTTTTCTTTTTTCTTTTTGGTGCAAACGCATTGAAATTCAAATATATAGCAGCTGCAGGGCACTTCTCCAAACGGTTACAGAATACTTCTAATACATAGGCTTTAAAGCACAAAGACGTAGGTATTTAATACAACAACAATTCAGACTAAGAAAAACTTGCATTCGCAGTGTCTAAAATACACTTTTCAATTTTCATAAAAACATCAGTACTTTTGGTAGCAAGACGGTAAAAGCACGTTAGGTAATGCCACTTGTTCTTTACTCCAGGACAAAGCAAGTGGTCACAACCTAACACTTCGTTTACAGCGCTTGCTAGACACGTAGCCTAAGAAGTGCCTTCGGTACTAAACGGCAATACGTCTCCAGTTCCACCCTGAGCCGCAGAGCCGACACCTTGGTCTTGTTTCTCGGGTCCTCCAGACTCCCGACACGGCTCCGTAAATTTTGACATCATCTCTCCATACGAGTAGAACGAAATAGGCCTGGTGAGTGCATGGGCCAGTTGAATGAAAGCGTCCTTTCTGCAGAAGAGGTGATCCTCAAGGAGTTCTGACAGAAAATCCAGCTACTGCTAAGCGCTGGGAGCGTTGCTCCGTCTTTTCGCAATCACTGTTGGTGCAGGCTGCAGCATTACGAAGTCGCACATACATAAACACGCATAGACAGAGATACGCCCAAACATTATTTACGGCGATAAAAAACTCCTCCCTGTCAGCTTATAAAATATATTTTCCGTAGCCTGCACGTGTGCTCACGATCTGAAGCCGATGGCGATAAGGTAACGTAGCGTAAAAATCAAAGTTTCAAATTGTGGCAGTAACAACGAAAAACCAACAGAAAAAAGATCCAACAATATTTGAAACATATGAGCTCGGCTACAAAGAGCATATGTAGGAACAATACGACAAACATCTTACAGTCACAAGTCATGGAGCGTTCGAGCTTTCGATTCGCAGGCGGAGACGCAATTCACAAATTACAATGTTATGTCCTGCACGAAGGGACGACATCGGCCTTATATCCAGGTATATGTATGTGTAAACGGGCTTCCGGCTTATTTGAGATAGGCAAACATAATTATGTGAGCGTCTGGCGTAGCTATATATAGTGACGTCTTACGACAGGCACAGTTGCGGTGGCTTTACCTGATACCATAATACACTTTCACGTTTTGAAGCTTACGTTAACTCGGCATCACAAGATGGTTACGTAACAACATCATCAGTTGCATGTGTGTAGGGATTACATGCATTCACGCATTTGTTTCAATGTTTGTCCTAACAGGTGAGTTAGAACAAACGGGTGTGTATCCGCCATAAGTAGGGGAGAGTGGGGTAAAATGCCCAGGGTGGGAAAGACGCCCCACCCCCTCTAGTGGCGAAATAAAGCATAAAACCTCGAACTTAAATGCTCTTAGCGTAAAGCGGAAGGCTTCATTGTGTGCTGCACAAAAAATTGCCAAGTTTAGTTGGGCAACGGTGGGCTGGTGGCTGCATGCTTTATATTTGCTGATTTCAAAAAAAAAAAGAATTGGTGTCAAAACATTGTGAATATCAAAGAAGATAAGTAATTTGTATGCACTTTGCTATTGCAGTGATGCATTCACATGCGTGTACTGTGTCCCAACCAGTTTGGTAAAGGGTTTAGTTTGAGTGCTAACAAATTGTACTGATTAATTGTCCATTCGGTATCTTGGGGAAAGATGCTCCCTGACCTGATGGGGAAAGACGCCCCCCTAAATCCGTAGGCTGCCCTTCAAGAAACCTGTCGAATCTCTTAGTACATACTTGTGGTGAGAGACAAAGGGCGATTTGGGATTACTGAGAGTGCAATACGGTCAGCTGCTCCCCATGCCGGTCTATCGGCCAATACACCGACTTTTTGGGTGGCATCTGACTCTGAGAGCCCTCAGTCCTCACGATGGCCTCTGTGGACCCCATTAATGGCTCAGAGACCTCTCACAGCATTCTTGGGGGCTCCCACGCTGGCTTCACGGGCCGCGCTGGCATCTGATGTCCCCATGATGGTCTTGAGGGCCCAGCCTCAT
This sequence comes from Amphibalanus amphitrite, assembly GCF_019059575.1. NCBI lineage: Eukaryota > Metazoa > Arthropoda > Thecostraca > Balanomorpha > Balanidae > Amphibalanus > Amphibalanus amphitrite. Next base: position 782,972 of record NW_024881609.1, on the reverse strand, counting down.
GATAAGGGTCCCACAACAGTCTTTGAACGTGCCACCACGGAGGCTTGTTTGGCCGCGCTGGACTATGATGGCCCTCACGATGACCTCTGAAACCCCTCACGACGACTTTTGAGGGCCCTTACGATGGCGTTTAAGTGTCTACCACAGGCTAGAAGGGAACTGATTCGTTCAGGCTATTCATGTGCCCATTTCGGCCACTTATACTAAGGGGGGCATCTTCCCCAACGCCAGGGGGCGTCTTTCCCACCCTCCGGGATAAGATGCACCCTTGCACTACTTCAGGATAATGATTCATAGCAAAAAGTTATCATATATTCGCCTTGAACTTGCATAAAACGAAAAAAAAAATGGAGCTTTGATACTGTGGCGCTCAAAACTTTTGTTACGGTCATAGTTCCAGCAGACTTTGGATAAAGTCTCGCTTTTTGCGAAGTCTGTTGCGAACTGTGAATCCAATTATGTCTCAGGTAGGATACAGATTATTCAAACATCCGTAAAACTCCAGCGATATTTCATCCATGGCCATGGATCATGACTAACATCTATGCTAACACAAATCCATTTATTACAGGTTATCGTTACAAATTTTTACTTAGGAATGCAGGTGTTTACTTTCAATAAATTAACTACTTTTAACACATTCAATATTTCAACACCTTAGCGAATGTGAGTGGAGCGCATGCACTAGATCTGCAAATTCATTATTTCAGCTCTCAAGGCACGATCGAACAACGTGATATCGTAACTCGGCCGGCGCCGCCCTCCCGCTCGGTCCGACCTCCTCTGTTTCTTGGCACAACGGGACTGACCGGCATCTGGCACGGCATCGCCTTCGGCAATGTCGTAGGAGGGAGATTTCGTTCTAATGTAGCCCTCTCTCGGCCCTCACCGTTTGTCACGAGGGTCACAACAACTGCAATATCAATAACGAACTTTGAATTATGAGTGAACATGTTTGGTATTTGAATGAGTGTTAACAAAATACGCCTAGTCAACACTAATGCGTGTTGCGCATTGAAGCGCGTGTGTTTTGTGGACATTCAAACATTTAGAGCACTTCCAGTCGTCTCAAAACAAATAAGAAATGTGCCTGCTCATTGAGCTTTTGTCAAAACTTGATTGATTGCGCTCATACAATACCGAACTATGTAAGGACATCTACCGGCTTGTATTTTATATGTTCGATCACAGAAACAATACCACACATAATCGCGGAATAGCAGGGACGAAACGACTCGAAGCGCATCGTCTGGGCGCCCTAGCCACCGATCCACCGCCCACACTTGTTAGTACGCATCTGGCTACCGACCAGCCACTACTCACTTCTCCACTTAGCCGCGGTTCTGGTCGCCCCTCCCCCACCGACCATTGACCTGCATGGGCGATCAGTTGTTTGCCAGGGGAACGTCTGCAGCCGGCGCACCTGCTGTTATCGGAGACCGTTAGGAAGTGCCGGGGCCGGGGAGGGAGGCCGCTGTCGGGACCGGCGGCGGCCGCGCGGGGAGAAGGGTGCGTGCGTGGGGGCGCCGACGGCCGCTGGCCGTGCGTATGTCGTTACTCGCGCCGACTGACAGTCACGCCAGCCGTGTGGGGGCGTCACGGCCGTGCGGGCGCCGCCGGTAAACACGCCCCGCCCTGAGCCCCGGGGGCAGACGGAGGGCCGGACACAGCCGCGCCCGGATCAAAATCTGCGCCGCGACAGACCGCCCGCCGCTCTTAGCGAAATGAACGGAGAAGGCAAACGCAGTTGGAACGAAAAGCCCTGGCCCGGACATCACCCGGCCCGTCGACATTAATTATCAATTTGCATGCTCTACGTCACATACGCCAACACACCACAATGCTAAGCGCATTTCAAAAAGCTGACAATCCTTGTATTCTCCAGGTCCGGCATAATGTTTTATTGCTTTTTATCAAACGTGCTGGAAGCTGGTGTGGACTGTTAACTGTAGCGCCAGTGCAGCGCTTTTGAACTCAGTATAGGATTGTTTGCCGTTTTTAGCGTTGCCGAGAACCAGCACTTTGAGATAATTAACTAGTCAGAAAAGAACTGTGCAGCAAAAAAAGGTGCGCATTCGTCACGTACATAATTTCATTTCGAAAGGCCTGTCAGTCAGGATTCATGCGATGCTAGGACGCAGTGATACGTTAAATTAAAAACTAAAAAATCAATTCGAAAACAATTATTCATTAAGGTGAGATGGAAGCAAGTAAACTATCGTCGCACACCATGCCTCCCTAGCCCGGAGGACGTCACCCGCCACCAGTACCACTCCTCAATGGGAGCACCTGCTCGGGCCGGGGTCGGGTCGGCGTCGCGTGCCACCCCGGGCTGATTGTTGAGACAGACCGACCTCCGGAGCAGACGAGGACTGATGAGTTGCCGACGTGATCCGGAGACGGCACCGCCCGATCGGTGGACGGGAATCCCGTCCTCCCGACTTACCGCGAACCGACGCGGGACGAGGACCGGGGGACATGAGCAGTGTACTTACATAATGCATGCGTAACAGGGGAGATCATGCCACCACCGTTGGGAAAATCGCTGATCGAACTACTGAAAACGGACTTACGGAAGGTCAATAAAAATAAGCAACAGACGACGTTACTGTCAACTAAGTTTCATTCGAGTAAAGAATAGCGGACAAGTGACATTAACCTTTTTTGACACACTTCGACAGAGTCCAAGGCTCGACTGTTCCCGTTTGTTGTGTTGGCGTACGATTGTCAGGTGTACCTACCTAAGTGTACGCTGAATGAACTACACGCGGGTACTCACCGGCATTCCTGGCGCCTCCTGGTCACTCCAGCCCTGGCTGGTCTCACCACGAATTTACACACGATGCGGGCACTCACCGGCATTCCTGGCGCCTCCTGGTCACTCCAGCCCTGGCTGGTCTCGCCACGAATTTACACGTGATGCGGGCACTCACCGGCATTCCTGGCGCCTCCTGGTCACTCCAGCCCTGGCTGGTCTCGCCACATTCCACAATGGTGGTTTTGCGCGGCCGTACCAGCAGCAGTGCAGGGTTACCCTGCAGGGAGGGACCGGGAATATGGGTGCTCAGAAGGGACGTTTGCTATGCTCATTAAAATATTGCAATGCTATTATCTGCTATATTTTTTTTATTATATCGTTAGATTATGGCTGAACGTTATCACAGTATTTTTATGTTTATAAAATACCAAAATACCGTTAAGCCGTTTTCAAACCATAGTCCACAAACCTTGGTATCCTATATAGGTAAGCTAAGTTTTTCTCTTTTTGATCATACGCGGCTCCGTTTCTTTTTCCTCCCCCGCTGCACCCCACAGGCCACAGCAGACCCTCTTCACTCCATCTGACCTACCTGCAGCTGTTCGCTGAGCATCTCTTTGAACTGCAGCACCAGGTTCTCAGCCCCGGCCAGCAGGTTCCAGCGGCTCGAGCTGAAGCCGTACGCGTTGCCCACCAGCGCCATGCACCAGTAGAGGTGCTTCTCGCACGGCTGGTGCTTCAGCGACGTTCCCTCGATGTAGAGGTACGAGTCCTCCTCGGGAAACAGGTCCAGCCCGTGCCGCTGCAGCGTCTGCACCGGGAGGAGCCGGCACCGCTGCGTCAGTGGAGGGTGACATTCGATTGACTGAGCTCTGCTTTTATTTAGGGAGTAGTATAGCTTGCTGCAGCGAAATCAAGAACATTGTTCAAGAACCAAGCATGGATTCACGGCTAGGTCGATTACTTCGTAATAAATACACCATGTGTGTGTAGCAACCACACAGAAACGTCCTGCGAGACGCGTCCACCGTAAATACAAAATGATCACAATTAGTATCTAGCATTATCCAACTCCACAATTCGCACATTCCTTTCAAGGCGTCTTCCCAGTTCGATTTTTCACTTCCTGTTTCTTAGGCATTCACGAGTAAGCGCAAATCACAATACAAATGCAGCTGAAATCGAAATGATCTTATCGACCCAAAAGTCAGTGAAATTCTATAGAAGTGAATGCCCTAGCTTTAATGAATCTCATTTGCCGTGAGTGTGAGTGAGTTGAAGCGGAGACATTTTCATTCAGATGACGAAATTAAGCCATTACCCGTGACGATGAGCAAAGCTTATATCAGACACTAATCCGAGGTAAGCCTATAAACTGGCTAATAATTGTCTGAACTGGGCCAACCAGGATCCCAGTACGCTGGCTAGTTTCTTCACAGCCTACATCCCGGCTTGATCCTCAGTCTAGCGAAGCTCCCGAGCCGTTCCCATGGAAATCAGTCGACCGCCGCTGGCTTCGGGCAAGATTACTTGCTCCGGGAGTCTCTCAGTACATCACTCTCGCTTGTCTACGTTCAGCTCGGAGGTATTTCGCCGTAAGACACTGTATTCCACACCGTACGGCGGGTCATACAGCACGCACGGTGCTGTCGAGTCAGCGGCCAGGTTATTGGCACTGGGAGGAGCGCCGTTACTCAGGACCCACAGGCGGAGCCCCGGATTACGGGAGAGGAGGGCTGAGCGGCTCGTTACCCGCACCGGCACCAGAGGTGAGGCGGCACGGCCAGCCCGGCCGAGTGAAGACTGGTGCGTGCCATCAGCGCGGTGTAAAACCGACTCCGCCATTGGGATGGAAGGGATTGGAGGCGGAATGGGCCGGTGTGGCGGAAGGCACGTGTATTGTTCGACTGATTTGAGAGAGTAGAGGGCTCAGGTAAGGTAGCAAGGCAGGCTGTTGCTGGTCGAAAGATGGGGTCTGAAACTTCTAATGGATTGGTGAGCCATCTTCACCATAAGACCGGAAATGAGGGAAGACATGAAGACTTAGAACCAGCTATCGCGAAGAGAGCAATCGGCAGACACCAATGCCTATAGGGCTGTGTAGGGCTGTGTAGGCATACCGCATATGCAACATTGTCCTAACTATTCGCATATGTTTAAACGCATATGTGGCCCATTGACAAGCTCACCAATGCAACGACACGCACCGCTTGTACGGTACGAGCGGGCCGAACTATTCGCCCAGCGCTTTCTCACCTGAATGAGTTTCTCCGGCTTCATAAATTTATCGTAGTACTGTTCCAGGCAGTTGCTGGAGCCGCCAGTGACCTCACACAGGCTCACCAGATCGTCCTGAAACATATCAACCCGAAGTTCATCAGAGTGCCTGAGTTGCTCGAAGTCAAGTTACGCTGAGTTACGAGTCAGAATAACTTCACAAAGTCTGCACCTCCAGTTTATCAGCGCGTTTCCGTCCTGTGCGCGCGCGCCCATACCTTGACGGCCATGCGGACGCCGGCCACGGCGGCGGTGATGTTCAGTTCAGCCGAGGCCGGTCCGGTCGGCGCGTACGACCAGTTCTGGTAGGGGAGGTTCGAGAAGCGGTTCACGGCCAGCCCGAACAGACCCAGACGCAGTGTGCGCGCCTGCCGCACACAACGGGAACGGGAAACATGACAGCAGGGCGGCGATGGGTTCGAAATGAGAACCACTTGTCTACACCCATATGTGTATGAAAAAGCACTGTGGATTACTGGATATGGTGCTGTTATATCGGTTATACGAATGACACAGATGACCTACGACTGGTGCACATGTAACCTCGTCTTAGCTGCCGCACGTCCAATCCATACATGACATATCAATGATTGTGATCGATGAGTGGATTGCAAGGCAAAAGTAAAATGCGACAAGAATCACACATTCGACATTACTGCGCATTCCATTGTTGTGTTTATGTATGACTACCAGGAAGAATGACGATGACGGTTATAACTGCCCTCAACGGCTACATTTTGCTACAGACAGCGAGTCCCCGGAGTGAACCGAAATAAATGACGAGCCCAAATAAGCCTATCTACTATGCGACAATGTTTGTTTACATCGGTCTATAATGGGTCCATTTAGGTGATTTAGGTCGCCAAGTATACCAGTTGTGAGCATAACGCGTTAAAAATGAACGCTGATGACGATTGTGAACCCACATCATTTGAAATAATAGTCGTGGTTCAGCAGCTAAGCGGAGAAAACATGCCGAGGGTCAATAGTAGAGGTGGCAAATGATGAAAATTTTGGGAACTAGACTCGAACCAGACCCGTCTGGACATTTCTGGAACCAGTCAGACCCGGTCTAAGTTGAAATCGGAACCAGTCGGACCCGTTCCCCAAACGTCAATTAATACAAACTATTTGTAGGTATCATTGGTTGCATCATGTAAAGCAGCCTATTTCTCACTGGGAATACCTACTTATGAGCTACATTGTGCTAAGAAACATATACATCAGCAAATGTTTTCTTTCCATTCACTTGATATTTTGCAATCATGTGTAGTGTGCAGGATGTATAGTTTATGGTAGGACCCGGTTGGACCCGTCATAAAATTTCCAGGAACCGGTCTGGACCCGGTTCTTTGGACCCTGCCTCGGGTCCACATTTTGCCGCCTCTAGTCACTAGCAGTAGGAAAGCAGAGCTGCGAACATACCAATATGCATACCAAACTGCAGGCCTGAAGTTGAGAATGTTCAAGCTGCGTTAATTATTCAAAGCTGTTTCACAATCTATCAAACAGCACCAAAAGATGTGTAAAAGGTCGAAGAAGTGCCCTTTTTATATACATTTAAAGGTCCGTCAACAGATTTTGCGCAGGCCTTAGCTGACCAGGATACCTCGCAACATGCACATTGCACGGGTTGCAGACTGAAACACAGTGGCAGTAAACCGAACTTTTCCCGATGTTTCCCCGTCTATCCCGCTTTGATCGAGCTAAGCCACTCGGCGCGGCGTGCATGGATTGCTAGCACCGCACCGACTAACGATGCCGTACCGCCGTCTAACTTTGACGCTGGTTTGCGGGCTCTCGCCATAGCGATCCTGCCGAATGGTAACGTGACCACCGCACCCGGCCAGGCCCGGGAAAGGCCAGCAGAAACGTCACTGAAAGCGTCGTCGGCGGTAGCGCAAAGGAGGCCAATTTTACCGAATCCGGGCCAAGCAGAGCAGGGAGTGTGCGTGCGTGCGTATTTGTAAAAGGATGTGAATCACAACAGTGCTCATATTGCAGAAGTAGTAATATGACAACCCCCAGATTCCCCAACAGCCAATTCAGCCGCGTAACACGCGTCCACATATTTAGCACTTATAGTAAGTACACCACGTCACTAGATACCCGGGGTTGCATAGTATTTTGCGTCACCGAAGCTGAAGGAGTTTCATCATTATGCGAAAGCTGAATAAGCATATAGGAATAGAAGCCAGAGCTTAGCAGCGTCGGTGAAGTGACGGCACTATCAGAGCCTCCTAGCGCTACACACGCACTCAGTTGCCAGGGAAACCGGCCCTGGGACGGCAAAATTAACAGCTCAGCCCAAGTCATCCTATCATCAACCAGGGATGGACAGCCACCTCAACCCAAAGATAGGAACCACTCGACCGGTTCATATCTGTAACGTGATTCGTCAGCTATTCGTACATTTCCTTCCACTGCCAGCGTTATTTGCGGTTGGCAAATGCAACTGAACTAGCGCTACTATAGCGTTGCACGTTAGTGTCATCAAATGCCGAAGTGTCATCGAATGTTATTCTAAAAACAAGCCAAAATAAGCGTTAAGATGTGAACTGTTCTAGCGGTCTCAGCGACAAGCCGGCCACCGACCTGCAGCACGTAGGTCTCCTCGTTGTACCGGGTGTCGTAGAAGCCCTCGGTGCTCCAGCACGACCTGTCCTCGTCCCAGCGGACGAAGAACGGCGGCTCGAACCACAGCGTCGTCTCGGGCAGACTGCGCGGTGAGGAGATACGACACTGACAGACAGCCATAGACGGTGACACGGTATAACCGTGAACACAAACGACCGACACAGTCAACAGTCGATTATAAACGTCAGAGTCGCAGACAGCTTATCGATAAGGTAGAGCGAACGAGTGTCGTGAGTTCGGCAGACCATACATACACCATCACATTCAAAGCATGACAGATAGTCGGAGTGTTGTCAAATGCAGCATCTCTTCGGGATGCCTGGGACCGCGTCAAGGGCAGCGTTATGGATACAACGCGCAGCTACCGATTCCACTAAGCCTAGCAGACGCACGGCTCCAACGTGTACATAGCCATGTATGCACTCGTAGGCTGGTGGTCGGATCTACCCGCCCGGCCCGGCTCGGCACGTCGTTTGCCAAGCGAGCTGGGGAGACGGTCATCCCCGCGGGACCCAGCGCACCCCGACGAACCCGCGTACCAGCTGATCGCAGTCGATACCGGTCGAGATGCAACCCCTTCATCAAAACCGGCGTCGAACAGGGACACACCGAGCCGGCGACCGGACGCGTTTGTAGAATTTATGCAGAAACAAACAGGCATGTCGGCCGGGGCTTAAGGCACAACAGGTCCCAATTCTTTACCGTTTTAGAGAAGGGGTAGGTTATGTCTAAGGCGCGTTGTTAAGTTGCAGGATACATGTATAAAAATACACGAAACGGCCATTTGTAACATAACTCAGTGCTCTGAAATGCACTCCCTGTATGTAACCTGTAGGTACGATTGATTGACGCATTTCGAGTGGTTTATTATTATTATTATTATTATTATTGTTTATTCAGCATCGTCATGCGACAAAAAGATACATATTATGTAGGGATACCTGTCCATGTTGTCGGTCAAATTTATCCGAAGGGATGTTTCGAAACAGGGAGCAGTCGTTGGATGAGGCGGGTCATACCCAATTATAAAGACTCACGTTAGTCCCGTTCATCAGCGTATAAACTGTAACATATATATTATATAACCCCATACCTCAAAGCAACAGAAATAACCAACGCAGGCGGTTACAGCTCGGTAAGGACCGGCGCAACACGAGCTCATTATCTCAGAGCCATTACTCATATATTTAGCTTTCAAAAATAATTGTGAATCACTCCTCTCTGCACTCAAATATAATCATGTACCACATATTATAACTAGATGCCGGCAGCGCTCTTGCGTTACCTTGGGCCAGAATTGGAGGTACGGTACTGAAGGCACACACCGGGCCAAACCACCGAAACCCAGACTGAGCTTGGACTGAACCTGAAACCAACCGAAACATCCCAAAAATGCTTGAAAGCACGTGAGATTGGTGTGGATATCTACCTACAGTAAGATATGCACGTGCATAGTTCATGTCCCAGGCACCCCAGTGCAGTCATTTTCATAGCATCCTGTAGCATGTGTCTAGTTCTATCAGTGTACCGACTTTTGTGTCGCTATCTCGACGTTTCCCGTGATCAGAGGATCCATCGTCAAAACCGTTAACCGCCCCCCGCACGCGCAGCTTGCACCCCTCGGATATTATCTCGCCGAAATGTCAAGATTCAATGCATTTTTTCTTATGACCTGCAAGTTTTGAACCAGTTAGAGCCACCGTTTACCCTGCAGGCGTGGCAACGTACGAAGGGGTGCAATCGGCTTGCACGTGCATAGCTCATGCACCACAGAGTTTAGCTCAACCAAATGTGCACTATTTTGGAGGCCTTGCCTGGGACTACAATTGAACCGATTTTGAAGTTGATAGCTCAAAATTTCTTTGAGCCAGAGGACCTCACGTCAAAACGGCTTTCCGCCACCAGCACGTGCAGCCTGCACCCCTCGCAGACGGTGACCCCCCTGGAAACTGGTTCAAGGTGTTACCGATGTGTCCCGCCAGTGTGGCTTTGTCCGTGACCTCGGGTTGACCTGTAGCCTTGACAAAAAATTTCGTGTCACCGAAACTTTGAAGTGGAATAGCATGTGCCACGAAGCACTGAGCGAACCGAGGCCAGCACCAAAAGTTTACCTCGCCGGTGACGAGTCGAACGGTACCACGTTGGTCTCGATCGGTCCACACATTTTGACTCCAGGTCCAAAAAAGCTTGGACAAACTCACATACATACATACTGACAAACAGGCTCAGCCGAACTTTTTTTTCAGCGACCCACCAATGGGAATTTCCGGATGCAAAAGCATGCTATCGCATGCTTTTGATCCTCCAATTCTGGACTATCTGATACCATATACATATACCATATCTTACCAATACCACATTCTCCTTCCCTCCCAGTCTTCAGCCATACCGGGTCTCGACCAGCGGGAAGTCCTCAGGCCGGTCGGCCACCTCCAGGGCGTAGTCGATGGGCTGCGGCGGCTCGGGCAGCTCGACAGTCGGCTCGGGCACCGGCGACAGCTCCGTGTCGCGCTCCGAGCCGTCGCCGGCCGCCGAGATGCGCACCCGGGACACCCTGCTGCCGGTGCGGCTCAGCGATCGGCGCGCCGAGCGGCTCACGGAGCGCGCCGAGGCCGTCTCTGAGGCCGAGACCGAGCCGCGGCTCTCCGAGACGGCCGCCGGCACCGCGCCGGCCTCCCCCACCGCCGGCTGGGAGGATACCTCGCTGAGGAACGAGAGGAGGCGGGGTGAGGATGGGGAAGGACAGGATGGGAAGGGGAACTGAGGGTGTATGATGCACTTGGTAAGATCAGATGCAGGATGTTGAAAACATTTCTAAGGAAACGAAACTCGATGGAGAGTCAAGCAAAAACAAACAGCGTAGAAGGCATTGGACATCGAGACCGCCCCAGTGTCATTGGATGAAGCCTCCCTCAGCAAAGGATTATCCGACTGGCATCAGCGATTCATAACGCCCAAGAAAGGATAGAAAGTTTAGTCCCGGATGATGAAAAGAGCCTGCTTGGTCTAAGACGGTATGGCAACAAAAATACAAAAGGAAAACAGCCGAACGCGAAGGCGGTCGGTCTCCTTCCTTCCCATCTCGCATCAGGCGTCGATGCGACGGAAGGTGCAGAGGCTCTCGGAAACGATGGACCCCAGTCACTCACTGGCCATCATCAGGCCAGTCCCAGCTCCACGGGCCGCTGATCTCCCGGGCCACCCGCACCGAGACCCGAGTCGCCATTGCGGCACCGTCACCGACCCCAGCCGGCCGTCCACCATGTTGTTGTGAGCTCTCTATCTGTGCCGTCGTTTTTACAAGCGGCCGTGGTGACTCGACACCGCCGAACGACGCGTCACCGGCGGCGGCGGGGCTCGCCGATAACTGCTCCGCCCCGCGAGACGGCTAGCCCCTCCCCCGGCCCTCCGTCCCACCCTCAAAGTGGCGTTCACATCAGCGGGGAACGATTTATGGTCGCACTGCGCCGCAACGACGAATTCGCCCTACGCAACTCGACAAAAACAGGGAAATGCCCCGTGCAGGACGTACCCAACCCTACGCTGCTCAGTAGACGCCCATAACAAGCGGCGGCGGCTGCCGGTGGGATGACGTCACCAGCCACAGCGCCGTCGGCTGCCGGCCGCTGGCGCGTTATGTGCGGCTACTATGCAGCTTGCCAGTTTGGTGCGAAACTTGCGGGGCAACTTTGGCCAGCCATCCATCCCAACCGAGGACCCGGCGGAAGCGGAGGAAGGAAGGGGGAGAAAGAAATCAGGGTGGACGGTGGGAGGGAGACACGAGACGACGGGAGGTGACGACGAGATGAGGAATGGAAGAAGAGCCGGCGATAGAGGCGTGGCAGTAGCTTTTTTTAGTTGGAATTGGTGAGATTGGTTGGTGGTGGCACACTACCTTTTTTGGCATGTCTTGCATACAAATGAATGATCATTTGGTGAGATTGGTTGGGGTGGCACTATTTTTTTTTTTTTTGCATGTCTGGCGTACAAATGAATGATCATTGATCAGTTTCAACATGCAACAAACAAACTTTCAGTAAGTTACAAAGATGCCAATAATAATTCAGCATTCACGCTTCCACAAGAGAAACCGAAATTATCTCCCGTTATTCTTCCCAATGCAGTCCCAGCCCTGCGGCCAATCTCTCAGCCAGTCCCCGGGACGGTTTGGCCGTGCAGCTCCGTTTATTTACGGCGTCGGGCCGCGGACGGATGGTTGCAGTTGTGTCATCTCAGCCGTCACCCCGCGAGCGTAACCCCGTGTTAGGCGGCCGTATCGCACGCGGAGCCGACACTGACAATCCGTCACTAGCAACGACGGACGGGCCGCTACGGACTGCTGGGGCGTGCCCACTCACTGCACTGCGGGGCGCGGGCGTCGCGAGTAGCACACATCGAAATGAGCTTTGTAAGTGTGCCCGGTATTGTCTGTTCCGGGTGGAATATGGACGCGTGTGACCGGCACAATCGAGTAGCGTCGACATCAAAAACACCCAGTGCATTGGTGTCGGACTCGCAGTCGGGTGGTGCACCTAAGGCATCGAACATGAAAGTCGATTCACAGTAATGGACGTTGACAATAAACTGCTCTTCGAATGGGGTGTAGGTGTCAACTGCACTGTAAACAGAACGCCAGAGATTGTCTTCTGAACCTATTGTGCCGGAACATATGCGAATAAAACATTAGCTCCTCGCATCAACCCGGCGTTACGATGATCAATTTGTTTCATTTTACGATAGGGCTGCTTCCTGTCCTATATTTCTTACAGCACATCCACTCAGCCAGAATATAGTTTTTTATAGACAAGTAAGTGTCATTCTGCCGGACAGTGACTCGGGGAATAGGACGTGGCCATATCAGAAATATCCTCCCTCTCCAACACGGGCCAATATAGCTGAATCATGCAATCATCATAGCCCTATCTACTACCACATTCGCATTGAATTTTAGCGATATCATGGCGTCCAGCGTCAAACGAAATAAATAAACTATTAACCTGCTGGCAATTGGCATCACCATTACGGCATTACACCCACATACCACCCATCTGGCATCTTACAAACCCCCCCCCCTCTCCCTCTTTCGGTCATCTCTAAACACCCAACAGGCAACAATGACACCCGGCCGTCGCTCAGTCATCCCCAAACAACACAGTCCCACCGGTTCCACTCACTCGACGCTGGTGGAGATGAGTTTCTGCATCTCGGCCTCCTGCTGGCGTATCTCTCGCTCGATCTCCTCGGGCTCGCGGCGCCGGCTGGTCAGTCCGTCGGCAGGAGGCGGGGGCCGGTAGTCGGCCCGGAACGGAAACCGACGCACCGTGCGGGGCTCGCACACTGTCGGTGTACGGGGTGGGGGTGGGGGTGGGGGTCAGACATGGCCACCGATTCATCATCATTCATCACATATATTAAGGCCATGGTTTGACATCAAGGCTTGTGTAAAACCATGGTGATGTGAGATTTACCAGCATGGCTCCTATAGTCCTATATGCGGGCATCGAACATGGACATGGGCATTGGGCATCCACAACTACTCCCCCCCCCCCAAAAAAAATAGTTATTTAGGGAGAAGCTTGAAAATTGCAAACAATGTACATAACTAAGTAGGTATTACATTATCGTGCATCAAAAAGAAAGCTATGAAGGAACTCTCGCTAGTCGCCTTTCCACTATCAACTTGGATGTCCACTTCATCACAAATTCCTCCCCTGGCGTGTAACCAATCAGCCCCAGTCCACCGTCCGTATCTCCGCCCGGGGCGACTCGGGCCGCGGGCCTGCCGTGTCCACAGTTCAGTGGGGTCTGTCGCGACTGATCCTGCGACGAGCACCCGTGTGTCGCCCTCCGCGACCGCCGCGGTCCGGCGGCATACCAACGACACCGGCCGTGCACGGATCGAGAGCGGCCGAACGCCGGTCACATTCGCTCGGCACCACCGACCGATTGGATTACCGACCAGCGAGAATATTCAGCACTTGGCCGGTACAGTCCAAATGCATTCCCGGATTTACATAAATTTATATCACTGGTCTCACACCACTCGGCTCGCTGAAATCAATGATGCTCTGGCGGCATCAGCTCCGATGCAATCACGATTCTAGGACGCATCAATTGGTCGCTGTCGTCGGACGTAATTACCTACCCAAAGTGACGACAAATGTGTAGAGCACTGTAAAAAAAAATGTATGTCTAACAAACCAATAGGCAAGTGTGCTATGGATATGTGCACGCTGCAAAATGCACATCAACCATGTTCACAGTGTTATAAGAAAACCTCTACACATACAAAGAACACAGATTGTCCGCACCTCCCACGCGATCGGCTCCGAGTATCCCGGTCCCATTTGGACATTTCCCCAGCGGGCACCCAGTCAGTACAGCGGCCGAGTCGGTGCCCGTTTGCGCCGCGCGCCGGCCTCCCAACAGCCGCCGCGCGCCGCTGTCCAGCCATTACCGAGCGCTTTGATTTGGTGATGAAAGTCGCGTCCGCATGCGGTGGCTTTGTCCGCCCCCGTCGTCAACACGGCCGGTCGGGATTAGCGATGTAAAACTGCGCCGGCCGGCGGCCGCCAGTGCCCCGGGCGCGGCTCCGTTTAGGCCGGCTGCGTCCCACGGCCTGTGCATTGTGCAGCCCACCGCGCGGACCGGCGACTGCATGGCGCCGCCCGACCCATCGTCACGTGGCAGACGGCCAGGTTACGTGAAAGATAGGCCGTTTGACGGGCTATATAAAGATAAGATGAGTGACGTTAAGAGTCATCATGATAAGTGACGTTCGCAGCTAGACAAGAATGATTATCGTAATCGCAGAAATTGTTCTTTCAGCGTTACATCTCCCCATGGCGTCAAAGAAAAGTAGGATACACAAATGCTTTGACTTCGGTCTTAAGTTGACTTCTGAGACGTGAATAGGTCGACTGAATCCATATGAAAATTTCGGAGCAATATGACAGTTCCGTCTAGCATTTGGTCGTGCAAAGCTTTGACGATTGATCTCCGACAATCGTTGCTGTAGAAAGTGCGTGTGATGCTAACAATTGGCACGCACCTTTTGGGCGCCGTTTGAGCTGGCAATATATGAGATCATTGATAAGCCCAAGAGCAAAAGGCACGCGGAAGCTAAAAGTAGGTAAAAGGCGCTCTACGCTCTAGCTTTCGCTCTTGGTAGACATTCAATATTGGCCACATTGAACCCGAGAAAAAACAGCAAGCTGCCTCCGAAATTACCAATACCTATGTCACACGGGAAGAAAATTAGAGGTAGGTATATAACAAATAGGTAATAGGTAGTTGGTACGATGTGGTGAAAACTCTGCAGTATTCATCCAAAGCTCGGTAATGCTTACTCGATGTTATCAATTACCCTCTCCTCCGCCCCCCCCCCCTCCCCTGTTAACCAAGGTCGGCGACTATCAACACCAAGTCATCATACCTCCTGACGTTCCGACACACAACACTGACAGTTTCGGTGGTCCGACCGTGCCACTGAGTACAACGCGGGATCTTGTTCCACAACCTCCATGGACGCTTCCAGCCGTGTGACTGACCCAGTCAGTTCCTATTTACCATGTAATCGTCATCATCAGCAAACAGCTGACACGACCGCGGCGAACCGTCCCCGCTCGTCCTGTCTCGGCGGACGGGGGAATGGGGGGAGTGGAGGAGGAGGAGGAGTAGGAGGAGGAGGAGGAGGAGGAGGAGGAGGAGGAGGAGGAGGAGGAGGAGGAGGAGGAGGAGGAGGAGGAGGAGGAGGAGGAGGAGGAGGGAGGGAGGGAGGGAGGGAGGGAGGGAGGGAGGGAGGGAGGGAGGGAGGGAGGCAGGGAGGGAGGCAGGGAGGGAGGAAGGCAGGGAGGCAGGGAGGCAGGGAGGCAGGGAAGCGTCCCAGCCACTCACCCTCGCGCAGTGTCCAGACGCCGACCACTTTAGGCTGTGGCGGAATGTGCAGCAGGTCGAAGTGGATGAGTCCGCCGATGACGCGGTACCGCCGCAGGTTCAGCTCCTCCTTATCAGTGGCCACCAGCAGCGACGGCACCTTGGGCACTGCGGGCACGGTGTCGGGTCACATACCATGCAGCGAGGGCACTGCGGGCACGGTGTCGAGTCACACCCTGGGGTCACATACCAATGGTGAGGGAAACTTGGGCACTGCGGAACACGGGAGACCGGTCACACACAGACCATCAACGAGCCACCGTCAAAGGCGTGGTGCATAAATTGCGGCTGACGACATGACATTTCGTGCCTTCTTCAGTGGTGTGACCACAGGACCGAGGACACGTCAGAAGTCGCAGGTGGTGCCAACCGTTCCAGTTCTACTCAAGATGATGTGTGGCTAACAACAACAGTGGCTAACGATCAACAGGCTATAGTTATACGAGACAGTTACAGATACAAACAATGCCAGTAATGTGAGCCAGCTGCTTACTACCGGCAAGCATCCAATTCCCACTACAGATCAAACCATCGCGATCGTGAGATTCGACCCCAACCTTGACCCGACGTGGGAACGTCATTCCGCAGATCAGCACTGCACCTGTCGTGAACCAGGGACCGGCCATAGGGAAGGGAGTGAGTGAGTGAGTGAGGAAGCGATGGGCCGCCCGGCGCTAGCTCAGCTCCCGGGGACCCACGGACGGCGGACCGACGCGACTGCAGGGGACGGCACTTCGGCGTCTGTCGTCCGCACGGTCAGACAAAACACGTACCCACAAATACAGCCAGACGATACACGTCCGTCCCTTCATACAAACATACAGCACCTACAGCTACATAGAGACCCCGGAAGGGCAGCGGGCACGGTTCACATCGTCCATCAACAGCTGGCGACGGGCGGCGGCGGCGGGACGCTCGGTTATCGCGGAGGCACACAACGTGCCTGACGTGCATCTTTTTTACGTAGTAGAAAGAAGAAACATTTGGACAGTGCGGTATTTTTTTTTTTTTGTCACATACATAAGTAAGTTAGTCACATCATCTGTTTGCATTAAAAAGATCAATAGAATAATCAAAAACGTTCGTAATTTGAATAAAACATACAAAAAAAAGCCTTTCGCCGCAGCTATATAGTAGTCTCAGAGCATTCCCCGAGGCTGGCGTTCCTTTGATTAACCAAAAATCACCACTGCTAGTTTCGTCTCGGCTGCGATCACCGATGCAGCCGCGGCTAATGGATCACTCGTCACCCGACGCACGGTGCCGGTGAGTTAGCCCGCCGGCCGCCCACACGGATTTGATCAGGGGCTTCGTATGATGTGGACATGGAGCGGACTGCGCCGGTCGCCGTCCAGCTCACATCCCGGCGTGTGTGGTATGCTGAACGAGTGGTCCCTCCGAGTGGGCGCCTAACTTCGGCGATGCATGGCATTCGAGCGCCACCTGAGCCCGCTGCCGAATGGTGACACCTACTCCTTCCTTTCCAGGGATTGCGAAATCTTTTGACCAGGGCCGGGGCGGGGGCTGGTTCCAGCGTGGGAATGCAGCCTGGACTAACGAATTGACTGGTTGACTGGGAGAGAGAGATGGAGGAGAGAGAAAGAAAGAGAGAGAGAGAGAGAGAGAGAGAGAGAGAGAGAGAGGGGGGGGGGTAATTGATTTAAACTGCCCGCAGCTTAGGTATCACCAGTCACCGAATTTACGCTCCACATGGAGTCCACTGCATATTTGCACACATTTCGGAAGGAAGGACCTTCCCTCAGACTCCGTCACCAAGAGCTGCGCGTTGGATGACACTTTATTCCACCGTAGGTACACCACACGCGTTCAAGCTAATAATTGTTTGAAGTTGACGTGAGAATCAGCATGCGACAAACGTGTCAGCGGCTTGCTTGGTTAAAAAGCAGGCCACTTCATATTCCCTTCATCACCCTATTGATGAAAACGACCAATTGCAGTAGCTCCTGTGAATGGGGCACTCTTCGGCACCGGGCGAAGGCACCTCAATCGTCCTAAACAAAATCGCACTGTCTCAGCATATTCGGCGATGATCAATGTGCACACAGTATTCACCTCTTTCTGAACTATTGAACACGACACCTTTGGACGGTTCGCAGTGCACGCGACACCAGCCGTCGGCGCGGTGACCTTTAATTATCCGGTGACGCCATTTTTCAGCCGTCTATAGATGGCTGGTGAAAGACCAAAGTCCAGGTAGCATTCGGGAACTTTCGGCGACGTGCCATTGTACATAACAGTGAGCGTAGTTATCGAATGGCAAGTCTGAGAACTTTATAAATGCCTAGTGATATACAATGTCCCTACCATTTATTAGAACTGCATTTAACGCCAAAGCATGTTTATTGTTTACTGTTCATGTCTATCTTCTGTCAAACAGAACACAGCGGTGAGCAATCAGAGAGCCAGGGTTTTATGACGAATTTGCGAGAGTGCTATGGCTCTACAAAGTCCCGCCACGCTATTTTCCTATAGCGTATATCATACTCAACATATGTTCAAACTTCCCAGACTGCCGACACATCCAGACTGCCCCAGTCGAATATAGTGGCTCCACTAGGAACGGCCACAGCCGGCTCGCTAATGGCAACCGCACTTGGTAGAAATGCCAAAGCGGCACTGAATGGAAGGTGTGTTGCAGAAACTTAGTAACGACCGGCTTAAGAGCAAATGCGGCGATATCGGCACACAGTTCGTGGATAAAGCGCAATTTCGTAGCCACGCATTGCGGAAGTGTGTTGGTGGTTACTAGTTGATTTAATTTCAATACTTGCCTGGCAGAGCAGAACATATCCAAAGACATGTCAAATCAATGGAGGTTGATGAGGGGCCAGATAATTCCCATAGTTTTAAAGCCACAAAAATGGCGAGACCCTTAGGGAGAAACGGAAGTAGCAGGATTTGGTGCACTGCCCCAGATTCGACAGGCGACGGATACCTATTGGGCTAATATTTATAAACATTTTATCGCCGGCAAAAGCCGTCCATCTGTCCACCGGAACTTACCAG
The DNA here is from genome assembly GCF_019059575.1 of Amphibalanus amphitrite. NCBI lineage: Eukaryota > Metazoa > Arthropoda > Thecostraca > Balanomorpha > Balanidae > Amphibalanus > Amphibalanus amphitrite. The sequence continues at coordinate 764,338 of NW_024881609.1, read as the reverse complement.
GCGGCTCCGGCTCCGGGTCCGGCACCGGCGTGCGCTTCGGACTGCGCGACTTGGACTTGTCCTTGCCCTTCTTGCCCTTTTTGCCCTTCTTCTTTCCGCCCTTGGGCGACTTTGAGGGCGACGCGGGCGCGCTGCTCTTGTCCGGGGATCCGCTGCGGCTGCTGCCAGCCGACATAAAGCCCGGCTTCTTGTCCTGTGGGAAGGGCGGGACGAAAAAGTCACACTTGGGAATGGAGCCTGGAGTGAGTAATTGGTGAGGAGTCAGGTGGTCATGCTGCCATATTTTCAATTCTGCCATCAAGTTGTACACAAATACTTTTGCGGCTAGGGCCTATGCTGTGAATGTAGGTATGTATGCATGCACGTTTCCTAAATTGCGTGCATTATGTACGGGCTGAGCTCGACTAAAATGTCGCGCACCCCGCGACACTTCGGGAGCGTAGTCCAAATCAATCTGGTCCCGTGCGGTGACAGTGACACCCACACACGACCCAACAGACAATAAAACCGGTCAGTGGACACCGAATGTAAAGGGAAGTGCATAGTTGAAGTCTATGTAAAGGTTTCGGCCGTAGCCTTTCAAAATGGGACAGCTGAGAGAAGCCACATAAGACCGTGAGATGGATGAACCAGCGAAAAGTCATGTTTATTGATCTGTTGGATAGCAGCATGGGATCCAGTCAAACAACTTCACTCGATGCTATTGCACATTTTTATTGCTTTGCCAACAGTAGGTACATTTACATATAACGTTCTTTTTTCAGAAGCGCCTTGAAAATAACGCTCTCAAACCAGCACAAAAATAAAACCTACAGCTTCAAAGGTAAAATCCTTGGGTAAAATGCCTACATATCATTTCTGTACAATGTTCCAATGGAATCGTGACGACGTGTTTGGTGTGTGAAATGGGGCGGGTGCAAGGGAATAAATGCAACTTATTGGTAATTAAGACCCATATATATGATATATTATGCAGTGCTTCGCCATCACTTTCTATAGCATTATAAGAGTAAAAACGTACTCCCTTTCCTCTTTTCGCCGCAGCTCATCGACACGATCGACACCAAGCCTTTCAACAGAGACCCACTCCTACCGATTCATCGTAATAAACAGTCAGTCTCAATCGCACGCCAGTGAGCACAATAACACCTCTGGGCGCAGTGGCTGCGTACGGCGGTCGGCCCACCCCCCTCGGAGGCGGCGACGACGGCCCATCGGCGTCCGTCCGACGTCGGCGCGGTGATTTCCTGCGGGAGCGCCGCCCACACCTCCCGGCCGGCGCCGGAGCACCGCGGCACCCGGCCGGCAGTCTCGGAGCAGTCCCCGCGGAGTGGCCGAGCTGCAATGCTGCCACACATTCGTCCATAAGAAAATACATTGGCAGGAGAATATGAGCGGCCATGGGCATACGGCCTCCCTGTGAGTGGTGCATCAGGTTTTACGGCTAGCGACGATATGGTTTTACGGATCCCATGGGGATGGACATTGGACATGATGACCTTTAGGGGGCAATCGGTCAAATCATTTCCAGCTTGGCGTATAGGCACTGACAAAAATACTATGACCGGCGACGTCCGGCATAATCGATGCCCTGAAGTGACACCGGCAGTTATAACTATCTGCCATTTAGAGTATATCAAAGCCAAATGGCTGCACCCGACACTACTTCAAGGCCACTTCCAGCATTATTCTATAAAGAAGACCGCAGTGTTGATCGGAAGCATTCCCCTCGATCACATCAATCAAATGATCAAGGCCGAAGGGCGAGGCCGATCCTCTCGGTTCCCTTATCTCGGCTCTGGGCTCTAATTGCACCTGATGATGACATCCAGTCGGAATTTTTCACCGGATGATTTCCGTCCACAGCATGCCTGTTTCTGTCAATGAACGATTACCAGAAACTGGGACACGATAAAAACAGGATGAAAATATTTCACGACTGAAATCCATACTCCATTGCACCAATTTAGTACGGTCAGATACAAAAGTGCCCCTCACTGGCAGAATTGCTCATTTCTGCTCTCCCAGCCCACGCGACGTTCCGGAGTGCCGCAGATTGCAGCTCTCGGCCGTGACCACTGTTCCCGGGCGGTCACGGGGGGTCATCTGAGAGCCGCCGGTCAGGCCGCGGCCCGCCGGCGATCCCTCCCCGGAGTGCGGTGCCGCTCCCGGGCCGGCTGCCGGTTACGGCCGCGGTGTCTGCCGGCTTTTAGGCCGATCGGTCCCGACAGGCGGCGGTAGCGACTCGTGCTCCGGGTGCCGATCGGCGCCGGCAGGTGCGGCCGACGGAGAGGGGCGGCACGGAGCAGTGCTGCTGCACGGGTGGCGCCAGTCGTGGCTGACCATGGACATTGGGTACATCGGGCCATAGGCAATATGGGCGAAGTCGAGACGTTTAAATATTTCCATCAGTCAGCTGGTTTTGGTATGCCTAGTAATTGCGGTCTCAGGAGTAGGACACGCCAGCAAACAGTAATGGATCGAAAGGAATTTATTATGATGCATAATCGCCTTGACGAACGGTATGTATTTTTCTTGATTTATTGGTTTAATTTAATATATCTTAAATATAATTTTATAGTTATATATCCATTTCTTCCCATAGCATATCATAAACAGTAAGCACGGCGCAATAAATAACAATGACAAAAAAACGGTCGTCTAAACACGAGCCAGGCGCAATTACTGTATTCATAGCGGGTTGGCTATTCCAAAGTGATGTCTTTTGGGTGTAAAGAAACTCGGCAAAACTTTACCTCGAGTTGGAGAGTGTTTGGCAGCCTTATTATCGACTTGACCGCCCATCATCGACAGGGCTGTGCCGTTAGTTACATGAAGAAGGGCTCACTAAATGCGCCTTGTGAAATTCACTTAGGAAAATTAATCGATCCATTGTTTTGTAGGGAAAATTGTACTTAGCATGCAACAATATGCGTCCAGTCCAGTCCAATATACGAATAATTGTGATAATAGGGTACCTTGTCTGTATTCACTATTCAGTGATGACGGTATTTTCCAAAATCTCTCAAATCGACCCAGATTTAGAAAGTATGGCGTTCAACCGACCCGAGTTCCGACGACATGCATAATGAGACGACACGAGTTCTCACGGTCTGGGTCTGAACTTTCCCTTTGCATCTATCTACCCCTATGATATCGCCCATTTACAGGTTACGGGTCTAACGGTCACACGGTTATCTACCAGCGGGGGTCTCGTACCCTTCCGGTCTCGGGGAGATTAGGCCCTCCGGTGCTGAATCCAACTTCCCGGGCCCTTAGCCTCGCCACTAATCCTTCCCTTTAACACAATCTTCGTCCCCATCGGCGATATGTCACCCCATAGCGAGTTGAGGACATGATGGATTGCGTTTTAATTGCTGCTATCGGGTGTTTTGGCTTCTCCGGTTTTCGGGTAAGTCCGTCATTAAGGAACGCTCGAAGGACTGCAAACTCCGGGGATCGTCTGTCCGTCAGTCGCTGCTGTGCCCTCGAGTGAGCCGGTCCTGTGTCTCTGCGCTGCCGTGTCTTCTCCCAGTGTTCTGTGTCCGCCGGTACCGTCTCGCTGCCATGGATAAGAAGCAGAGCGGAGCCGCCCCCTTCCAGAAGGAGCTCCTTAACCAGAAGCCGAAAAACTACTTCGAGATGGAGGTCAAGAAGAGCTACCAGCGGATCCTCAGCTGGAGCGTCAACAAGCGGATGTCGGAGATTGGCGACGAGGAGGAGAACATGCTGCGCCACGTCCAGCTAAAGCAGACGCGCGACCTGCTCAACAAATACAAGGTAAGCCAGATGAACCCATCTGCAAAGGTTCTGGCCACATTTGCAACCATTATTTATAGACGTAATAAATGGAACACTCTTTCAAACAGGCTGAAGGCTTTCAACACCAGCAACTGATTTGAATCTATGAATTTTTGTTACGCCATTTTATTGTTTTAGTACGAACTGAACGAATACAAATTTATAGTATTTTGCCAAGGAGAATTTTGCCGGTCCCGTAGCTCAGTTGGTTAGAGCGTTGGACTCCGCGTGGTGAGAGCACGCGTTCCCGGTAATGACAGTCCGGGTTCCAAGCGCGACGGGCGCTCGACATTTATGGGCCTTCTGACAGATATGGTTGCGGTTGGTGGCAGGCTGTAGCCAGGCGAAGTCAGAGAGGGGACCGGCCGTGCGCGGCTTTGTGCGCACGTTAAACTTTGGACTCTAAATTCTGCCATATTTAGAATCGGAATTGCGCGATCGGAGGGTAGAGGGCAGGGTCATCGCAACAAGCTTCGCTTAGCGGTGGCTCTGTCCTTGGGAATCCTTCCCATCAAAAGTTTCGGGCTAAATTTATAAAAAAAGAATTAAAAAAGGATAAGTACTATGCTTTAAAAATACAAATAAACGATTTGTATATGATATTTTTACATTTCAACGAAATTATTTTGAATATCAACAAATTTGCACTTTATAGTTTCATGTCCCTTTCTTACGATCGACGGACCAATGGATAAACATCAGGGAGATCGAATATCTGCTTAAAGTTTCGTGAAATAAAGCAAACCTGTAATCCTAATTCCTAACCTCTGTTACAGGTCTGAAGGCGGCGGCTACTTAAAACCGGTGAAAATATTCGGCGTCGGCTCAGTCACATTCATCTCAGGATCATCAGCATCTTGATCTTCAGTCCCTCGGTATTTCAACCGCACCTGACCGAGGACGCGGTAGCAGCGCGGTGAACCCTTACAAATGCCCGACTGAGCCGAGTAAGGACGCTTTAACAGTGCGGTGCTGTGAGTTGCAATATGTGAACGCCACGGTGCTTTCATATAAAATGCATTGTGTTTTGGTCATGCTCGGAGTACGTTTACGTACTCGATCGCTGTGCGCCACTGTGAGTGAATAGTCAGCTCGCTGTGACTCACAGCGACCAAAGTACGTTTACGAGTACATAATCACGACTACGAATGTGTGCCGCTCACGATTGCTCCCGCTACGATTATGAGTGAAAAGTCAATTGAAGTGAAGTGTATGTCGATGTTCATTTACTGCCTTGTGGTTCAGAACGGGTTTCACTAATGCCTTATATTGGCGACTGTGATTTGTAAGGAATGGCACAGGTGTGTTGACATGCAATGAGTGCTGAATTATCCCCGAAGAGTACCTGTATGTAGGTTGGTGTGACAACTATCGTACATCATAGTGCTGTGATGCCAATGTTGGTGTACAGTGACATGCATTAACCTTTTACATTAATGACATTGTGTGTACCGCGTTTTTTTCTCGCTAAATACATGTGAGAAGAATATATAATGTTCGTGTGAAAAGAAAGGATTGAGAATGCATGAGGGTATCTTGGGATCAACGGCTAAAGAAATCGACTGCGTAGCATAAGATACATACAACATGCGCCTTCTTTCGCTAATACACCGATGAACGTAGAATTAAAATACATCTTTAGCGCCACCTATTCGGATCATTGATTGCACCGGGTATCCAACGAGTGGTAGACCAAAATCACATAGAAAAGGAAACGGTTCTATGGCATATGCCACATCTAGCATAAGACATGTGCGACAGGAACCGGATTAGTACAACATACCAGTCCCATATGGACATTATCATGTCTATGTCTTTCCAACATCAATATCAGACAGGTCAGCACACGGCGAGGGAGGACGGAGGGACAATGAACGTCCGACCCCAGAGACCGCCGGAATATGGCAAGAGGTGATGGCTAACCACTGACCGCAGGGACTGCACTACAAGACACATTCCCAGGGGCCACGCCGTGCCATGGACGGCTCCCCTGGGCCCTGACTAGTGATGTCAATTACGGAAAATCGGAATACCGATACCAAACCAAATACCAACCAAAACCACGGGAAAATACCGAAACCAAACCAACTTGGGAACATGAGGGAAATACCAACTTTTTACCGATTTCTTAGCCTCTTATATATTAGTGAGGGTTTATGATACCAACAAAATACCAAACACATTACGATAGAAATACCAAATACCAAGTTGGTATCGGTTTGGTATCGGTATACCTTGACATCTCTAGCCCTGACCAAGGACACCAGCCGAGACACAGACATCAAGCCGCTGCGCAGTGCGCATTGCGTCAAGGGCAGTCAGGAGGGCGCCGGGGTCCCCTGACGTACCTGCAGTGGTCAGACAGGTACTTACAATATCTGACCAGATGGACCACGCCGGATGACTCGTATTCTGTCATCACCCATCAGACAAATAGGTATTGGTTACCGCAAGACACTAGCGAGCGTATGCGAGAGCGGTGCAGCTGCTGAGTGCTGAACTTTGTTCGTTAAATAAAAATAATGATAATTCACCAGGGATACTGGAGCTGGATAGCAATTAACAGATTCTTTTGCTAGGCTGGAATTTACCAATTCCACGAGTATTATCAACAATTATGAGCATGAACCAGACGATCGTCTTTAACGAGGCTCAAAATGGGAGCGAACGAAAAACTTCTGATTGAATACCCAATACGACCGTCCCGATCTTGGAAGGCAATCAGTGGTTGCTACTTGCTGCAAACGCAATCTGCATCTCATTCTCAACGGTCCTCAGAAAAGTGTGGGCGCTAAATATCAAGTTCTTGTGCATTACCGAACATTTCAATTCCACGTGACTGTGATGGTACAATCGTATGACCGTTGTAATTACGAACTTCAGCGACAGTATCACCCCGTTCTTTAATGGTAAAATGGGGGGGATGATAATCTAAGTTGAGGCTTAATTTAGAAGGTAATAGATAACACAGGAAATCGCTTGAAAATTAGACTACACAACTGGAAGTAAGCATATGGCTAGGGTAGATCACGGGCAAAAAAATGGCGTACAAGTTCACCCATGCTTGTATGAAACTAGAACCACCTACCATCCACTACTCAGACAGACACTCGTCAATCGTCATCTTCCGGCGCCCATTCACGCCCCCGCCTCTCAGACACTGTAGTCTGTACCATCTGACGTTACTCGAGACTGACCGGCCGGCACCCGGCTGGCGGTGCCGACCAGACCAGCAGACAGACAAACGGCCGTAATCTGAGCCGGACAGCTCGCACGCACACAACACGCCGCATGTCGCGGGAAGGCCGAGATATTGCCGGCGGATTTATACGAGTCCCGCCCGTAGGCGGCAGTGCCGCTTCAAAGGAGCCCAGACTCAGCCAAACAGACGCAGGGAGACGACGGCGGCGACGCGTTATGAAGTGCCGGCGAACGGGGTCACGTCATATTGTGTTTGGATGAGGGAATACTGAGTCTCTGCCAGAGATTGGTATTAAAGCAGAGGCCATGTCGTCTTTGAAGTGCCGATAATACGTGAGGAATCCGAGCGACAACAGCAATTATGAAATAACCATCTTGAATACCTTGAATACTGTTTTTTTTTTTGTGCAGCACAAATGTCATTGCCAATTAGAGCAGAATATCGTTGCCATTTGAGACTTGTGTTTTATTGCCAGAGCATGCTGATTCCCAGCTTTCATTCTTGACTTAAAAATCTGTTCAGGAGTGGGAACGATGCAATGCCAGTATGAAGGGCAGTAGGATACAATAAAAGCAAAAATAATAAAAACAGCCATGCAACTAATTTGACGTGGGGAATAGCTCCATTTTCCTGGTGTACGTAGCTCTAAATGTCTGGGATCCATTTTGTCTCAGCGATTCCACAGCTCTAAGAACCGCGACAGTATCGCCGGACGGTCGGCGGCGGACTGACCTTTGCCGAGGCGGCCTCCGCGGCCAGTCTCTCCGCCTCTGCCGCCTCCCGCTCGGCCTGCTGCTCGGCGGCGACCCGGGCTGCCTCCCGCTCCCGCTCCCGGCGCAGGTCCTCCTCCAGAACCACGTCCGAGAGCGTCTCTCGCGCTGCCGGGGACGGCACGCGGGTCTCAGGATACAGCAGAGAACGTCGCACAGTCGAGAACGAGAGCGTCATAGAGCTAGACAGTAGACAAGTCACAGTTTTCAGCGGGGAGCATCGCAAACCGAGAACAGTGTCCGAGAACGTTACAGAAATGAATTCTCGGGGAAAAGCTTCGCGCACTAGCGAACAGCGCCAGAGAGCGTCACAAGCTCTCAGAGCAAGGTCAAACACTCACACCGGGTGATCACAGATCCACAGATCCAGTTCATGTTACCACAGCCTGTCCAGTGCCCAGTGTTCAGTCGGTATGACCTACCAGTCGGTATCAGAAGGCATATCAATAAATAGGAAAACTTTTGTTTGAATTAGAGGTAAAATTAGGTGACAAGTAAAATCAATAAGCAAATGTCAACGTGTCATAGGCCGACACGTATGACATCAAGACGTAACTGTCACGGCTTTTGGTCTGGCATCATAACCATGCCGTATTCAGACATGAAAACGCCTAGCTGTTCAGTGTTCAACTCGGTGTCATCACCGCAAGGACACAAAGTGTTGACAATTAGGCTCCCACCACCACTTAAACACCTAAATGGCGTCAACTACGTGAATGTGCCGCCCGCTTTCGCTTTAATGCAGTTTATGGTCGTCAATAAACACCGGTGAGAGGCAAGGGACACGTCGTCTAACTTACAGCGAGGCTTGATGGGCCGAATGCCCCGCCAAGTTGCGTCTAATTTTCGCTAAGTTGTTTGACAGCCACTGGTCTTCATCACACTTGGTGAAGAACTTTACGTACAGCAGCACGTAAAATGTGATACTGAAGATACTGGTAGGTTGTTTTTTGTTATAACTCTACAGTATAAGCATTTTGCGTACCTGCCCATAATAAAACACGCTTAAAAAAACTGTCACGCCACCATATTACTGCATGACCAAAGATTGATGAACAACAAACACAAACGGCTTATTCACATAATCATCGCGAATCCTGAGCAGAGTCAGGGCTTCATTTTTCTTACCTACCTCTGAACTCAGCCAAGTCCAGCATTTTCTTGGAGCGGCAGAACTTCGAGACGTGGTCGTACTCGGTGCGCATGATTCGCACCGCGATGTCCTTATCCATCAGCTGTTTGGGCAGCTCGAAGCGCACGCCCAGGTCCTGTGCGGCGCATCGGCTCAACTCAGGGCTGGCAGTTTCTCGGATTTACCGAGATACATTTAGGTATGCACAGCTTGATTCGAGGAAGTGACAGTAAAAACATCAGTCATTAGAACTCAAACGTCAAAGTAATGATGATTACAGCAAACGAACCTAAACAAAATAGAAAATCGCTGGGCATAATTGAAACCCGATCTGAGTTCACTGTATGCTGATTACGCTCTTATCATTCATTCAAATTTCTCAAAGGACCGAGATAGCTCACCTTGAAGAGGAAGCCCTTGTTTTTCAGGTTTTTGCTGCAGTTAGACCAGACGGCCAGGCTGACGTGGCGGCCCAGACTGCAGAACTGCACCGTGTTCGTCTCCAGGTCCACGTGCGGTCGCAGGTCCGTCAGCAGGTTATACGTGGCCACGTCCAGCTTCTCCGTCTGCGTGTCCTGCCATGTGAAAGGGTAGTTAACGGGCTGCCAAGACTTGACATCATCGGAACGCCCGCTCAGTTGCTGTTTTAACAGCTCAGATGAACCGAGGCGACCGACCGACCGGATGTTCTGTACAGAATGGTCACTGGTTAGCCATGCTTCTCCAACTGCGCAGCTCGGCCGAGCCGGTCGTCTCACCTGGTACTGCTGCAGGATGGCGGCCATGTCCTGTGCCAGCTCGCCGTCGCCGTGCGCCTCACCTGGTACTGCTGCAGGATGGCGGCCATGTCCTGTGCCAGCTCGCCGTCGCCGTACGCCTCACCTGGTACTGCTGCAAGATGGCGGCCATGTCCTGTGCCACCTCGCCGTCGCCGTACGCCTTGTCTCGCACGTGTCGCTCGAGGTCGTCGATGACGCGCAGCACCTCGTCCGTGCGCCGCATCACCTCCGGGTACTGTTCAGCCTCGATCGGGGTCTCGCGCCAGCTGTTGAGGTAGGCGGTCACCTCCTGGCGTGTCAGCGGATCTGGCAGCCCGTCACAGCGCATGTAGCGCTCCCACTGGCGGCACAGGACATAGGTAATGGGTAGGTCGTGAGAGGAAAAAAATTGTGAACTTACAATGCCAGAACACATTTGCTCAGCACTGTAATGCATAAAATAAATCAAATATCTCAGCAACTCCAGCATTACAACGGTTGTTGTTGTTCGGTTCCATATCGGACTCGCGCTTCAAAATCGAGACGCTGGCTGACGGCTTAAGTTTTATTCGCTCGTGCCAGGAAGAGGGTTGTCGGGTCCTCTCCCCCCGCGACACTCGCGGGACAACTGACGGGTCTTCGACGCCGGCGCGGCACGGTCACACATGGCAAACACGCGGATGGGGGCCCCATAGCTCGGGCCGATGAACGCCGGCCGGCCGGAAGGGAGAAAAAAAGCGATGATCAACAAACGCTCGTAGATAGACATGTCCGGGCAGGGCAGCCGAAAAGTTCAGTGAAGAAATGATCAGAAGACAGAGGCAGAGCCGACATTTATGCAAGGGAAACCGGGACAATTTTGTGCGCAACAACGGTATAAAGTATAAACTCAACCTGTCGTTTTGATACAATTTTTGGCACTATGCCACCAAAAATTTGGCTGTCGTTCCGGCACTCTGTCCGACTCACCCTGTCGTTCCGGCACTCTGTCCAACTCACCCTGTCGTAGTTGGTTCCTACTCTGTCCGACTCACCCTGTCGTTTCGGTATTCTGTCCAACTCACCCTGTGATTTTGGTACCCTGTCCACTCACCCTGTCGCTTTGGTACTCTGTCCGACTCACCCTGTCGTTTTGGTACTCGACGCTGAGCGCGTCGGCCAGCCGGCGCTGGTTCTCGCTGACCGTCTCGTTGGTGGTGATGAGCTGCATGCCACGCAGCACGCGCTCCTCGGCGTCTCGAATGGCGCGCTCCTCAGCCTCCAGACGCTCCTGCTCCAGGCGCATTCGCTCCGCCTCCTCCTCCTGGAGCCTGGAGCGGCCCGCAGCTTGGGTTACCGGACAGGGGACAGTGGGCAGCGGATGACTGCAGGGGGAACCATACTGCTGCCTGGAGCGGGCCGGAGGTCGGGTCACCGGAGCCGAGATTTATGATGACAACGCGGATCAGGGCGGGAGGGTCAGGTTACCAGGCATCAGACCGCGATGGGAGGTATGTAAACATTGCAGCCTGGATCAGGGACAGGGCGGGTTACTGGCCATGGACGTTAGTGACTCCATAGGTACTGTGCCCAGAGCGGAGGGTGGTCGAATTACCGTCACGCAGGACGGCCGAATGTGCCACGGACAACACGATAACGGGAGCAGCCCGGGGATCGGGTCTGCTCGAGTGATGCCTGCCTTTTTTACCACTGAATAACGTTGTGACATACGTCACAGCAGTGCCCGCGAATGGAGGAATGAATCTGCGGCTGGAGGATAAGGACGGCACCTGTCCCACAGCTGTCTAAGTTTTGATGAGCTTACTTCTTCCATAGAGCCTAAACCATCGGACTCTGTAGCTAGGCATAACGCTGACAGATCGGGTCCAATGCTGGCCACCGGAGCTATGGTATGCTGTCGAATGAAAGTCCACGTAATGCGCACAGCCGAGAGTGAGCCGGTGGGTAATTATTGGACCGTATGGAGAATTGCTTGCACTTACCTTCACTGGCTATGCGACATAGGCACGCAATCCGGAAGCGCCAAGGGAAATGCCTGTTCGAATACTTGTTTGATTTGAAATGAGCTATGCACTAGCAAGAAAGATAAGGGAGTTGCAAACAACTTGAAGTGGACTTAGTAAGATCTGATGCCTAACGTGAACACGGCCACGGGTCTAAACGTGAAAAACACAGTGTTACGGCGGAAATATAATACCGTCTTTCCTTTTCCTGTCATCGTCTGGTCTGTTCCACTGTCGCTGCTCTAATGACCGGCCATTACGGAGTCGTGTGAGGAGACTAATATCGCGGGCTGCGACAGAGAAGTGCCGCCACTCCTCTCAGTTTGAGACTCCGTCAACAAACGCGCAGATGTTCCGCACTTACATTGACTGAGACGCATTAAAACGCGATGTTCCTAATTGCATGCATAAAACACACTGATGACCTATGCATACGTAGTATACTAATTGCGGGGAGAAATGACAGCGGAAGCCACATTATGATTGACTCAAATTAAATTTGTCTCTCGTAACAACCGTGCGGAATGACAGGTCTTAAAGGGACCCTCCCACCTTCAAAAAAGTTTATGAATTGGCATGAAAGCGATGTCGCTCGGTTCAGAAAGAGCGAAAACAAATATCTACCAAATTTCACCGAAAAATATTCACCGGTTTTCAAGATATTAGACTTTTACTTTTGTTTACTTTTTTGGGATCTCCGCTGTTCTAGCGACTTTATTTTAGAAGTGCGGCGTTTGCGGCAGATGTTGCGCGCAAATAGCATATACCACCGCGTGCTACAAAACGTTTTAGTCAAACATTTAAAAATCGTTAGATATTTGCGCTGACGTCACACATTCAGAGGGGTATTCCTAAGCATTAGCCCCTCTGAATCAAAATGCTGCAATTTTGAAATTCAATATTTCCGATTTAAGGCATTTCTCGATGTTGTGAGTGCCGAAACCGGTAATTGTGAGCCAGGGACCCCATTTTGGCTATCTCAACTCAAATCTAATGTTAAGGTGGGAGGGTCCCTTTAACGGCATTGGCCTTGATATCCACTCGCGTTATTTTTTTTCCGTAAATGTACGGCCTATAGCCATGCCTACAGCGTGCGATTAGATCCCAGGTTATGTGAGATCTCACATAATATCTAACAAATATTTGTGTTTTGTGGCATCTCACATGACATGTACTGTGTACGGCTCTCCAGTAAAAGTCTTGTTGGTTTTGCTTTTTCGGACATATCTGGTCCTATATAATGTTTAAACGCATAAGTATCAACCCGGATTATGTGTATGCTTATTTACCACGAGACTGTGAAATTTCATCGTTGTATGCCAAATACTTTCCGAGATATCCACCAAAAACCTCATTTTCTGCCGTTTGGGGTATTCTGGCCGCAATCTTCCTGGGATAGCCTATGACATCCATGGTGCCACCTAGCGAGAGGGACGCGGAAACACAGAATCATGAATGAATCGAGCGCGTAGTAAACGGTGTATGGAAGGGAGACTCGGCAGAGGCTATCCGGGTGGCCGGCGCGCGGCGCGCCCTCAGGCATCGGCCGACCCTTCGGACCGCGTGGGGTCAGAGGTCGCGCTCGGGAAGCCTCGGCTCTGGGTTTTAGCGCTGTGCAGTCAGGAAGGGAGGGGAGGATAGCGCTAGCCCGACTGACTAGTATCTCGGCTGATTCGTGTGGGGTGGAACGGATCACAGAACGGGATGGTGGCTAGTGGTGGATGATGGGATGGTGGTTAGGTTAGTGCGTACTGCGTAGAACGTAGCTGAACATGCTGTTTTCATGGCAAACAACATGCAGCATAATGTGCGGGATTATGCCAGAACTCATACAAAAAGGAACTAATATTTCGGCCGAGGGAGTGGATGAGTGCCGTGACAAAGCATGACGATGCTGCCAAAATCGGGATGCTTGTTTGCTCCCATTTTTTTAAATTAAGTTTTAACCCTAACATGCAGCGCTTGATCCGAACTTAGAGGTCCCCGAGTGACCTTGGACCTTAAAATCGCACCCGTCCGGTGCGCCACCTTTTCTTCAGGGGCGCTCTTCTTGGTTTTATCTGTTCTTACCAATAACTAAAGCAAATCGGATGTATAATAAAAAAGGCATACCTCAAACACAGTTTAATTCACATCCGCTCGTGTGCATACTTCTTTTTACCTATACCTTCTCGCATCATAATATATCACTTCAGTGCTTAACCTTCAACGGAATTTTGGGTTTTCTGCATATACCCCGGCCGAGGAGGAGGGGGGGGGGCGATTACGACCCCTCTCCGTCTTCTTGCCCCTAATTGAGCTAGCGCCTTGCAGATAAAACTGAGCGCGTGCGTCGTATGAGATGCAGCAACTGGTACCCGAGCCGAGTTGAATGTCTCAGGTCCACCGATAAACTCTGAGGTCAGTATAAGTGCTCCAAGTCGCGGGATCGGTTTTTGGTTAACAACTTCACCTTAAGTGGTTACAGAGCCAAGAGTTTTGCATGCTCAAACGCGTCGAATAGTTTACGCTTTGTTTTTGTTGAGGTCAATTTAAGGTGTTTACCTCAGGTCATGTCAGGGCAGAGCCACTCAGGCCACGAGGCTGACTCAAGGAGGTCATATCGCTTCTTCGATGCGGTAGATCCTTACAAGTCCACTGGTGGCTTCCCGACTCGCTAGCTCAATTTGATCGGGACTTTTTGGTGAAATCTCCTGTGACCTTAGTGACGTCATAAATGAAGTCGCCTAACTTTAAGAATGGAAAAGTGAATGCTGGGGCTTGCAAAAATTGTATAAAATCGCGAATTCATGCGCTTGAGACAGCTTTAGATGGCTCGCGGCGCCAAAATAACAGTTTTCATATTTCCCAATTGATTAATAATCGTGAGGTTGCGTGACCGACCTGACTTCAGGTGACTTAAGAAAAATACGAAATAGCTACATACAAGTTGTGAGGCCTCTGGGAGATAGTACTAGATCATATAAGCTTCATTCCCCGTTGAAAAGTCCCCTGGCACGAAGAGTGCTGCGACGTCGCGACATTTTGGGGCCTTACAGAGGTTCACTTTTGACGCCATTTGTCAAAGGCCTGACCTTAACCTCCGCACTTGTAGGAGGGTGTCGAACAGACCTCCTACCCTCAGTTTTTCGCAAATAACTCGCGCAAAAAGCGGCTGATTGTGGCGAAACTTTCAGTACCCTCGAGTTATTCAATATTACGCCTACCCTATAATTTGCATGACCCTGACTCAAAAGACCTTTGACTTGTGACATGTTTTCCGAGACCATGTTTGGCCGGAATCGCGTTTTGGCGTACCTATTTCGAGTAGAACGCGTTTTATTGTCTTTTTGTGGCTTTAAGCGATCAAACATATGAAAGGATGTTGATCGCATGGATTCTAGTGGGTATCAAGGTCACGTTAAGATCAGTCAGGTCACTGACCTTTTTTTATAGATTTAGTCCGAACCTTTTGATGGGAAGGATTTACAATAGAGTTGCAAAGTTTTCCCAATGGGCTGCTACCGGCACCGCCCCGCCCCACAAAAATTTTCTGGGATACCGGCATGCTACCACGCCCCAAGCAAAAAAAACCGCCAAATTACCGGCATACCGGTAATTTGGCGGTAATTTTAATACGGCATATGGAACTTTTTCCACAAAATGTATTTTGCAGTGGCTAAGATTGCTGTTATTACAATTCAATAGCCTCTTAGTGTCCAAAGTTTGAATCATATGCTGATAATTTTTTTGTGTGCAAAATCAAAAATACCGGCATGCTACCGGCAAGACATGCCAGATACCACGAAAAAACCTGCGGTAGTGAAAAATTACCGGCATGCCGGTAGTGCGGTAGGGAAATTTTGCAACTCTAATTTACAAGGACAGAGCCACCGCTAAGCGAAGCTTGTTGCGATGACCCTGCCCTCTACCCTCCGATCGCGCAATTCCGATTCTATGGCAGAATTTGGAGTCCAAAGTTTTACGTGCGCACAAAGCCGCGCACGGCCGGTCCCCTCGCTGACTTCGCCTGGCTACGGCCTGCCACCAACCGCAACCATACCTGTCAGGAGGCCCATAAATGTCGAGCGCCCGTCGCGCTTCGAACCCGGACTGTTGTAACCGGGAACGCGTGCTCTCACCACGCGGAGTCCAACGCTCTAACCAACTGAGCTACGGGACCGGCAAACGTGCGCACAAAGCGCACGTTTGCCGGTCCCGTAATCGGGACCTTTGATGACCTTTGTTCACTCTTTCGAGTTCTACATGTTTCTAGGGTAGATTTTGGAGTTGATTTCGCATTTAGAAACCGTTTGAACATTTAAGAAGTAGTTTTGGTTCACTCGTAACATGTGACCTGACCTGACCTGACCCGACCTGGCCTAAATGCACGAAAACATCATCTGTGATCAAAACTAACTTGAATTTCGTGATCAGCACCCCGCAAAACCCTATAACAGCTTCACTTTACGAAGCTCTAACAGGTCCCGATTCCCCGACTTTTGAGTTATACTGACCTGTCAACCAATGACCTAGGACCTTAACCCTCGCCGGCACAGGCCATTTTGCGTCCTTCGACGGCACAAGGGGGTTGGTACGACCCCCCCTCGCGTTTGGCCCCTGATCGAGCTAGAGCTTCGCGGAAAAAAAACGAGCGTGCTGCCCGTCACGAGAGGAAGCCGATGATACCCAATTTTAAGGTCCTAGGTCATCGGGTGACCTTCCAGGTCAGGTCAATGACCCAAAAACCGGGAAAATCGGGACCTGTTAGAAAGTCGTAAAGTGTGGCTGCTATGTGGTTTTCCGGGGTGCTGATCACGATCACGGTGCTGATATCGTATTAGTTTTGATCAGAGATGATGTCTTTAAGCATTTAGACCAGGTCGGGTCAGGTCAGGTCAGGTCAACCGGTAGGGGTTGTGACGGGTATTCGTAATACGTGTCAACCGCCTCTGACAGCTTCGTAACATGTTACGAAGACACCAAAACTACTTCGTAAATGTTCAAATGGTTGCTAAATTCGAATTCAGCTCCAAAAACTAGGCTAGAAGCATGTAAAACTCGAAAAAGTGAACCGAGGTCACCCGAGGTCACCAAAGGTCAATGACCTGACCTGACCTTCAGCTGACCTTGAAACCCACCGTAATGTATGGGAGCAACATCAAATCACATGTTTGAACGTTTGAAACCACGAAAAGCTTGCAAACGCGCGGCTAATGCGAGCCGACATACGCCGAATCGCGATTCCGGCCAAACATGGTCTCGGAAAAGAGGTCACAAGTCAAAGGTCATTTGGGTCAGGGTCAAAAAATTTTCAGGGTAGGTGTAAAATTGATCAATGCGAGGGTACTGAAAGTTTCGTTGCGATCGGCCGCTTTTTACGCGAGTTATTCGCGAAAAACCTTAGGGGGGGTTGCATCAACCCCCCCTGTGCCGGCGAGGGTTAAAATTGGGTATCATCGGCCTCCTCTCGTCACGGGCAACACGCTCTTTTTCCGCGAAGCTCTAGCTCGATTAGGGGCTGAACGGCAAAGGGGTCCAACGGACCCTCCTCCCCCTCTTTACGATAGACGCTGGCAAAACACCAATATGGGCGAGGGTGAAAATACAGCTGCTGTCATAAAAATTCAGCTTGAACCAAAGGTCAGGCTTGCCAAATTTAAGCTCTCGCAGCTATCAACACAAATAAACATGTGGAGGCGGCACCCGCCTCCCCCCCCCCTCCTCTCGGCCACTGCCAGCGAGGTTGCGTAGCATACATGTTACAAAGCATCATATCAAGATGACACACCCCAGCAGCCTGAACAAAAACTTATTACCCACGCTAGTCTATCGGCACCATAACACATGGTCGAGACTGTCGTCAGCCACGGACGACCACTCGACCAACCCTCTGAGCCCGTTGACTGCGGGTGACCTTGACATGTCTAGCCTGATCGGCGGCCGGCCGCTGTCGTGCGGTCGTTACACGCGGAGGGGAGAGAGACAAAGTTCTACGTTATAGCTGACCTCTGACCTTTCCCTGCGCCCTGGTCACCGACCCCGCACCATGTCGCTGGGCAGTGGCATGGCGATGGAAACCGGTTCTAGCCTCTACACATGCCACCATTCTAACCCTCCCCTCCCCACGCTACTACGCGGCGTGGAGTAGGTACGCTCGTGCGTAACTGGGCGGAGCAAGGGGTCACGCGATACAGGGGCGGAACTGGTTGCCCTCCCGCTCGCCGAGCGACCAACGACTAATACCCTGGAGAACCGTACATTCAACATTGGCTCGTTCACTCATATCAAATAATAATCAGGAGGTTTTGGAGAAGGCTTATTGGGTCTGTACGTCCATGCAGTGCATGTTATGAAGACCATGAGCCCCATACCGCTAACCTGGCTTCCTCAGCCTCGCGCGCTCTTCTCTCCTCCTCCTCCTTCTTGAGACGTTTCCTTTCTTCTTTTGTCAACTTCTTCTTCTTCTCTTTTTTGCCCGCCTGAAAAATAAGCATATGATATTTCAATGCAAGATCGTTGATCTACAACGTAAACGGTATAGACGTTTACTATAGACTCTATGGTATGATCATGGCCATTCAATAACGTGTTTACGGTAAACTGCTCAGAAAAAAAGTTAAAAGTGAGTGGTTAAAAAAAGCTGAAACAGTTAGTAGCCGCTCCTCATTAAGTTCCTCCGGAACCGAAAAGCCAATCAAGAAATCGCTGGAAATGACATTAGATCATTCAGAATCTCCGCATGGAGCAGTGATAGAAATGGTGGTAACCAGACCAGTTGTCGTAGCCGACAGTTGTAACCAGTGATTTCGAAGGCCCGTCTGCTACACTAGTTGCTTCGATCAAATGTACGCAAATAACTTGAGCTTGACTAATTTAGCAACTATCATAGGTATATGTCCTTTACATATGCGGCTTTTTGACCAGCTCGCCCGAAGTTTGTTGCCGAGTCCCGCTTTGAAAATGTGTCAATGTGTCATGAACCCGGCAGCTGCTGGGGTATATTTTGCCACCCACCAGCTAGCTGCTGGGGGGGGGGGGGGGGCGTTAATCACCCCCATGGCCGATAACTCGAGAACCATGAATACAAATACCTAATAAATAGGCGCAGCCCAACGTGCGAGGTGGCAAATGAAAGAACGCGACGAGGCACCTCGAATAAAGCTGAATTATTAAAGCTGAAGAATTAAAGCTGAATTTCGAGGTCACAGCTCGGGTCAAGGTCAGGTCAAACATCTGAAGTTGGGCTTTCAGTAGCATGAACTTTGTCTTACTGGGCGTCTCCCGTCACAAACTCTGATCAAAAGTGGGCACACCCTTCACATAAGTGCAACACGAGTGTCAGATCCCTGTAGGGGTCAGTAAAGCATAGGTCAGGGTCAAGGTCAGGTCAATCCGGCAAGAGCAGGCAGGCATAGGATCCCCGAAAATCAAAATTAGGTATCCCAGTAAACATGCCGACGTCGGCCCGACGTCGGGCCGAGGCTCGGCCCGACGTCGGCCCAAAGTCGGTTCAACCTCGGCCCGACATCGGCTGGACGTCGGGTACGCCCGCATGTACACCGACGTCCAGCCGAAGTCCAGCCGACGCACCGTGGGGACTTTTGCGATCCTAGCACGACATAAGCGGCAAATACGAGTATTTTGATTTCCACTTTCTTTATATTCTTTCTACGCAGAATTGTCCAGTGTACCCGAATCCGACCTTAAATCGCTTTAAAAATGATGACTTATACAGGGTGATCCAAAAAATTTGGAACCCCTAACTTAAAATGTCTATAAGTCCGAAAGTATTCACTTTATTGACAAATTGCAAACACCATTACAACTGAGCATCAAATCCTTTATAAAATCACGTCAAATTAGTGTATGTATGTTGTAAAGCATTGCCACGCTATTAGCTTTTGGAATGAGCGTCAGAAAACTGAGTGAAACGAAATCGTCAATTGACACCACATCCAATTTCAATTTCATTACATAAAAGTTTACACAGAAGCACACAATAGAACAGATACACGCGTCCTAGCTTCCGCTGTTCATCCCAGCATGTGCTCAAACCGAGCTCCGTTGGCCGTCACGCAGGCCTGCAGTCGCTTCGGGACGGCTCCGACGGCGCAGGCCAGCAGTCTCTGGGACAACTGATCCCAGCAGGCCGTCAGCCTTTCCTTCAGCTCCTCTATGGTGCTGATCCTCTGACCTCTATACATAATTCGCTCCAGTTCGCTCCACACGAAGAAGTCCAAAGGGTTTAGGTCAGGACTCTTCGGTGGCCAGCCATCTGGCTCGATGAAGGCCGGGCAGGCTTGTTCCAGAAACTCGACCACTGAGTGGGCGGTGTGGCACGGAGCTGCACGGAGCACGGAATGACAATTTTTTTTTGCTCTTGTTGAAATTTAAATTCCTTACAATAGCACGTGAACGAGCTATTTTTATTCATGAACCTCCAACATGCGACATGGTCAGAACAGCAAACCGCAAATCACTGATTTGCGCATAATGTTCAAAACCGTTTCAGTGAGTTTCGTGACACAAATTTTATAGGCATATAACTTGGGCAATATTTATAGCAATAGTGAAGTTCAATCAACTTGGTTTTATAGAGAATTGAACGTTCTTTCCAATGGTGTTTGCAATTTGTCAATAATGTGAAACCTTTCGGACTTACGGACATTTTAAGTTACGGGTTCCAATTTTTTTGGATCACCCTGTACATCAAAATACGTCACAAAGTGAAGGGTTGCGCTGACTAGCACCGTGCCCCTAGGATGAGGCGAAAAATTACATGACAACGGAACGCCTGCTCACTCGTTTAATCAAGCACCAATCCGATGTTGCGACATGTTTTTATAATCTGTATTTAAGGAGGAATACGAGCATATGCATGAAAAGTTCGAAAAATAATCCAAAGGTATGATTTTTGAATGAAATACAAAACATGTTGTTATGCCACTTGTCTCGGAGATTTGACTCGGCAAATCATAGCCTTACAAAGTGAGTTACGCGGTGTTACGTGTGGAGGGAGACACATATCAAAATATTCTCCCATAAATTCTGCATTGGAATCAACTCTTATCTTTTGCCCAATTTTGCCCAAACAACTACTACGAGACATCAAAGCAGAAGATGTCGCGTGGCTCCCTGCGCTCCGCTGCGCTGCGCGGCGCCGCGGCGGTCAGCTGACTGCGGCGTACCGCCGCAGGAGTAGTGTCGTGCTAGGAGGGGCAAAGACCCCACAGTGCGACGTCGGGCCGACGTCGGGCCGAGGTCGTTTGCCGAGGTTGACGAGATCGTCTGTCGTTGGACCGACGGGGCCGACGTCGGCATGTTTACTGGGACAACGCGCCAAAACATCAACCGGCGGCGGGATTCGAACCCCCAGTCGCCGACGTCGGCATGTTTACTGGGACAACGCGTCAAAAGCATTAACCGGCGATAGGATTGGAACCCCGTGTCATTTGAACGCGATGCTAGTGCGCTAAGCACTACACCACGCAGCCAGATGACTAATACTGTTTGTTTTGTTGGGTTATCCCCAATTTCGGTCTGACAAGACCGACCATGTCAGAGCCGGAAGGATGGTAGGGATTAGGGGAAGACATTGGTCTTGGCGAGCACCCTGGGTCCAGTTCGTATAGAGTCTCATTGCTGTTACGAGACACTTATCGGAAACGGCCACCCCACAAATGGATTCATATAGCCACCCTTACACACCTGCACCAACGTTTCCAAAAGTGTCACTTTGATAAGTGGCACTTTGGCAAAGTGACACTTGCCGACTGGCCTTTCTATATGAACTGGGCACGGCCCTGGTGAGTTGCCGGGGCTGAGCCTGACCAAAGGATAGGCCGAGCAGCCCCCAAGCACTCACCGCACCCGGCTACGGGCGAGCTCGGCTTACGGGCAATCCCGAATGGGATAAACTTTCCCGTCCAGTCCGGATCAGGGGGTTGCGCAGTGGCGCAGCCAGGGGGGGGTGAAAGGGGTGAGATCTCACCCCCGTCTCTTATCCTAGGGGCCCACCGTCGATTCGAACTGTAACGTTATGCAGCCTGACAATCTTGTTATCACTAATGTCAAGGTCCGTCATAGGACTTAAAAACAGTCGTCAGGCCTGATAGCCCCCCCCCCCCTTAGGATATATAGTCCCATTTTATGTTTTAAGGGGTGATCCAAGGCCCGATTGAACTAATCCAAGGCCTAGGAGGGCCCGTTCCATGGCATGAAAGGGCCATTTCAGGCCTGAGAGGGTCCATTTCAGGTATGTGAGGGCCCATTTCAGGCCTGAAGGGGCCCAGTTGAAGCTTGAGAGGGCCCAATTCAGTCCCTAGAGGGCCTGTTTGAGGCTTGAGAGGGGCCATTTCAGGCCTGAGAGGGCGCATTTCAGGCCTGAAGGGGTCCATTTCAGGCCCTAGATGGCATGCTTGAGGCCTGATAGGGCCCATTTCAGGCCTGAGAGGGGCCCATTTTTGGCCTGAGGGGGCCATTTCAAGCTTGAGAGGGCTCATTTCATGCCCTAGAGGGCCTGTTTGAGGCCAGAGAGGGCCCGTTTTAGGCCAGAGAGGGCCCATTTCAGGCATAAGAGGCACCATTTCAGACCTGAGAGGGCCCAGTTACGGTATGAGGGGCCAGGGGGCCCTTTTTCGACATGATAGGGACCATTTACGGGCTGAGGGGGCCATTTCAGGTCTGAGGGCCCATTTCAGGTCTGAGAGGGCTAATGTCAGGCCTGAGAGGGCCCATTTCAGGCCCTTGAGGTCCTATTTGAGGCCTGAGAGGGGCCCATTTCAGGTCTGAGAGGGCTAATATCAGGCCTGAGAGGGCCCATTTCAGGACCTATTTGGGGCCTGAGAGGGTCCACTTCAGGCCTGAGAGGGGCCCATTTCAGGCCTGAGAAGACTCATCCCAGGAATGAAAGGATCATCCTATGTGTGGGAGGGTCCGTACTCCGTGCCTGGTCTGGGTCTGAGAGGGCCTATCCCAATCCTGATTGAGCCGATATCATGTTTGATATAGGTCAACTCACCACATGTATATTGATGGCCCAGTTCATGTCTAATGGGCCCATCTCAAGACTCAGATATTTTATGCTTCAGGAAGCCTACCCCACGCGTGAGGGGGCCCATAGAGGTTTTTGAGGCTCATGGAGGTCCCGCAGTACGATATGTCAGCCTCTGAGAAAGCCATGCAGGGCCCCACCACACGGTGGGTGTCTGGGGAGGGGTCAGGTCGGGTCACTGAGCAGGAGAACCACGCGGTGTTAAGATGCCAAGCCGACATCTGAAAATTCCTCTTCTCTTCAGGTCTGTGCCTGCCTCACCGCCCGGCCCCACCCTGACGTCTAGGGGTTTGACGCCTAGGTATTCATCAGGACTTCACACCGGTCCATGATGGCTCCAAACTGACACCCGAGGCTCCTGCACCGGCTTTTGAGGGGCCCACCGACCTCTGATAGCCACCACGCAGGTCTCAAAAGACCATGTCGATTGTTGATATCTAAACCCCCAAGTCTTGGAAGGCCTGTGCTCTATGCAGATTTTTGAGGGCTTTACGTGGGCTTGTAAACATCCCGAACTGGCTCTAGCCTAGCTCGACCGCGCCCCGCAGAGCAGGGCCCCAGGCTTTCCCGTTTTACGCCCCTGAGGGGTGTTTGAATATTCCCTTCTAACCCGACTCCAGGGTCACGTAGCGACAAGTTCGGTGGTAGGCAGCTTTCTAAAGAGCGTCGAAAATCATGGAGAAATTACTTCAGTCATGTTGCAGTTCAGACCAAAGCCCACGTCATCATGTTCATTGAAGGAAAAGTTTCGCCTATTTCGACACTCGAGGACATATAAAGCTATAGCGCGCTGAAAGTGGGTTCGATAGCTCTCTAACGCGTGCAATCAGCCATGGGGGGGGGGGGGGGAGGGCGTATCGGCCAAACCAGATCATATTTTAAGAAGGCTAGAAAGACGAGAAAAGCAACAGATCGCTGTAGGATGCTTCAGAATCGTAGAGGTCATTTTTCGATTAGGTCATCGCTGAGGTCATTGAAGATGAAATTATGATAAAATTATGATAAACACAAATACAAGATTACGACGAAAAAATTCTTGTTTTTATATTTTCACAAATAACCGTTACCGTATAACTCGTGAACCAAAGAGCTAGAGCTTCGCGGAACAACTCATTCGATAGGCCTTTCAAAACGCTTTCGCTTTTAACCCTCGCCCGCACATGGCGGGGGTGGTTGCCACCCCCCCCCCCCAGGCAGTCTTTCTGCTCTGCACTCAACATTTTTAGAGCTAGAAGGCTGATTTTTCGTATAGCTGCTCGTCTATCCTTTCTTGATGTCCACTGAAAATTTCAAGTTTCTGTGACTTTTGGTTTCGGAGATATGACCTTGTTTTTCAGGTCATGTCATGACCCAAATGGCCAATTCTCAACATCTTGCGTTTGCCATGGGCCTTGTGAGCTTTTGACACCCTGATTTCGGCCTTTTTTGCCAGTTTTACCTCCCACCTATCATGGAACATGTTGTTCGACGATGCACAGGGGTCAAGGTCAGGGTCAAGGTCAACCTAGGTCATCTAAGATAATTGCGTTTTAGGCAAGCTGAATTTACTTTTTGTGAAGTTTTTTGACTGCATTTTTGGTAAAAGCTTCTCAGATCATGATTTCATGTGATATGGACCCAAAAACAATCGGTGCACACATCAGTATACACACAGACACACACAGACATACAAACACATATAATTGACCTTGACCTAACTTGACCTGAAATGACCTCAGCAGCAAAATTATGGTCGGATAGTGTGACAAAGAGGTTCTAGCTGGCTTGGCACCAGAAAACAGTATCGTCATCGGTATTTGATAAGCAGCGCACTTGATATCCAACGGTGACCCAAAACAGCAACATTTTTTAGTTTGACCTGACCTGGGAGGTCAATGACTGACCTGAGAAGGTAAAACTGGGTATCATTGGATTCGTCTCTTCCCAAAGAATCTTTTTGGTCTTTACTGCTAAGCTCTATCTCCAACAGGAACGAAATGGCGCGGGGGGGGTGGCAACCACCCCCCCATGTGCGTTCTAGGATGGGAAAATGGCATGTGCGGGCGAGGGTTAAGATTTGACCTCAATGCCTCATGTCAAGTTTGGCAACAGAGCAGAGGGCGAAACCATCTAATTAGTCGCATTTTACCAAAATAGTTTTGCTAATTGCTAAGAATTTTTCCAAGAACTTTGGTGAGAAAAATTATCAGACATTTACTTTGTCATCATTCTCTCGTTAACATGCATCGAATGTTAATACCTATAATTTCCATTAAAAAGTTCAACTTCAAAATGTGACCGCAGATCAAGGTCATGCCCTTACTTGAGAAGTTCATGATGGTCATCAACTGATCCGAATGAATGATTAACACCTTCAAGACAATTTCATTACTCTACCTCGTCTCCTATATCAAAAGTAATAGTCGAAAAACTGATGTTGAGCTTTTTTAAAAGCTTTTTGACCTAGCCCGACCATTTGAGTGGCCGCTGGCCATGAATTGCACGCTGTTCATCAAATATGGTGTGGTAGACTCCTTATGTCCACATTGCCGTTGTATTGCCAGCTGCCTCCGTCGCGCGCCGGCCCAGACTGGCCGGGGGTCGTACGTGACCCTCCTTTTATTCAACAGGTTACGAAACGTCTAGAACACGCCCAAAACGAGTGCGAACTTGCACAGCAGCGACGAGGTGACGGAAGGCGCCAGCTTGGCGGCCTACGTGCCTTAAATGACATATCTTAAATTTACAATTGCGCTGCGCGTGCCGCCGGCCGTCTCCTCCCGGCCCCGTCCCGCACAATGCCATATAACTCATCCCGAGCCTGGACGGGGCGGCGGCGGCGCCGCAGTGGCACGGCGGCCACAAGATTCTAATACACTCCCCCCTGATCTACAAATCATCGTACTGGGTCAGAACGGCAGGGCGTCTCTCCCGCATGCCGCGGCGTAGAACTTCAGCGTACGTCACAGGGGGCACATTTTCCCCGTGGCTTTCGTGCGCACACTCTCGCAAGATAATTGGGCCAGAGTCGTCACTGTCATTGTTCGGTGGCTCAGTCTGGCCACTCTCCGGACTGGGAACGAAAGCCAGTCTCAGATCTCTCACGTGACGGGGGACATTGTCTACTTCCACACACTGCGCCGACACTTGTCGGGTGACTGTTCCTATGGAACTTGGCACATCACACCGGCGACTAGGGTCTCTGATCCATACCTTATCGCCTACATTGAACATAGCACACTCACTTTCTTCGCACTTTTCCTCACCCTCCACGTCCGGCACTCTCAGTTTGTAGTTGAACAGTACGTTGGCAGGACTAGAGTTCAGGTCATCACTGCGCGGCATCACATTATAGCGGTAGACTGCTTCCGCCACTGAGCAGCCTTTGCGCGCTACGATTGTTTTGACCGACCTATGGTTTCTCTCAGAGACACCATTGCCGAACGGCGCATGGGCAGCTCGGTACCGGACGCTGATACCCCACCGGCTGACGAACTCGTGGAATGCGGCACTGCGGAATGAGGTGAAGTTGTCCGTCAGCAGCTCCCTCGGAGCGCCGCGCTCCAGGAATACCGACTCCAGAGCGGTGATGATGCTGTCGGTGTCCTGTCGCTTTATCCGCCGCCAGATCGCGTACCGAGACGGACCGCAGTCAATCAGAGTCAGGTACAGCTGATCGCTTACGTGACAGACGTCCATGCTGATCCTGTCCCAGCATTTAGTCACGCTCAGCGAACCATGTGTCCACCGCTGGGGCGCTGGATCGATGGACTGGCACCTTTCGCACTGGCTAACGACACTGCGCACCTGGTGCCTGCTCACAGCCGGGTCGTGCTCCCTACACAGGCGCAGCGTTCTCCCGATGCCTGGGTGTCCGCTTGTTTCATGGATCCTGACCACATCCGGCGCCGAGAAGGCAGCGCCGCAGACCTCAGGATCGCTTTGTTGGTTCAGCCACTTCTTCGGCACTCTCGTCAGTGCGTCAGCCCTGTTGTCCACTGACGGAACGCACTTCACGGTCAGCTGGAGGCCGTACTCATCTCTCAGACTCTTCACGGTCTCCAGGCGCCTTCTAATCAGCATTTCACTCGCCGCCTTCGTCTTTATCCGAGCTCTGCCGGAGAGCGCATCTGTTAGCCAGTGATAGACCGTTTTCGAGTCCGTCACGACAGTCACTTTCTTCAGGTTCCATGCCAGGGACAGATTGATGCCACGCACAACAGAGTCCAGTTCTGCAAGGTTCACGTGTGTCTCAGGATTTTTCCGAAGCCAGCAGGCGTCCTCAACGATGCTGCCTTCCATCTCCAGCACGGCTCCTATGGCGAGGGAGCTGGCATCCACCCACACGACTCCCTCATCGCCGGTGACATCCCAGCGACCTCGTGCGGGATCGGCCGTTTTCACGCGCTGCAGTGTTTCCATGACCATTTTCTGGAGTTCTGGATCGGCGATCTCGTCATCCCAGCCGTCTGTCGCTGCAGTGGCGCGTCTTTTCAGGTAGGATGCGGAGACACGCAGCCAGCCACACACCGGGACCTGACTTGTCAGACGTCCGCACAGCGAGAAGACCTCTCTCCTCGTCAGCTTTGGCGGCGGCTGTAGATCCTGGTTGTCCCGCTTCCAGAACAGTCCTTGCCGCTCCCCCCAGACTCGAATGCCCAGGACACGAGCACCTTCTGACACCTTCTCCGGGGATTTGCAGGTCAGACCGATCGCCTCCAGATGACCCTTCACCTCCAACGCAGTAGCGATGTTTTCATTTACGAGTATGTCGTCCACGTAAGGTGATGTAGCGGTGTGCACTCTCGGGTCACGTTTCAGGGCCATTTCCAGCACCTTTCTCATCACCATCGGTGCGAGACTGAGCCCAAAGCCAAGTCTGCTCAGACACCACCGTCTGCCCTGGAACACTACAGTCTGATACGGCCACAGCGATGCGTGCACGTGGATCTGCAGGTAAGCGTCTCGCAGATCTAGGAGAGACACGTTTCGTCCACACCGACGCCATTCACGGATTTTTTCACTGCAAACATCCGCGTCAGCTGTATGCGGGTCCAGGTGCGTATTTAACTCCCTGAAATCCATGACGGGACGCACTTTGTCCTTCTTCGGTTGGATGACCGCCATGAGCGGGATCGTGCCTTTGACCCTCCCGTGCACGCTCTCATCATAAGGGACGAGCCATTGATTCGCCACCCACTTGGAGAGTTCTCGCTCGTATTCGTGTCGGGCTTCTGTTGGAATCGCGTACTCCTCTGCTGTATTGTGCAGCTGCTCGGGCTCCTTTCCTCCACACCATTTCCACTCCACCGACCACTTCTTTTCTGTCTCATCAAAGCTCACCACAAAGTCCTTCTCGTCGGCTCGATTAGCCGGTGCGGCCGCCTCACTGCTCGCCTGATCATGACTCACCCGTGCAGTCGCTGCCACTGCACGCGACACCCCAGTCCTCTCACCATCACAGCTGACCTGGTCACCGGGTGAGGCCACTGACGCCGCTATATGAGACACCGCTGCCTCAACTCCGAATCTGACTCGGTCATCCGAACTCACTGTAGCGCCACCCAGTGCTCTGATACCATTCATCCCGAGGATGAACTCAAACCCCAGTGGCTTACGTGCTACGACGAGCACATCTACGGACACTGATTCACCGGACCGCAGCTGCACGCGTGCCACGCCTGACCCCTCACACCAATAACGCCCTCCACTCACTGTCATCACGCTCACCGGGCGTCGGTTCCACCTTCGGCAAACTGACACGTGAGCTACACACTGGCTGCATCCTGTATCAACCAGCGCTTCGCAGCTCACTCCGTCCACCGACAGCTGCGCGACTGGCAGCGCCCCGTTCACTGGTCGACAGGAGAGGAGGCTGGCGCTGATCTCTCCCCTCCCGCGTCGTTTTCCGGACACGCAGAGGCGATGTGCCCCTGCCGGTTGCAGTTGTAGCACCTCACGAGGCTCCGTCCACCACGGGGGCCTCCACGGCCTCGCTGTCCGCGGCCTGCCGTGCAGTCGCGGGCGATATGGTTCGGTTGCCCGCACGAGTAGCATTTCATTGTGGCCGAGAGTGCTCCAGTCCTTGTGCCAGCGGCGGCGGCCGCGGTGTTTGTTTCCTCGTCGGCTAGCACGGCCCGAGCGCGACCGATAAGCTGGCTAAACGGCATGTCCTCCATCCGTGATCCAGCCCGGAGCGCACGGCGTGCTGAATCTGGCAGTTTGGCCACGAAGGCACAGGCCAGGCTGTCGTCCGGCATACCTCCGAACAAGCCAGCCAGCCGGCGCAGCTCAGAGACGAACACGTCCACCGTCTCACCTGGACGCAGCCTTCTACGTTCAAATTGGTCGTAGGCTTCAAACCGATCCGAAGCAAACGCCGATGTCAGGGCCCTTTTGATGTCCTCGTACTTCTTCTTCTCATCTTCTCCGAGCTGTTGATATACCGCAAACGCACCACCAGTGAGTCTCAGCGGGACGACGACGTGCAGTCCCTTGATGCCGCGCAGCTGACACACAAGTTCGACCTTGTCCAGCCACTCGCACACGGGCTGCGACACACCGTCAAACTCCGGGATCAAGCGGAGATCAGCCGCAGCGTCCGAACCATCACAGGTCTCCTTCTCGTTCCCCATCACGGCAGTCTTCCAAGGCCGAAATAGCTTGTGGTAGACTCCTTATGTCCACATTGCCGTTGTATTGCCAGCTGCCTCCGTCGCGCGCCGGCCCAGACTGGCCGGGGGTCGTACGTGACCCTCCTTTTATTCAACAGGTTACGAAACGTCTAGAACACGCCCAAAACGAGTGCGAACTTGCACAGCAGCGACGAGGTGACGGAAGGCGCCAGCTTGGCGGCCTACGTGCCTTAAATGACATATCTTAAATTTACAATTGCGCTGCGCGTGCCGCCGGCCGTCTCCTCCCGGCCCCGTCCCGCACAATGCCATATAACTCATCCCGAGCCTGGACGGGGCGGCGGCGGCGCCGCAGTGGCACGGCGGCCACAAGATTCTAATACATATGGGCAGAATGGTCGTGTTTCTGTAAATATGCTGTTGTTTTTTACGTGCCTCTTCAGATCAAGAGATATTTGTCCTTTTCCCCGATTTGGCTGGTTATTATCAGGACAATGATCTGTCCTTTCGTTGTTGGTAAGGGGCCCCCATTTGGTTGAGGGGGGCCCACTTTGCTGGGGGGCCCATCGCGAACGTCTCTCACCCCCGTCGCCAGAGTTCTGGCTGCGCCACTGGGGTTGCGGCGTGGAGGCATTTGACTTTCCTGAGGATATTTTGAAAACAGAAGCTCTTGAAACATGAAACATGCATTTTATATTATTTTAACGGTCAAAACAGCGGCTGATGTCGGTCCAACGTCGGCTGGACCTCAGCAATTGATCTCGGTCCGACGTCGGCTGGACCTCGGCTGAACGTCGGTACATGCGGGGCGGGCGTACCTACATACCCGACATCCAGCCGACGTCGTGCCGAGGTCGGGCCGACGTCGGCATGCCGATGCCGAGATGCCGACGTCACCCCGACGTCGGGCCGACGTCGGCATGTTTACTGGGATAGTTCCAATCACTGATTCTAAACGCAAGAATCACTGCCAAAACTCAGATCAAGATGTTCGATAAAAATACTGACACTGCGTGAGCACTGAGTGTTAAAGTGTAGAATCTATTCAGGATGAAAATATCAAATGAATGGAATTAAAAAGTATTGATCATTGATGTTAAAACTAGCGGCTTCTCAAGTCTCAACAAAAACTTAGGTAGGCACTTACCATGGTTACAAGATGCTTCCTGAGGTGTTGATTCCGCGTATAATGCCGATCTTCAGTATTTGTGTATGAACTATGAAGCCTCAAAATTGGAAATCAACCAGTTAGCGAGAAATTGAAATGGCCTATCAATGCATGACACAGAACAAATAATGATCGCATGCCTTCCAATGCCTTCAGCCGGTCAATCCAAGGGCTTACGCCACGGTGGGTTTACGCTTCACTCAATATACCCTGGGTTTACGTATTTATAGTCACCGTGGGTTTACGCAAGGGTTTACGGCTTACGCCACATACATGGCCTTGATCCAAGGTTTCAAGCAAAACATAAAATCGTTTTTAAAAGTTACCGTACATTTCTTTTTAACTAAACATATTTCATTAACAAGGATCACTCAAATTTTTTAAAAGGTTTTTCGAAAAGCATGTTACTTTTGAAAATTTGAACTAAAAAAAAAACAAAAGATAGGCATTTATCCATAACATAAGAGAACAAAAATTAATTAATATCAGCTGTTGAATGGCTATTGAAAACATTCATATATGGCGCAAGCGATTCAAAATACGGTGGAGGATTTCGGCCGGCGCGCGGCGGCGGACACTGTGCGGGGCGCTGGTTGGTGGCTGGTGCATGGTGGGGAAGTTGAATTTTGGGATAATATTGCTCTGTTTTACGCCTTCGCATTTTGTTTAGGTGAACGCCTTGTCTTCAATAACTTTGGTAATATGCATATTATACATTCAAAATCCAAACACATGCTTAAACATATTGAAGAACTGAGCTGATAAATGTGTTTTTGACTCCTTCTTTTTGCTACCGCCTCAGCCTACCGCCTGCAGCTTTGACTTAAAATTGTATAATTTTTCCATTTTATGTATCCATCAATCAGTTTCTTATAACCATCAACAAAATTTAACTATGTCCTTATTTTTGGAAGCACTGACTTGAATGGGATGTTCATGAACTCGAACCGTGATATTGATATCAATAAAATTGTCATCCTGCAATCATTACAATTATCTAATTAAAAGAGATATGAAGATATTGACACTTTAAGCAAACTAAGATTGTACTGAAATTTACTTCAAAGAACAGGAAGACTTAATCAATCACTATTAGGACATCAACTTCTGTATATCTAAGAATGAACATGGGGTCAGTTTGAGCAGGATTTGGATTGTTTTTGCTGACTAGTTCTGATTCACTTATTTATAATGTCTTAAATAACTACTAGTTTTACCACTTGGTTTTACCAGTTTGATGGCGGTGTGAGAGCTACACTATTGTCGTCAAAGATGACTGAAAATCCACATTCCACAAGTGCCGCTGCATTTTGTTGTGTTGTCTGGTTGGATGTTATTTTAATTTTTGTATGGATCCAATCGCTGTAGCATGTTTCAATGTCATTTTACAAGTTTTTTTTTAATGAGCTACCCAAAAATTAAATATTATGAGCTTTCACATGCATTTGCAGAATCTGAGTATCTTCTGTGTGATTCAAAGTGATTATAAAGAATAAGAATGAATGCTTTTCCAAATTAATCAGGTTGAAATAGCTATTTGTTGCTTTATCAACAAAGCTTGTTTTCATGTATGTTTCAGCAAAAATTTGGAAACATGAGGAAGTGGCAATTACTCCTGCTCTTTGTAAGACTTGTGTCTGTCATTGTTGTTCAAACTTCATTTGTGGCTGATGAATACTGGCAGTCCTTAGAGATTGCTCACTTCATCTGCTTTGGGTAAGTGTTTTTTATCTTTATTTGTCTTGTATAATATATTTCCCTTGATTTATAATCTAAGCTGATCTAAGCTCCTAGAAATACTCTCTTTCTAAATTACTGATAAGTGTTCATCTATAGGTAATTGATATTGATAATGTATTGATATTGATATTGATATTGATATTATAGGTAATTGTCTTCTATATTCTTAGGCTGTTGCCTGTCGGTTTACTTTTAGGCTCTTGCCATCTTGTTAATTTATTTGGATTTTGATCAGTGTTATCACTCATATTTATTTCCATCCAGTGTGTGTGAGTGGTTGTTATTGTCAGTGTGCGACTGCATCCGTAAGTGGGGCTTTGCCTGTGGACGCTATGCCAATAAATAAACAATAAACAATAAACAATATTGCTATAATGACCTTACCTACCTTCATTGACATAGTAAGTGGCAATGAGTTTTCTCAACCCTGTTTTAGGTATGGCTATAAGACATGGGAATGGAAAGAGGGAATTCGAAGTTACCTCTTTCCAATGATGATTGCTGCAATCTACAAGATTTTACAGTTGTTGGGACTAGACTACAAACATGTGCTGGTATGTATCTATCTCAAAATAATTGGTGCTGTTGAAAAATTGTGCAATGTAGCAAGTGCCATTTTTTTCTTTATGGTGTAGTTTTGGTTGATGAGCTTTTATAGACAAGAGTGATATTGCTGCCCAACTTTTCTTTTTTATCATGACTTGTTTGTATTGCAATTTGTTGTATTTTGTCTTGTCTACCTAATTTGCTGGCCTGCTGAAGGTGTGCTCGTCCTGACCCTAGGTCACCGTCTGCTGGTGGCGCTGCTGACCTGACCCGAGGTCACTGCCCTCTGACTCACTGCTCCTGACCCCAGGTCACCGTCCCCCGTCTGCTGGTGGCGCTGCTGACCTGACCCGAGGTCACTGACCTCTGACTCACTGCTCCTGACCCCAGGTCACCATCCCCCGTCTGCTGGTGGCGCTGCTGACCTGACCCGAGGTCACTGACCTCTGACTCACTGCTCCTGACCCCAGGTCATCATCCCCCGTCTGCTGGTGGCGCTGCTGACCTGACCCGAGGTCACTGACCTCTGACTCACTGCTCCTGACCCCAGGTCATCATCCCCCGTCTGCTGGTGGCGCTGCTGACCTGACCCGAGGTCACTGACCTCTGACTCACTGCTCCTGACCCCAGGTCATCATCCCCCGTCTGCTGGTGGCGCTGCTGACCTGGGCCGGCGATGTGTCCCTGGTGGAGACGGCTGGTCGGCTGTGGGGTCCGCGCGCCTCCTCCGGCACCGCCTGGTCGCTGGCCACCTCCTGGTGTCTGTTCTACTGCGGCTCCCGCACCCTGGCCAACACCGTCGAGATGGCGCTGCTGGCCGTGGCACTGCGCTGGTACCCGTGGCGGCCGGAGACCAAAGGTGGGCCCAGACACTGACTGACGGCCCAGACTGGTATGACCCTGACTCGGACTTTGAAAGACCGGAGACCCTGACACCCGGTAAGTTATTGGCCTCGCCCTCACCTCCTGAATAACAAAAAAAAAGTTTCTTGTGCAATCCCTTTTCTTTCAGTCGCACATATAGTGCAAGTAGTAACGTCAAATAATGTGTCCGGATACCGCCACATCCCTTTTCCACTCATTCCGTTCCACTGTCCCGACCACTCACCAGTCACTGTTCACGCGGTCGGCAGGTGGCGCCTCGTCGCTGTACCTGTCGGTGGGGGCGCTGGCGACGGCGGTGCGGCCCACCGCTGCTTTGGCCTGGCTGCCTCTCTGGGTGGCTGAGATGGCCTCGTCTCCCCGCCGGCGACAGCTGCTGCTCATCACAGCACTGATAGGGTAAGGAGAGTCTCGTGACTGGTACTGTATATAAGTGTTGGAGTTGTGTTGACAGAGAAGGGTTGTGTGATTTATGATCGGTTTATTAACGGGTATCTGACGCTATAGATGACTGAGGCTGAGCTATGCTAAGAATATTCGGACAGGCGATGCATTATAACATGAGCACAGGTATAGTTATTTTCGAACGTTCATAAAAACAACGATTTCCGGAAAATGTTATCGTCTGCAGAACGGGCTGATATCATACACAAATTATATCGGCGTGTTGCCTCCCCCTCAGTCCCGTTCTACTTCTGACACATCTGACCCTATTCTCGCAGTGTGTCGGCGGTCGGCGGGTGCCTGCTGGTCGACTCCCTCGGCCACGGCAGCCCCCTCCTCAGTCCGCTGGCCTTCCTGCGGCACAACGTGCTGGGCGGCGTGGCCTCCCACTACGGCACCTCGCCGTGGCGCGCGCACCTGACGGCCAGCCTGCCGACCCTGCTGGGCGTGCAGGCAGTGCCGGTACTGCTGGGGGTCCGCCGCCCCGGTAGGCCAGAGACGCTATGTCTGGGAGCCGTCCTGTGGCTGGTGGCCGTGTACAGGTGAGGTCGGACGCTGGGAGGGGCGGTCTGTACGGGATACGGCGTGTGGCTCGTGCGCCCAGGTGGTATCCTGTATCTATATTTTACTGTGAGCTAATGCCTGATCATGGTTATCGATGTTTGTTGTTCATGCTTCGTTATTGCAATTGTTTTAGCCCTCGCCGGCACAGGCCATTTTGCGTCCTTCGACGGCACAAGGGGACCCCCTCGCGTTTGGCCCCTGATCGAGGTAGAGCTTAGCGGAAAAAATGTTGCCCGTGACGAGAAAAAGCCGATGATACCCAACTTTAAGGTCCTAGGTCATCGGTTGACCTTCCAGGTCAGGTCAATGACCCAAAAGTCGGGAAAATCGGGACCTGTTAGAACGTCGTAGTGCGGCTGCTACGGGGTTCTTCGGGGTGCTGATCACGAATATCATGTTAGTTTTGATCACAGATGATGTCTTTATGCATTTAGGCCAGGTCGGGTCAGGTCAGGTCAGGTCAACCAGTAGGGGTCCTGCCAGGTATTCGTAGTACGTGTCAACCGCCTCTGACAATTTCGTAACATGTTACGAAGGCACCAAAACTACTTCGTAAATGTTCAAATGGTTGCTAAATTCGAATTCAGCTCCAAAAACTAGCCTAGAAACATGTAAAACTCTAAAAAGTGGACCGAGGTCATCAAAGGTGACCTTCAGGTGACCTTGACATCCACCCTAATGCAGCATGGGAGCAACATCAAATCACATGTTTGAACGCTTGAAACCACGAAAAGACTGCAAGCGCGCGGCTAATGCGAGCCGACATACGCCGAATCGCGATTCCGACCAAACATGGTCCCGGAAAAGTAGGTCACAGGTGAAAGGTCATTTATGTCAGGGTCATGAAATTTTCAGGATATGTGTAAAATTGATCATGGCGTGGGTACTGAAAGTCTCGTCGCGATCGGCCGCTTTTTACGCGAGTTATTCGCGAAAAACCTTAAATCACCCCCCCCCCCCCGTGCATTCTTGTAGAGCTATTTCTTACAATGTATTATACATTTTTGTTATTTATCAATAATCGAGGTTTATTGCTGAGATGTATTACGCTGAAAAACGATTTTTCTTCTTTCAGCGCTCTGCCTCACAAGGAATTTCGGTTCCTTCTCTCCATCTGGCCATTTTGCGCTCTTCTGGCAGGAAAAGGTTTCGTCCAGCTGAGTCGCATGAGTGAGAGGTGAGCCTTTGACGCATTATTTGTGTACCTTTCAATGAGGAAGACATTTTTAAGGTCATCCAAGATGCGGATGTGGTGGTTTGTACTGTAGCAACTGCCAGCAAACAGAGGCCGCTGAAGCTCACCAACCGGGGTTGATCATTATTTGTATGAATTTTATTATGTTGTACATATGTCGTACTTTATGTATTTACCTGTAGGTATTTCATATAATTTACATCGATACAGACTGGAATTACTGTGTTAATGTTACTTACAGTTACAGTGACGAATCGCATGAGATGTAAGGATCGCTTGGGTAATTCACAGTGCACACTGAACACCCATGCGATTCTTAGATCTCATGAGTTTTTTTGTGCATCACAGACGGCTGAGTACCATTTGGTGTCATATTTACGCTAAAGGAAATACTATATCCACAGCATTTCCAAATGTTTTCCAAATGAATCATGTTTCCACGGTATTTCCATCCCACCACTCCGATGCTCTCCCCTGCAGGTGGTGCTCGGCGCTGAAGGTGCTGCTGGTGGTGACGAACCTGCCGGCCGCCCTGTACCTGGGACTGGTACACCAGCGCGGTCCGCTGGACGTTACCGCCGTGCTGGCCGCGCGGCTGGCAGAGGGGCCCGCTCACGCGGCGTCGGTGCTCTACCTGATGCCCTGTCACAGCACGCCGCTGTATAGGTAAGGGGGCGGTCAGTGAGTGAACTTGAGTCGGATAGTGATCGTCACAGTGGACTTCGTTAATTTTCGTGAATTTTTGTGCTGTCTGATATGCATGCCGATAAGCTTCTTACCAAATGCATTGATATGTAATGACCATATGCACATACACGGCTATGATCTTTTCTCGGAATCTTGCAGCGTCTAGTGGATTTAGAACCGGTTTCCCTTGCCCTTGAGCTTAAACTTGTCCAGAGATGCTGGCTCTTATCGTCTTGCTTCATTCCTCTGTGATGCCTTTGTGACACAGGATCGTTAATTACTTCAAATAACAATGCGATTCTCCTCGCAGCCATCTTCACGTCAACGTCGCCACTCGCTTTCTGACGTGCGAGCCGAACCTGGAGGGTGTCGCCGACTACACGGACGAAGCTGACCGGTTCTACCAGGACCCGGAGCTGTGGCTGCGCCGCGAGTACCCGTCCCTGTCAGCCGGCTCCTCTGTGCCGCGGACAGGTGGGCCCGCCGGCCGGCTGCCCAGCCATGTGGTTCTGTTTGACGGCCTGTGGCGGCGGCTGGAGCCGCTGCTGCGGTCGCACGCCGTGTGCGGGGACGTGTTTCACGCCCACGTGTCGGAGGAGCGCCGTGGAGGACGAATGCTGGTGCTGTGTAGAGAAGGCTGGGAGACTGACGGGGTAGATCGGAAGAGAGGAGAGGAAACTAGACATGGCGGTAGTGCCCGATAGGCGGCGCATGTTCCAGGGTTAGAACTCAGGAGTGCGTTCAGTGGTGACGAAGATGATAGTGGAGCTGCCGTTGGTGCTTCCCGAAGTCCAACTAACTGTGATATTGTGTGGGTGCCTGCCTAATGTGATATGGTGCCTAGCAGCTGTGATGAGGCTAGTGTTATGCTTGCGGTCCGTGCACTCTGACCTATGAAACGCTCGTCACATTTGTTATTGTCGCTTGCACTTCCATGTCCACCGAGTTATTTTTAGTGCAAAATGCGCTGTGATACCATAGTTGCTGCATCTTTTAGATGTCCAGGAAAAATAATACGGTGCTTCTCATAAGTATGGCGGGGCCCAATAAAGCTGGTCACGTGCTACCTAACGATAACGAATCGGCTATTTCATTGCAGAGATTGCGCTTGGATTGCGCTACTTTTTGTGGGTGATGCGGGTAGCCGGCCTTGCGGGTAGCCACGGTCATAGAATACTAGGCGGGTAGCGGTCGATGCCAGCGGTGGTGATTGGGGCATCGGATTCCATTCAGTTAAATTCTGTTAAGACGTTGTTTTGTTTTGTTCATCATTTTGCTCAATAGTTAATTTTTGCTCCAAAATAAGCAATTCGAAGACTGGAATCGTGCAGCAAATATCAAAATGTGCAGCTGATACGGGCTTTTGCGGTGCATGAAAGGAGCGATAAGTGATGTTTCATACGCTCCTGTTGTGTTTGCTGATCAGCTTCATTTGTTTATCATCGTCTGAATCACAGTTCACTGTTAACATCGACCCTGGAGATGAGAGGTGCTTTTACGCCCCCGCCGAGACCGGTGAGAAGCTTGTCATCCAGTATAACGTCGTGCAAAAAGGAGATGAGGCCGAATCGCGGATCAACTTTTACCTCACTACTGCGTCTGGTGCGATAGTGGCCTCAGACCTCGAACGCAGCCGGAACTTCCACAGTTTCATTGCCGAGGAAGACGGTGACTTCAAGGCGTGCTTTGGAAACTTCCTCACCTACAGCATCAAGCAGGTGTTCTTCACAACCTCAGTAGGAAACCGAAGCGGTAGTGATTGGAATCGCCAGGACATCGTCTTCGAAGCGACAGAATCTTCGAAGGATTATGACTTCAAGCTGTTTGACATCGAGCACCTGATCGACCAGATGGGTGTGCGTCTGTACCAGGCTCGGCAGCAGCAGCGGCAGCTGCGGCTGCTGGAGGCGCGGGACCGCAGCGTGGCAGAGGCCAACCTGCAGACGGTGAACCGGTGGTCGCTGCTGCAGATGGCCGTGATGGTGGCCGTGCTGGCCGTCCAGGTGCTGATGGTGAGGAGCTTCTTCTGCGACCCCGTGCCCCGCGCCAGTCGCCGCTGGCGGTGGAAGTGACGGCTGGCCGACTACTGCTTGTTTTGCACTCCCTGCGTTGAGAATGGAGAGTCGCCGCCATCATCAGCGTGTTTACGGTGTAGTGCTCATGTTTTATTGTGCGA
Source organism: Amphibalanus amphitrite (assembly GCF_019059575.1). NCBI lineage: Eukaryota > Metazoa > Arthropoda > Thecostraca > Balanomorpha > Balanidae > Amphibalanus > Amphibalanus amphitrite. Next base: position 725,621 of record NW_024881609.1, on the reverse strand, counting down.
TAGTGTCTGATGTGGCACTGGCGGCTGGTTCGTGATAATTTCCATTCATGCTGTTCTACCGGGTGTGCGCAGATAATGGATATAGGCCTGGCTTAAAAGATACTCTGGTTTTTGGCCGATGGCTACCGGAAATCATGTGTCTTTACGGTTCTCTGGTGTTCTCTGGTGTCGGTAGTCGTATCATAAAAGAAATACTTCATCCAGGACAAAAACAAAATATCCTGTTCATTGAATGCCTCGAGGGTCTGGAAAACTACGGAGAACACAGTAATTCGCTGACCCATGTTTTAGAAAAGGGAAGATTACCCCACTCTTTTTTTCGTTTCTACAATATAGCGTGAAGCATCTGTATGTGATGGAGGTCGGACCGCACGTTGCACGATACAAAGGTAAGCTCGCTAATCCAGCTGTAGGCATTTGGTCAAAAAACATGGAGCCATTAGTATGATAGTTTATTTATATTTGCTCGCAGTAACGTCTTTGTTCTCCTTTTTATAATTTGACTTAGATATTGAACGTTTAATAAATATGATAATTGACTGAATTTTTACTTGTTATGTCTCCTAACTCTGAATCACGCCATGCTATTGTTGATAATATACCCGTCCCATTTTCCGTCGAGTCCAGCCTGTGCTTCTCTTATTCTCGGTATTTTCCAGTCGGACCGGACCTCGCCACTGCGGACCGTTCATCACGTCATCGTTCAGCAGCGGACCGGTCTGCCGCCGGGGTGCCCACTCCCGGCTGCAGTCGCGGTCGATTGGGGTACCCTGAACCGTCACCGCTACCGGCGCTGTTCCGCTCCCCTGAGAGGATCCCTCGGCGGCGCTGAGCGGTCCGCTGCAGTGCCGGGGCCGCCCGCCCGGCTGTGGCGCCGGCAGTGCCGTCTCGCGGCGGTCTCTCAGTCGGCCACCAGCGCCGTGTGTGATCGTACGGCTGGTGCCGCGACATCGTCCACCGGTCTCACCATGCGCGCGCTACCCGTGCTGGCCGCTCTGCTGGCCGTCGTCGCCGTCTGTGCAGGGATGCGGTTACAAGGTAAGTGCGACAGAGGGGTGTGAGAGGAGGCGCCGCGGGATCCGGGACGATCTGACGCGTTCCTCGCACTGTGTCGATGGTTTACTTTACGCCAGTGTGGGTCAGGCTTTTGTTTACATTTCGGCAGTGTATACCGACCCCGTTCTGTAAGAGGACGCCTGGTTTCCCAACATATGTAGGTTACTGGTAGGACCCAGTTTATGAAGTAGTTCCTCGGCTGTAAACGCTGTTCACCCAGATGTTCGTTGCATCGCTACCGTTTCTTATTTCAGAGTTTAAAATATGTAGTTTCGATCCAGTCCTTGACGGTCTCTCACACGCTTCCTTTCGAGGATAAAGCCACATACCTCAGTTGTAGCTAGTTGGGCCTCAGGTGAGGTCAATAAAGGGAACATGTGGTCACCATTTGCCAGGTTCAATTGCCTATTTTGCATTCTTTTTCTTGGTAATGTTACCGTTTGTGATAATGATTTGTCACATCTAAGGAACTTTTCTGTTAAAACCGAAATGCGATAAAACTGTAGATGTTTCCATGTTATCAGTTCGTTCAGAATGCCAGAGTTTGAATCTCATCCCTTGCCTTTTTTCCTTCAATCGTACGTCTGAAGCCAGTAATATTGTCGATGCGTTTTGCATAAACGTTGGATTTTCCTAGTCGATGGCGATGACGCGACTTTTGAGCCCTGGATGACGCTGAACTACCGGGGTAGACGTTCTGGGGCGGATGATGACGTCATAGTTGACGTCATCGGTGCGCCAACCCGGAGTTTTGCGCAAATGCACCAAATGTTTACTACGTCACTAAACATGGTCGGTAATTTGTCAAATTGCATTTTCCGCCCATGACTGCGTGGGGTCCGAATTCGCCCTCTTTTCCTGCATCTATACGGATTCCGCGATCACTTAGGAATTTAGGTCGGTTTCGATATTTTTGAAAAGATAACGTTGTTATGACATATTGCCTTCACCCTTGATAAAGCTAGTGCAAGCAGAGAAGATATGAAGCATACCCACATGCAACCCACATGTAGCCAATCTCTTCATACTCGTATGCTGTCACTGTGTGCAAGGTGCTATAATCGTTTCGAAGTTATTCCCTGGTTATTCCCGACCGTCTTGCCGCTATTATGCAGTTTGACTCCTCTAAATGCGACACCTACAGCAGGCATTTATCTGTTAGGAATTAATAATAAATAGCCCAGGCGTTCACCTAGCAGAGGACCCACGCGCGCGCCTGTGAACTGTTCAGTGTCGCTCCGTTGCAGGGTGGCGCTGGAATCCCCGCTGGCAGCGGCCGCAGACACGGTCCGGTTTCGCAGGTACCGTCTACGGCAGGCGCTGGCCTTGGTGGGGCCTCGCGGCGGGCTTTCCGTATTTTGGCGGGAGGTCTCGGAGCGCGAGCTTTGTGGCGAAACGGGGGTATTTCGGACGCATGGAAAAGCAGTTATAAGTTGCGATAGAGTTGGCATGTCACAGAACCTTCAGCTGTAGCTTAAGGTTCAGCAGTTACATGAGCCATGCATCCATAGGCCGTGTGGGCAAGCATGCCATGGGATACTGTTAGGGATGGGTGGATGCTGAGAAGACGGGACGCCCTGCGCTCTCCTCAAATACGGAAAAGCTGCACGCTGCACTAAAAGTATGCATGGGGGTTGATGCCATATCAAATCAGCCATAGTAAAGTTCAAACATAATTATTACGTCAAACGATACCTTTTCAGAGCAGGAAGGATGGTAGGAATTAGGGGAACATCGATCACCGTCATTTTATGACTCATCTAGCCGCATATTTTACGTGTGCGTGCATGCTATAACGTGAAAAACATTTTTTTAGGTATATAGATGAATAATTTTTTTTTAATTTTGTCCGAACCTTTTGATGGGAAGGATTCACAAGGACAGAGCCACCGCTAAGCGAAGCTTGTTGCGATGACCCTGCCCTCTACCCTCCGATCGCGCAATTCCAGTTCTATGGCAGAATTTAGAGTCCAAAGTTTAACGTGCGCACAAAGCCGCGCACGGCCGGTCCCCTCGCTGACTTCGCCTGGCTACGGCCTGCCACCAACCGCAACCATACCTGTCAGGAGGCCCATAAATGTCGAGCGCCCGTCGCGCTTCGAACCCGGACTGTTATAACCGGGAACGCGTGCTCTCACCACGCGGAGTCCAACGCTCTAACCAACTGAGCTACGGGACCGGCAGCGTAATAAGTAGCGAAGCTTAGCCTCGCATTTCATGCGAACAACAACCAAACAGAGACGACAACAAGGAGAGATTCTAACTTCTAAGGAGTAAGGAGGGACCGGTCTGCTCCGTCTTAACCGCAAATGCATGACTGCCTGATAGAGTGGGCACCCAGGCCATAAGCAATGGGATTCTGGTAATGTAATATTGAGTTATTCTCGCAATTGCATGATACTGGATAGCCAACTATGTATGTACTCACTACCCAGTGATGAGGAAAATGCTGTAAGAAGGCAGCGATGTGGCTATTTATAGGTTTGTCCATGATGGTGCTGGTTCCGAGCGTAACCATGGCGTGCAACCTCAAACGGTCAGTCTCTGAGTTCATGTCATCTGGGCGCTGTCCAGCCATGTGTGTACTCAGATGAATGCATGCTCGAGTTTTATGTACCTAAATACATTTCACTCAGACTGAAAATAGCTGTCAGTGACAATGCTACAGGGTAACTATCCGCGGGAGTCCTCAGGACGGCAGAAAACCCGAGAGTTGAAGATCTTGTTAACATTGCCAGCAGTGCACCCGAACTGTTTGGGCTCATGACTATGCTACTCTGACACTGTCTCCAAATAGTTAGCTGAAACCGTAATACGATCACCTCTCCTGTTGCCGTCACAGCCGTTCCTGGCTCGTTATTGCACATTCTGGTCTACGAACGCCGTTCACGCTACGATTTAGCGGCACCACTGCATTTCCTGCCGTCGTTACCACCCCGACTCCGTCCTCCTGCCCTCAGACCCTGAGGAGGAGACCACGCAGGGCCGCAAGCTGTGCACCACCGACGACGGCTTCGAGGGCGTGTGTCGCCGGCGGAACCGCTGCCCGCCCAGACGTCTGCGCGTCTCGGCCATCGAGACGCTGTGCTCCGGCGGCCGGCGGCGGCGCCGGAAGATCTGCTGCCCGTTCCCGCTGCGACGCCAGAGTGAGGCCCCATTCAGAAAGCAGAGGGGAACGGAGACGGAGTTGTTTGTGAAGCTTATACATTACCACAAAAGGTATCACTTCGCCGATGACCACTGTAGTCCGGGCGCCCCCCCCCCCCCAAAAAAAAAAGGTATCACTTGCTTCGTTGTATTTGATTGTTACACAAATGCTTTGAGGAAGACTGTTTGGTAATTGATTTTCCGTTGGCGCAGTCCTTTGGGAGATATTTCGTTCATGAGTTTGCCATATAACTTTAACCTCTGTTCATTTCGTTTCAGATATTGATCGTCCCGAGCCAGATCCGGTCGAAGTGACCGTGGAAGTGGAGCCGGACCCTGCGGCCGGGGGAGGTGTCGAGCCGGCGGGCTCCACGGCCGGTGACCCGGGCGCGGGCGGCTCGCTCGGCTCGCCGCTGGGAGGTCTGTTCGGCGGCGACCCGTGGCTGTCCTGGGGCTCCACGGCGCCGCCCCAGACCAGCACCGGCAGCGGGTTCTCGTTCGGCACGAGCCCGTTTGCTGGCATTGAAGGAGTGGTGCCTCAAAGCGGCCGTCTTCGACCCTCTTCTGGCTTGGGCGGTGGCGGTGTATTCTTTGGTTTGAGACCTTCCGCTACGCCGGAACCCGAACCAACTCGAGGATCACTAGGCGCTAACTTTGGAGGTTTCGGTGGTGGCGGTTTTGTAAGGCCCTCAACTACCAGTGCCCCTGCCGGTAATGGTTTTGCCGAATCTGGTTCCCCTGGCGGAGGTTTCGTGGGGAGTGGTTTCACTAACGGCGGTTTCACTGGAGGTAGTGGTTCTGAAAGTGATATGTCTGGTGTTGGGTTCCCTGTTGGCAGTGGTACCTCTAATGAAGGGTTCGCATCTGGGAGTGGCACGGGTGGTGGTTTTTCCTCTGGAAGTGACCCTCCTCGTGGCGGATTCCCGTCCGATGGAGACACTGGCTCGGGGTTCGCCTCTGGTGGTGGTTTCGCCGAGCCCACCAGAGACAGTTCCTCTGGTACGGGATTTGCCATTGGTGGCGGGTCTTCGGACGGGGGATTTGCCATATCTAGCGGTGGCTTCTCTAGTGGAAGCACACGTAAACCTTCCAGCAGTAGCCCATTCGTCGGAGGGTTTGGTTCTGGTGCTGGTGTCTCTGTCGAGAGCACTTCGAAACCCGCCGGAAGTGGATCTGCTGGCACCGGGTTCTCTTCTGGTAGCGGTTTCCCTGGCGGGAGCTCCTCAAAGCCTTCCGACGGCGATTCGTCAAATGAAGGCTTCGCCATGGGAAGTGAATCGTCTACTTCCGGCAGTGGTTTTGGCCGTGGCAGTGAACCACCTACTTTTGGCAGTGGTTTTGGTACTGGCAGTGGCTCACCTGGCCGTGGTTTTGGCAGTAGCGGAGGCTCATCTGGCAGTGGTTTTGCCACTGACAGCGGCTCATCTACTTCTGGCATTGGTTTTGCCACCGACAGTGGACCGTCTACCTCCGCCAGTGGTTTTGGCCGTGGCAGTAGTTTCGGCACCGACAGTGGGCCGTCTACCTCCGGCAGTGGTTTTGCCACCGACAGTGGGCCGTCTACCTCCGGCAGTGGTTTTGCCAGCGACAGTGGACCGACTACCTCCGGCAGTGGTTTTGCCACAGGCAGTGAGCCGTCTACTTCTGGCAGTGGTGTTGGCAGTGGCAGTAATTTCGGCACCGACAGTAGACCGTCTACCTCCGGCAGTGGTTTTGCCACCGACAGTGGGCCGTCTACCTCTGGCAGCGGTTTTGCCACCGACAGTGGACCGTCTACCTCTGGCAGTGGTTTTGGCAGTGGCAGTAGTTTCGGCACCGACAGTGGACCGTCTACCTCTGGCAGTGGTTTTGCCACAGGCAGTGAACCATCTACCTCTGGCAGTGGTTTTGGCAGTGGTTTTGGCACCGACAGTGGACCGTCTACCTCCGGCAGTGGTTTTGCCACAGGCGGTGGACCGTCTACCTCTGGCAGTGGTTTTGCCACAGGCGGTGAGCCATCTACCTCCGGCAGTGGTGCTGCCACGGGCGGTGGTTTCGTCGGCCCTGGCGGGGCCGGTGGTGAAGGGGGCGGCCTCAGTACCGGAGGTGGGGGCTTCGCTACTGGTGGCGGCGGTAACGCTGGCGGTGGAGGAGGCTTTATCGGCGGAGGCGGACTGATTGGCGGTGACAAAACCACGAATGAGACTCTCTCGGGGCGCTTGGAGTCCTCTACTGCCACACCCGCTGTAACGCACGCAGGTAATACACTAACCCCTAAAGAATTATACTCCACTGTTGTTGATACTACGTCTACTGAAATGCGATTTTAATCCTGATATTAATTAATTCATTGATGTAATGTAATGCACAATTGCCTTACCACGGAAAAAGTGCGAAAACTACCGCCGTATTTTATCACCACCGCGGAACGCCTGTTCCTTGCCGATGCGTGGCTGACCGTGTTGGTGCTCGCAGAGTGCGGGCTACCCACGCCCAAGACCGTGTGGCTGCAGCAGGACCAGCAGCCCCAGGCCCGATCAGACCTCCTGTTCGACATCCGCGTTATCGGAGGCAAAAACGCCGAAATCGGAAAATGGCCCTGGATCGTAAGTGAAATGTCGGCCGACATGATAACCTAAAGCCTATTCACACATAGGCGGCGGAACGGGGAGGGCACCGGGGCACCGTGCCCCCCTTTGATTTTGGCATTTAACATTAGCCCTATGGGCGTTGTACGGAAAGAATGGGACCAAAAGTCGGCAGTGCCACCCCTTAATTGGGGGTGTTCCGCCGCTACTGTATTCACATGGAATTTCGCTTGCCCATGAATCAGATTATTAGAGCAAAGCTAAAGTTTTCTATATGAACGTCTGTGAACGATTATCCCAGTTTCCCTTCTCGTATGCATATTTCACATGCCACAGTTTCTACCATCCCTGGCTCTTTTCGCAGGCGCTGATTGGAAACAAGCAGGGCAACAAGCCGCCGTTCTGGTTCTGCGGCGGCACGCTGATTGATAATAGGAACGTCCTGACGGCGGCGCACTGCCTCAAACCCAGAGCTGTCAATCTGTGAGTAACCGATGTCACAAGGAACAAATGCTCTCCGCGCGCCAGTCGTGTTTAACTCGTCAAAAAAAAAAAAAACTCAGCACATCATACTTGCTTTGGGTGTGATTTATCCACAAAATTTGTCATTTTCTGTTTTTAAATTAATCTTTTTAGTTTCACCAATATTTACTATGTCATTTGCTAGTCAAGACGCCTTTGATCGAGAAATGCGAGTGCGTGTAGGCGCGTCTGACACCGGTGTCGGCTGTGCGCCCTCAGGGCCACGCTGGTGGTTCGTCTCGGCGAGTACGACACCTCGACTGGCAATGACGGCGCCAACCCGCAGGACTACGGAGTCACCTCTTTCACCAACCACATGGACTTCGCCGTAAGTGACTCGAGTGTTGCGGCGATACACAGGTATTTTTAGCTTTTGAGTTAATGTTTGTAGTCTCTTTTTTATAGATTTAGTCCGAACCTTTTGCAGGAGCCGTCTGCTCGGTCGATAGCTTCCGATTTGTTTGTTTGTTTGTTGTTGTTTTTTAGGCTCTTTCGATCTGATATGACCATTTTAGAGCCGGGAGGATGATAGGAATTAGTGGGAGACATTGGTCTGGGCAAGCACCCTTGAGAGTCACCGGGGCTGAGCCCGTCCGTAAGGATAGGCCGAACAGCCTCCCAAGCACTCTCTGCACCCGGCTACGGGTATGCTCCCTTGGGAGCAGCGGTGCCGCTCCAATAAAGCAGCCTGCATGAGATAAAGTTGGCCCTGTGCACTGCCCAGCCCGGACGGAGGGTTGCGACGTTGAGGAGAAAGATTTGAATGTCCTGAGGATGGAAACGACGGACGGGTGGATGCCTTCCGACGTGCCTACCCACAAGTGACTGAAGGAGCGGAACCCTTCTGGTATGTTTACTGCTCTCTCTCTCGTGTCACCTGTAAGCTACCTAGCACCCAGACCCACGGATGGCCGGACGTACCTGCTTTGTTCTATCTTGGTGCTTCCCGCCGATCAGTGGACAACTGCCACTGTCCTGCCTTTTTCCGGCGCCGCCCACAGGGCGTCATACCTGACACTACTGTCCTATACTCCACCGGCGCCGCACACAGGGCGTCACACCTGACACTTCTATCCTAATATACTCCACCGGCGCCACCCACAGGGCGTCACACCTGACACTACTGTCCTATACTCCACCGGCGCCGCACACAGGGCGTCACACCTGACACTACTGTCCTATACTCCACCGGCGCCGCCCACAGGGCGTCACACCTGGCACTGCTGCCTATACTCCACCGGCGCTGCCCTGAATGACCTAGGACCATGCCGCTCCCTGCCGGTATAAGCTCCCAGTGACCGGCACACCACTATTTTGACCTCCCTTACCGTGCTGCGCTCTATCGGTAGACTCCCACTGACCTCCACACCCCTATTCTGACCTCCCTTACCGTGCCGCGCTCTCTCGGTACAGGCTCCACTGGGCTCCACAGTCCACACCCCTATTCTGACCTTCCCCGGCTGTGCCACCCTCGCCAAACACACCCCGATGCTGACCCCTCCCGACCGTGCCACCCTTCTGTCAGTTCCCGGTGCTGCACGACGACATCTCGCTGGTACACCTCGACCGGCCCGTGGTGTTCAACGAGGCCATCAAGCCCATCTGTCTGCCGGAGGGGCCGAGCGGCGACTACGCCGGCAGTCGAGTAGACGTGGCCGGATGGGGCTACACGGAGTTCGGTAAGTCGGGCAGGCTACCCGGCGGGGACGGCGGCGTGAGAAACTACATTCGAAGTGATGTGATGCCATATCATTCATTGTAAATTTGATCATTGTAAATTTTGTTTTAGATCATTGTAAATTTGACAATGGAGAATATCACTTCATCTTAAGAATATCAAAGCGATATGTGATCTCGCTCATTAAATCGCCTCGTTTAGAACACAGCTCCAAAAACTTCATATTTCATCGCCACTCACCATGAGTCACCACCTCGGATATTCGGCGGCCATCGCGGCGAACACACGAGTTACAAGTTGTTTTACCTGCCGCCAGGTGGCGAGTCGAGCAGCATCCTGCAGGAGGTGAAGCTGCCGGTGGTGGCCTTGCCCGACTGCCAGGCCGTCTACGAGTCGTCCTCCAGCTTCAAGAACCAGTTCCCGGGCGGCTTCACCGACAAAAAGCTCTGCGCTGGAGAGGAGGAGGGCGGCAAGGACGCCTGTCAGGTCAGTGGCCCGGCCGGCGACACGTCAACGAGCCGCCGCAGGGTCAAACACGCTCCATTTTTCCTCTGTAGATGCATGAGTTTGTACTCCTATGCTTTCATAGTTAACAGCTTTCATAGTTAGCCTTATTATCCTTCGCCCGAGTGGGGGAGGGGGTGTTTTTGGCCACACGTGCCAGTTTTTTTGCGTGTGTAAAGAAAACCGCGGCGCGCAGCACTGCGAAACTCGGAATGGGTTATGAGTTATGATTCATACATTTCGCATCGTGTGCAAAATTGTTGACCCCAGGTCACATAAGGTCAGATCACCAGGTCAAGTTAAGTGACCATGCCTCTTAAAAACTTTGCGATTCAGTCATTCCTACAACTTACATCCCAGAAGTTTGAAACTCGGGCTATTGCGTGAGGGAATCAGTACCAAATTTGAATATCTAGGAAATTTGATATCGGTGACCTAAGGTCAGGTCAGTTTTGTGACTCCTCCATTTTAAGTCAATAGGAGAAAAATGAAATGCTCTTCTTTTGGTCGAAAACACCCTAAAACATCGGAACGCTTGTGAACATGACACACTGAATGGTAAAATTGCACCTGTGGGCTGTGACCCCTTTTATGGCGCTCTGGTCATCTCAGCTCATGAGACGTAACTAACAGTTTTTTTTTACAATAACTTTAGAAAGAAACATGCTAGAGCACTGAAAACACCATGAATGTGTTCAGCTCAGCAATACGAATCAAATGATATGCAACATGACCTTTTCTGTGACCTTGACCTTAGGTAATTTTTTTTTAAGTTGACCTTTCCAGGTCAACTTGTATCTCATTCAACGCGTCTCGACGAGACAAACGCGATGTCGTTAAAATCAGCGTAATACAAGCTTGGAGAGAAAAGTTATTTAAGAAAAAACGTTTTCCGCAAAAACGTCCAATTTTAAGTTATTGTCCTCTGGAGGCTAAACCGTTGACCTTAGGTCAAATCTGAGAGCAACATTCCGAAAGGCATTTGAAAGAGCTATCAAATGCGCTTTTCCGAAACGCTGTAGCTCTATTGGTTCCCGACTTATGCGCCGTTTCGTGAAAATTTGTAAAAATCGGGAACAAAAAGTCACGATAGTTTTACCCTTGGTGATCTCCAGTGACCTCAGCGATGACCTAATCGAAAAATGACCTTTATAATCCTGAAAGATCGTAAAGCGAGCTATCTATCGCTTTTCACCGCGTCTTTCTAGCTTACTTACTTTCCGAGATAACTTGGTGTGGCCAAAAAGCCCCTCCCCCCCATGGCAAAGTTGGCTGAAAGGCCCACCCGGGAGCGAGTTTTCCTTTAATTTTTGTAGTTAATGCTGGTTAGTTTTCCTTCCAAATCTCTTGATTTTGTATTAGTTTCAGCCTCTTTAGTTCGTTTCTTCACTCTTCTTACTCGGTCGCTATGCCCTACGGCCGCGGTCAGGGTCCCCTCTACTCTCTGGCCGAGCTGAACGTTCTATTCCCCGTCGGGCACGCAGGGCGACTCTGGCGGGCCGATGGTCCGACAGCTGGAGAACGGACGCTACGAGCAGATCGGTGTCGTGTCGGCCGGCGTCGGCTGCGGCAAGCCCGGCTTCCCGGGCGTGTACACGCGCGTCAGCGCGTACCTGGACTGGATACAGCGGAACAAGAAGTAGCCGACGGCGGGGCGTGGGTGCGCTGTGGGAAATCAATCGGGTCGAGCGAATGATTCGGTGATAATGAATGGAGTAATCGAGCAGTGGGGATGATTCTTGCAGTGATTCTTGACAATCGGGTGAAATGATAGTGTTTTGGGGAGGATAGGAATTCCTTGTGAATGCGGATCATGATTGAAATAAAAACGTTTATTGTGATGTAGTTTGCACAGTGGATCACCTGATAGCCGGGTGATTGTTGACGCCTGATGGTATGCTGTACGGCTCTTCAGAAATGCGCTTTTGGATACGGAGCAGGCTTCCAAGCGTTGTTTGTAGACACAGTGTTTTAGGAAGCGTATTGCGTGTCGACTTTGCTATTAGCAATTACGTTCCTTTGTGCCATTAATATTTGCATCGCTTGTTAGCTTCTGAAGTCAAATTATGTGTCTTCCTTTGTGTTGGTGTGTGCTGCTTGAGAATGGACACTGAAAGTACCGAGATGAGCGTATGTGCTTTTGTCATAGGTGTGATTGTTGGAAAGTGATTCCAGCTGTTTAGCGACGCTTATTATGTGTTCTTCTGAATTAAAGTTAAAGACTAGAAACGCGTCGGCCGGGGTTACGAGCTTTGAGCTGATAATTTTGTACGTGATGTGTCTTGTTCAATGTGCGAGTGCGTAATGGTGGCCTAAGAAATGTATGCGATATTTTTGTACACTTAATGTTTCAATAAATGCGTACTTTTATTTGTTTTTTATGTATATGCATTATGCATAGCATATTTTGATAAATGTGAGCCAGTTGCAATGTCTGCGATAGTAGGAGTAACCCAGCCAGTAAAAAATTGGTATGGGCCGTATCTGGTTTTACTCTGGGTAGCTCCGGTACTTACTCCGGCCGAAGTACGGGCAAGGTCTGGAGCTCTACTGGAGCTGACACACGATTGGCCGCTTTGCCCCGGGTGGCCGCTTTGCCCCACTCTCCCCTACGCCATCAATAGAACGCACGCACGCTCGCTCGTTTGCACGTATAAACTTCCGTGGAAATTACGACACACGGGAAGAGGGTGTTATCCATTGTTGTAACTCTGCTGCACTCTTGCACCAAAGACTTGTTCTCCCAGTTTCAGCCTTCCAGTCTGGCTAAATACAGATGGCTAGCTAATCAGATCAGCGTAACGCACGGCCATTCGATGCGGTATAATCCCTGCGCCCTTGGCCTCGGCGACTATAATAACAGACCTGTGAGGACCGATGATTCAGAGCTCGGTGAGCTGACCCGGACCCGGCCGGCTAGCTGCCGCTGCCGCCCGCCCCCGGTACAGGGAAGGTGGCGCCAGACCTTGACCCGACTGCGGCTACCGCGGGTAGCTGAGCGCACCATGACCGCAGCGGAACATGGATAAAGCGCAGAGTTTCGCAAGGCGCGTACATATCCGATTGTCTATGGTTAATAATCTATTGGTAAACTAATATGTGCACTGTGATAGATTGGCATGCGCTTTCGCCAACCATTTTCCCCCGAGTTTAGTCCCAAAGCCAAAACGCGGCACATGGCTCATGGAACTGACCTGTATGCAAGGTCGCCAGTTGGTCTTCATGTGATCTTTACTTGCGGTGCGGCAGGTCACGGCGGAGCTCCTAAAGTAAGAAATGGGGCGTGGTACTCCCCCCCCCCGTCTCTAACTTAGAAGTTAATGTTTGTGCATCTTTTCCGCACATGTTGTGAAAATTTCAGACCCAGGTCGCCTTAGGTCAGGTCACCAGGTCACGCCAAGTGACCTCACCTCTGAAAAAGATAAGAATGCTCGTCGTAGCTACACCGACTGATCGATTGCCTTGAAACTTTCAGCGATTGATAAGAGCAACCTTATCTATAAAATGTATATCTCGGAATTTCGATATCGGTGACCTAAGGTCAGGTCAATTTAGCGGCCTCTCTCTCTCTCCATTATAAGTCAATGGGAGAAAATTGAAAAGCGTCCGTTTTGCACGAACGCTATTCTAGACACTCTCAAACATCGAGATGTAGGTAAAATTGACACACTGAACCGGAAAATGGCAACTGTGACTCCTCGTTATGTCCCCGAGGTCATCTCGGTCACGAACAGAATCTAACAGTTTTTCGCTAATAACTTCTGAAAGAGGCGTGCTAGAGCGCTGAAAACGCCTTAGATGTGTTCGGCTTGACGTTGCGGATCGACTGATATGCAACATGACCTTTTCCGGTCAGGTCATGACCTTGACCTGAGGTCAAATTTTTAAGTTGACCTTTCAAGGTCAAATTATAATTCATTCGACGCATCTCGACAAGAGAAACACGATGCTGGCAAAAGTTATGTCATGGCTCTTTTGAGTCAAAAGTTATTGCCGAAAAAACGCTTTTCGTAAAAACGGCTATTTTTGGAGTTTTTGCCCTCTTGAGGCTAAACCGTTGACCTGTGGTCAAATCTGAGAGGATCATTCAGAAATATCTGTAAAATGGCTATCGAATGCGCTTTTCCGCGGCGCTGTAGCTCTATCGGTTCCCGAGATAGCCGTCGGCAGTTTCCAAAATCTTGAAATAGTCAACATTTTACCTTTGGTGACCTCTGGTGACCTGACCTTTGACCTGACCCAAAAAAAATGACCTAAGTGTTTTCGTCCTTATTTTGGACGTTCTTTCGATTGCCGCTTACCGCGTGTCGTTACGTGGCCCAGGAGCCGAGTTAGAAGGGGGGGGGGGGGTGTTCAGACCCCCGGCCCGGCGCGGAATCTTGGAGCACCGGCCCGGCGCGGGTTATTCTCGACTTTGATCTCATTTTAACCCGCGCCCCGCTGGGGGGGGGGCAGAATCTGCCCCCCTCCCGTTTTTCGCCAATAACGTCTAAACGCGTTATGCCAGCGACGTCAAACTTTCAGTACCTTATCCCTACATCAATTTGACACGTTCGCTGAAAATTTGAGCGAAATCCGTCGGAATTTTTTTTGAGAAATTGAGGTCTTAGTGACGTCATGTTCGCCATTTTCGCCTCAAAACGGCAAAATTTCAAACGCCGCTAGCATCTTCATTTTTAAAGGAATCAAGACGTTACAAAAAGGTTAAACGTGATTCTACTTTGTCTATCGAATGGCTATCTCGGTTTTTTGAAAATCTTGGATTTTGGCCCAAATGTTTTCAAAAAACTGATTTTTTGGGAAAATAATTATAAATCCAAAATTTTGAGTGTATCGAAAAAAACGGAATATATGTCAGAGAAGTGGTCTATGTGCACCCACATACCAGATTTTAGAAGAATCAGCTAAAAAATGTGGGAGTTGTTCAAAATTTTGTGACGTCACGACACACAAAAATTTCGAAAAATGATTTTTTTTTAATTTCTAGACCTCGTACCAAAAATAGCACCATTCGATTTGCCGTGAAAAACTGCAAAAAAAAACTGAAAAACTGATAGACACCTTTTTAGGCCTTAACAACCAACTTCAAAATTTGACCTCACTTGACCTGACCTTGACCTGACCTCGACCTGAAATTCATCCAGAGGCATATCACTTATTGAGTGTGCCTATTGAATTCTATGAGTAAAATGGCCCATAAAACATGGGTCGCACATGCTCTTTTCTATATTTTGTTTTTGGTGACCTGACCTGACCTGACCTGACCTTGACCTTGACCTTTGAATGGCATTGTATGCAACGAATATGGTCTTGGTAGTCTAAGAACACGTTTTGGGCAATCAGTCTCAGTCCATTCTTCGGCAACTACGGTGCAAGACCGATACCTACTGTAGAAACTTGCATTTTGTACCCTTGACCTGACCTTGACCTGACCTCTGACCTACTTAAGCAAAAAATTTGGGCTCTTAAGATCCGCCTTGTTGAGAGCTTTCGATTGCCGTTTTCCCCGTCTTTCTACGACCATCGGTTCGGAAGTTAGACAGGGCGGCAGAATCTGCCCCCCCCCCCCCCCCAGCAGGGCGCGTATGACTGAATAGCCCAGCGGGGCGCGGGTTCAGGTTAATGTTTCGGACTTGGCCTCCGCAGGCAACAAGAAACGACCGTCGAAATAGACGGTTGTTTCTAAAATAGGGGAGTGTATGAAAGCACGATTCCATGTAATTAAGATATTCTTAAATCATTGTCGGTGCCAAGATAGCACTATTCATATTTTCCCCGCTGACAAGTTACCTACATATAGGCTATAGGTAACGGTGAGGTCACGTAACCGACCTGACTTCAGGTGACCCTAAGGAAAAATCCGAGATATACAAATTGTGGGAGCTTGGGAGTTGGGACTGGGAGGCCACCATGACCGGCTGTAAGTTTCATCCTCAAAATATGCAAGATATTACAACAAAAATTACCCGACGTTTCGTTTATTATAACTTTTTCAAGGGTAACCTTTTCATGACGTTATAATAAACGAAACGTCGGGTAATTTTTGTTGCAATATCTTGCATATTTAAGGAATAATTGTCACATTACAACTTAAGTTTCATCCTCTTTGAAAGCTCCCCTGGGGCTGGCACTTGCGTTGCATAGTTGCGACATTTTAGGACAGCGCAAATATTTCTTATTTTGTCGTAGGTCTGTGACCTGATCTGAACATGCGGTTGGTTTCACAAGGTTTTGCTTAAATCAAGTCAGGTACAGGGTGGAAAGTAATTACGCGAACAATTACTTTTTCGTCTTATAGCAATGGAAAAAGCGGCGGTGACATGAAAATTTCATCCTTTCATATATTCCTATTTATGTGCGATACACTTACAAAGGCGTTCAGGCATAATTGACATGAGCATGTCAAGCACTGTAGGCCAAAGCTTAGTCCACGCCTCCTGGAGCTGTCTGGTGAGGCAATCGATGTTGGTGGCTACTAGCAGCTCTTAGACGCTCTCCTGAAGAGTCGCCTGGATATTTTTGATCAAATTGAGGTCTGGGCTATTCCCAGATTGACCATTATATGCCCAGAAGAAGAACAGGTTCTCAAAGCACCAGTCTTGCGTCTTTTTGGCCGTGAGAGGAAGGACTTTATCAATCATGAAGAAGAGTTTCTTTGCGTCGGGCACAAAAGTGCGCTCAATTATTTTGCCCCTTTTGGTGCATTGGTGGATTAGATAAAGAAACTCGTCTGGAAGGATGTTCCACTAGTTGTATACTTTATTTTTGGTTGCCTTTTTGGTCACTACATGCAATTCTGACACCATCCGGGCGCTCATAACACGCTTATGTGTGTTCCTTTGCCGGATGTTTAAAGGTTGGGACGGGCGGGACGTCGGACGCATCAGCAGCCCCCAACGCGTTGTTCTGCAGGTTTGACGGATGAAATAGCTTCGAAGATATCTCACCCAACCACAAAGCCAGCTGCCTGTCCTCCTCTGTTCAGGTTTGCCGGTCTTTAGAAAACTTAAATTGACAATCCTGCTGTTAATTCATGAATTTTGGCCATCTCGATTGTTGGTACGGCTTGATTTTCGAATTTTCACGGATTTATGTATGAATCGTGATATCTTAGATCGGGTACCCGGCCATAGTAAACCATTTCGCCTGTTTTCGGATCGACTGTTGTCGTTTGGTCGCGGAAATGGTGACCACCCATTCGGCGCCTGAATTCGCCGAGGTTTTACTGCCGCCAACGGCTTTGCTTTTTAAGTCCTCTTAAGTTTTATTATGCTTCAACCAAACGTGTAATTGAGTAATGCTGGTGCCGAGACCGTTCCGAGTCCCTTCCGCACCAATCCAGCCAAAATAATCACAAACACTTTCCCTGGCAACACCAAATTGCGATCTTTGCACATTGTGGTCTTGTGCAGCGTATGGCGTCTGCAGCATTCGAAGTCGAGACGTGTTGTAGACCTTCCAAGTCATTTTTCAAAGTAAGGTCACTTTTGGTAGACAAGGCGACAACAAACACGACCAATTATGTTCCATGACAGCCCGCGCTCATACAAAATCTCCACTGACGGGCGAAATTGTAAGAAAATACATGTTCGCGTAATTACTTTCCACCCTGTAGGTATACTAAACTTCCTCTAGCCTCTAGCCTTCCTCTTCCTCTAGCCAGAGCTTTTCGAGTAATCGCGAAAAAATGTATGGGGTGTGTCACCAGCCCGCTCGCCCTCAACGTTATACCTAATTTGACCGGAAAGGGTCATTTTGTATGTCAATCTGTGTTGTGGACGCGGTCCGCACGGGTATCTACATCCAAGATTTTCATTGCTTTAGCTTTTACAATGCTTCACAGGTGTAAAAGGTGACTAAAACCATTGACTTCAAACGCCCAAAAGTGAAAAGAAACGAAAAAGAATGTCTCTACCTAACGTCCAATAGCTGATTTAGGAACCTTCGGCCGTAGGGCTCTGGGCTTCGGGTAACGGGCATCTGCATTCTGCATCAACCCCACCGTCCTTTCGATTTCCGAATATTCTTACGGATTTTGCATGACGCGCAAAATTCGATTGCGGATTCAGCATTCTTCAACGAAAACGCCGCGCAAATGTCAAATTCATATGGTGTGACGTTAATTTATGAATTATTGACCCGAATAAGTCGGAAAGTTTTGCGACATCATTAAGCCAATGCATTTTGCAGACGGCTGATTTCACACATTTCTTAGGAGATGATGCGCTGCTGCTGGTGACATCTCATTACATCCCGGTGTTTATGGCTGCTTTGCCAGGGACATGTGACGTGTGACCTATTTTCACGGGGGCTGAAGACGGATAGGGTGCGCTGCAGGCTGCAGTTCGTTGACACCGCTGCGATGTTTACCTATACCCGACCATCAGTTCGCTTATGAAGTCATGTTTGTCTCCTAATGCTATCTGTCCGATCTTATTTCTCGCGAGTCGCGACATGGCAATACCTGCTAGGGAGTTCGCCCGTTTGGCAAACGTTTTTAAAGGTTGCATGCCTAATGCCTAGCCTTTTGCCTGTCTAGGCCTGTTTGTCGTGGGAGTCTGGTCAATTTACGCCCATACCCTATACCTTGACAGCTAAGATCGGAGAGTGACAATATCATACAGCTAGTCACTATGTCCAGAGGCCATTCATCAAATCCAGTTTTGCCCAGTGGCGCAGCCAGGGGGGGGGGGGGTGAAAGGGGTGAGATCTCACCCCCGTCTCTTATCCTAGGGGCCCACCGTCGATTCGAACTGTAACGTTATGCAGCCAGACAATTTTTTTTTGTCACTAATGTCAAGGTCCGTCATAGGACTGAAAACAGTTTTCAGGCCTGATAGCCCCCCCCCCTTAGGATTTATAGTCCCATTTTATGATTTAAGGGGGTACATCCAAGGTCCGATTGAACTAATCGAAGGCCTAGGAGGGCCCGTTCCATGGCATGAGAGGGCCATTTCAGGCCTGAGAGAGCCCATTTCAGGTCTGTGAGGGCCCATTTCAGGCCTGAAGGGCCCAGTTGAAGCTTGAGAGGGCCCATTTCAGGCCCTAGAGGGCCTGTTTGAGGCTTGAGAGGGGCCCATTTCAGGCCTGAGAGGGCCCATTTGATGCCTGTGAGGGCCCATTTCAGGCCTGAAGGGGCCCATTTCATGCCCTAGAGGGCATGTTTGAGGCCTGATAGGGCCCATTTCAGGCCTGAGAGGGGTCCATTTCAGGCCTAATGGGGGCCATTTCAGGCCTGAGGGGGCCCATTTCAAGCTTGAGAGGGGCCCATTTCAGGCCTGAGAGGGCCCATTTGATGCCTGTGAGGGCCCATTTCAGGCCTGAAGGGGCCCATTTCATGCCCTAGAGGGCATGTTTGAGGCCTGATAGGGCCCATTTCAGGCCTGAGAGGGGTCCATTTCAGGCCTAATGGGGGCCATTTCAGGCCTGAGGGGGCCCATTTCAAGCTTGAGAGGGCCCATTTCATGCCCTAGAGGGCCTGTTTGGGGCTAGAGAGGGTCCGTTTGAGGCCAGAGAGGGTCCGTTTGAGGCCTGAGAGGCACCATTTCAGACCTGAGAGGGCCCAGTTACGGTATGAGGGGGCCCTTTTTCGACATGATAGGGACCATTTCTGGGCTGAGGGGGCCCATTTCAGGTCTGAGAGGGCCCATTTCAGGTCTGAGAGAGTGAGAGGGCTAATGTCAGGCCTGAGAGGGCCCATTTCAGGCGCTTGAGGTCCTATTTGAGGCCTGAGAGGGGCCCATTTCAGGTCTGAGAGGGCTAATGTCAGGCCTGAGAGGGCCCATTTCAGACCCTAGAGGACGTATTTGAGGCCTGAGAGGGGCCCATTTCAGGTCAGAGAAGGCCCAGTTCAGGCCTGAGAAGACTCATCCCAGGAATGAAAGGATCATCCTATGTGTGAGAGGGTCCGTACTCCGTGCGTGGTCTGGGTCTGAGAGGGCCTATCCCAATCCTGATTGAGCCGATATCATGTTTGATACAGGTCAACTCACCACATGTATATTGATGGCCCAGTTCATGTCTAATGGGCCCATCTCAAGACTCAGAGATTTTATGCTTCAGGAAGCCTACCCCAGGCGTAAGGGGGCCCATAGAGGTTTTTGAGGCTCATGGAGCTCCCGCAGTACGATATGTCAGCCTCTGAGAAAGCCATGCAGGGCCCTTAAGATGCCAAGCCGACATCTGAAAATTCCTCTTCTCTTCAGGCCTGTGCCTGCCTCACCGCCCGGCCCCACCCAGACGTCTAGGGGTTTGACGCCTAGGCATTCATCAGGACTCCACACCGGTCCATAATGGCTCCAAACTGACACCTGAGGGTCCCGCACCGGCTTTTGAGGGGCCCACCAACCTCTGATAGCCACCACGCAGGTCTCAAAAGACAATGTCGATTGTTGATATCTAAACCCCCAAGTCTTGGAAGGCCTGTGCTCTATGCAGATTCTTGAGGGCTTTACGTGGGCTTGTAAACATCCCGAACTGGCTCTAGCCTAGCTCGACCGCGCCCCGCAGAGCAGGGCCCCAGGCTTTCCAGTTTTACGCCCCTGAGGGGTGTTTGAATATTCCCTTCTAACCTGACTCCCGGGTCACGTAGCGACAAGTGCGGCGGTAGGCGGCTCTCTAAAGAGCGTCGAAAATCATGGAGAAATTGCTTCAGTCATGTTGCAGTTCAAACCAAAACCCACGTCATCATGTTCATCGAAGGAAAAGTTTCGCCTAATTCGACACTCGAGGACATAGGTATAAAGCTATAGCGCGCTGAAAGTGGGTTCGATAGCTCTCTAACGCGTGCAATCAGCCATGGGAGGGGGGGGGGGCGTATCGGCCAAACCCGATCATAATTTAAGAAGGCTAGAAAGACGAGAAAAGCAACAGATAGCTGTAGGATGCTTCAGAATCGTACAGGTCATTTTTCGATTGGGTCATCGCTGAGGTTATTGAAGATGAAATTATGATAAAATTATGATAAACACAAAGACAAGATTACGACGAAAATATTCTTGTTTTTTATATTTTCACAAATAACCGTATAACTCGTGAACCAAAGAGCTAGAGCTTCGCGGAACAACTCATTCGATAGGCCTTTCAAAACGCTTTCGCATTTAAGACTATTTGACCTCAATGCCTCATGTCAATGGTTTGGCAACAGAGCAGAGGGCAAAACCATCTAAATAGTCGCATTTTACCAAAATAGTTTTGCTAAGAATTTTTGCAAGAACTTTGGTGAGAAAAATTATGAGACATTTCGGTACTTTGTCATCATTCTCTCGTTAACATGCATCGAATGTTAACACCTATAATTTCACATAAAAAGTTCAACTTCAAAATGTGACCGCAGATCAAGGTCATGCCTTTACTTGAGAAGTTCATGATGGTCATCAACTGATCCGTATGGATGATTAACACCTTCAAGACAATTTCATTACTCTACCTCGTCTCCTATATCAAAAGTAATACCGAGTTGAAAAACTGATGTTGAGCTTTTTTAAAAGCTTTTTGACCTAGCCCGACCCATTTGAGCGGCCGCTGGCCATCAATTGCACGCTGTCCATCAAATATGGGTAGAATGGTCGTGTTTCTGTAAATATGCTGTTGTTTTTTACGTGCCTCTTCAGATCAAGAGATATTTGTTCTTTTCCCCGATTTGGCTGGTAATGATCAGGACAATGATCTGACCTTTCGTTGTTGGTAAGGGGCCCCCCATTAGGTTGAGGGGGCCCACTTTGCTGGGGGGCCCATCGCGAACGTCTCTCACCCCCGTCGCCAGAGTTCTGGCTGCGCCACTGGTTTTGCCTCATCTCTCGGTGAGCCGGCCGAGAGTCCATTTATCCGCCGTCAGGGTCCGCTCTGTCGCCGGAGGCCAGGGTCGGCCGCTCTGCTCGACTCCCGCCGGGTTTTCTCTCTCCCTCCCCTCCCGGTGACAGCAGCCCGCCGACGGAGGTCGATCACACCAAGGTAACGTCCCCGGAGGTATGCCGCCGACGCCCGCGGCACTTTCACACGCGCGCTCCGCCGCGCGGTGGGTGGACACACGCACGCCCTGCCCGCGACCGTCTCATCTCAGTTCAATGTGTGCCGGCCGGTCGGGTCGGGATTCATTCGGTCTCAGTTGATTCCAACAGGTAAATTGTACAGGAAATATCGTCAGCGACGGGGGACGAACCCCAGTCTCCACCGAGTGGTAGCGGGAACGTTTCAATGATGAGTCACTCGTCCCCGTGCTCCTTTTAAAATGCTACCTGCCTTGATGGCTGCTGGCGAAGGCCGCATGACTCGGCGTCTGCAGTGGGTATATGCGGCACATTACCTTTACAGCGGGCCCGGCGACTTTGACGCCTCCGCCGCGACCGACTGATAGCGTCGGTGTGCGAGCTGGTGTGACGTCAGGGGCCGGCGCGGCGGTGACTCGGGCAGAAGGCCCTGACATACTCCCGGGGTCTGTCTGAGTGGCGTCTGCCGTCAGCGGGTGCCGGCCGCCGGCCGCAGCGCCGACCGTCCACGGGTGTCGGTGCAGCTGAAATCTGAACCGACTACATATGTCTGAGAAATGGACAATGACCTGAACACAACAGAGAGCAGGAGGGAAAACGGCAGAAGACGCTGTTGATGAGTGGACCCTCTGAGGAAGGACAACCCTGCAAGTCTCCTCCCCGAAGCGCTCGACGCTAAGGCGGCGGACGGAAGGTCAACGGTGCGTCACTCGAGGTCCAGTTCGATGGCGACCTTGAGGGGTCGCCCCGGTGGGCTGTGACGTAACGAACGGAGTGCCGGCAGCGGAACGCTTCCTGATCTCGTCGGTCGAATTCGATGTGTGGCTAATCGGAACTCTGGATCGACGGATTCGTGGGATTTTCTGGGGGCCATTCCGTCGCATACAACTGAAACAATATTACTATATGCGCGATGGACCGGATGAAACAGCTGTTGACGGGCTGTTTAAACAGGGGCTCCAGCACGGCCCAGTAGCAGAACAGGAGAAGATCGTTTTAAGTCGAATATCTAAATATATATGCAGTATACCCGACCCATAGGTTGCGGTCAAGTGGAAACGCACGGGAGGGACGCATTCTCCCTTCCCTCCTCACACGAGTGCCTTCCGCGAATGGGACTTACTCGTATAGGTAAATACGTACCTACGTCTAAAACCTGCAAGCATCAGCAACTGAGCGGCATAGCTGCAGAGTCCATGACTCATGACTCACCTCATTGGATCCGACCGTGTCGTGTCCGATGCACCATATATTAGCACGCTATCTGTAAGAATATCTGCTGCAGTTTTACTGGCGTTTTTACTGATCCAGGTAAAGTGAGCCCGGCTCCATGGTTGCCTCACAATAGTCTGGTTTCCCCGCGGACATCCGCGGAAAAATCATAATTTTACCTCGAGTTCCGCATCAAACAAAGCGCCAGTGAGCTCGACTTGGAGCTACCGATGTGCCATTATCTTGCAAGGTCGGCAGAAAAATTAGTTATGGCCTATTTACGTACAGGGAAACGGCTGCTGCCGAAGGAAAACATAACCGAAAGGCGAAAACGTGATTCCAGTCGGCGATGAAATTATAATTTGTTAGGACGCTGCAACGTGAGGCTATTAAAACGGAAAATAACATTGTAATTTTTTAATTAACTCGAAGCAATAAGGGCACTTATATGAATAAGCGATAAAAACTATATTGAATAATTGGGCTGTAAGTGCCGAACAAAATTAAAAATCTTATGGCCTATAGTAGGTAGGTACCTAATACATACATACCTACACCCTTTTACCGATATCTATTAATTGTAGGTGTAATGAGTACCTACTCCCGTAGTAGGTAAATGATAAACGTAAAAAAGCTAACACCAATAAGGATACATAGTTCTTATCGACGTCCAACTACTAATTGCCATTTTATATGTATATCAATTGCAAGGGTTTGTCATCAGAATTTGAAGTCATCAAGCCAGTCCACACGAAATCTAATTGGCTCCGCCTAACAAAAACACCGCATTGCATCAGAGTAGCTCAATGGAAAGGAAACCCCCCGAGTCATCCCGGGTCTCGTCTCCCGCCGTCGCCTCGTCGGCACGGCGCCGCCAGCAACCAGTCCACATACCTGTGGCCATCTCATCAGCATTTCAAGTGCGCCCGCCGCGACCTTGTCCGGCGGCCCGGGCGGGGAGGGGAGGGGGAGTTCTCACGGTCAAGGTCATCGCACCGCCGGCCGGTCGGTCGGGTGGCACGCACCTCCCCTCCCCTCCACGTGGTGCCCTCTCAGAAATCGTTCAACCTGCCCGGATCGGGGCGAACCTCAGCCTCCCCGGGGTATGAGGAGCCACAGCCACTGCAGGGACGCCCTCAGGGCAGCCGTCCCCCTGGTATTGCGTCACGGCCGATGGCTGCAGGGGGCGGCGCCGTCCCGCGGCAGTGCGGCAGCGACCCTCAGCGGACGTCACCGGGGCTGACCCTCAGCGCGCGGCTACTCTACGGGCGGCGGCGGCGCGGCGCCATCACTCGGCTCGGCGCAGCGATCACGGCAGCATGGCCATGACGCCGGCCGTCTCGGCCCTGCTGCTGGTCTGTGGAGTGGCGGCCCTGGTGCACAGCTCACACGGTGAGTTTTAGAGCGGAGAGCAGTTTAGCACGGTGACTTTTATATCGGGAAACACTGGCGCTAGAACACAGTACATACGGACTACGGTGACTTTGGACCGGGGAGCAGTTTAGCACGGCTCGCACACGGTGAGTTTTAGAGCGGGGGACTGGCACGGCTCAATCGGTGTGTTTTATACCGGGGAGCACTGGTGTCACAGTGCAGAGCACATGCGGTGAGTTTTATACCGGGGACGGGGGACGGTGTAAAACAGCAAACGCCCGACCAGCCTGTGGTGTGGCGAGCTGGGCCTCGTCTCATAAAGCGAGTCCGTAACTTATGCCGGTTTTTGGTCTTGTATTGCAAGTGCATGTGAAGCGATTAAGTTATTTCCCTCTCTCCCTTCTGTTCTTGCTTACAAGATAAATAAATTCAACGATTCAAACTATCGTCATCGCTTCATGGCACTTGCAATTCAAGACCAAAAACCGACGTAAGTTACGGACTCGCTTAATGAAACGAGGCCTAGGATACAGCCAATCACGTGGAGATACACCGGGACAGGTGCACATAGCAACCGCAGCACCGATTCATTAGGCCTTCGGACTCGGAGAGGAGTTTTACTAAGTTTATCCGGTTTCTGTTTGGATCCGGATAACCTTACGGATTCTGCCGGATCACCCATGAATGTCATCAGCTTCTTATTATTTTTGTTGGCAACGATCTTGTCTCTCGTCCTTTTTCGAAAGGCAAGAGTGATACAATCATGGCGCTATTAAAAATTACGCGATAGGAACTCTCCACTAAACAGGGATTTCACAATGAAAAACGCATAGCGTCCTCTGACCAAACCGTTCTAAGAACAGCTTTCGACGGCGGATATATGGGCCAGCAGCTTTCAGTTGTATACGTTTGTTGCAGTCTTTGACCCGAAAAACGTTGGTGATAATTATTGATCAATAATAGGTTCAATAATAGGTCCCCAATCGCAAACGCCAGTTGAACGATAATGATGCGGGTACATTGGATCATGCCCATGGCGACGAGCGCGGTGCCCTGGTGCACGTGCCTGGTGACCCTGGCATACTCTGAAAGGGGCACCGGCCGGCATTGGTGCGACTGGCTCTCCAGTCCCGTGACCTAAATACGCCGGGCGCAGATCCAGCCTAACTCTGTATATACGTGACTTACCGGCCGTATTTAGAAGACTGAGGAAGAGTGTGGTTATTTAGCGTCGTATTACGTTTTAAAAGAGATTAATCTTAAACAGAAGACGCACATGTTTATAGTGACATGCATATGTAAGTTTAAAGTTAATCTCGTCGCGTTATGCCATAATTTGCGTTACATGTTAAGGACAAGAACGTCTTCCGTTAAACATAACTGCAGCCGAAATAATGCCGCTGTCAACTGACAGTAACTACCGTTTGATAAGTCGATTTGTGTTACCTTTAGTGCGTTGACTTGTTTCTTGTTTGAACTTATCGCTCCTCACTATGCCTATTGCCTAGTCAACATAACGGGCTAATAATAACGGGTTGTCGGATTTAATTAATCTCTCTATTAATTAGCGGACCGAATCCCGATTCAATTAGGAGTGTAAAAAATTCAAAAACTTTTTAATTAAAAAACTGGGTCCTGGGTTTGCGGGTTAATCTCGGATCCACAGTTCCCAGACGAAGCTCACCCATCCCATGCAATGCGTGCAACGGCACAATGCACGCGATTGTGCACGACGACCAGCGTCATATATCAGGCTGGCTAAGTCAACGGGGCGCCACAGCATTGGAGGGAGGATCGAGGGTAAATCGAGAGTGATCGAGGGTAAATCGAGAGTGATCGAGAGTGAACGTGTCTCGGTGACACTGGTGGGAGTCCGTCTCATCCGTTTACAGGCCGGGACGGGGAAACCGTCCTAATGATCCAAACGTTTATCGCCTGGGACTAGGATGTTACAATGATTTTCACCATGGAAACAGGTGCTCATTATTAAATCATGGCGTTATTTAACCATTACCTCCGGCATTGCATTGTTGAATGCATAACTCAATACCTAAGTAGCTGTGTCTATAAGCACATTATCATTATTTTCGCCTCTAATTCCGCTAGCACGTAATGGTCTCCTCATATAGGTAACCAAGTACTTTTGCGACCTCAGGTCTTGGCGGACTTACCATTGACCAAGTATGGGCTATAACCTGACCAGAAAACACACACTAGCTAAAGAGGTGGGACAAAACGAACCACCTGCCATGCGCTGACCCACCAGACCCCGGCTGACCTCCCGTGACGCTGCCTGCCCCGGCCGACACCGCAGGTCAGTCGCGGATTCTGACCGGCGCGGTGGAAGATGACCCGCTGAAGTGTTACACCTCTGACGGCCTGCTGGGCGACTGCCGGCCCTGGCGCTACTGCAAGGTCGTCCGCCAGGAGTACCCCAAGAAGAAGCCCACGCTCTGCCTCTACCGACCCAAAAACCCCATCGTCTGCTGCCCGAGAAGTGAGTACGCCAATAGTACGCGCCTGAGAGAAGCACGAGAGAAGGGTTTGAATGGAACTCGGAACTTAATACAGAACAAGGCCCAAGGCCGTATACAGGGCCTATATAAGGCCTTCATGGAACTTGACGATTGGAGAGCTGCGAAGCTGCACTATTGCTCTCAGCTAATGACATCGTGACTTTAAATGCCGAATAGTTCGGGTTGTTCGGTAGTTTTTTTTTCTGACTGTGCATGATAATAAAGAAACGGTTCCAGTTATGACCGATAGTGTCTTGAGTGAAATGCATCGGGACTTTTTATAATTAAAGGGACACTCCCACCTTAACATTAGTTTTGAGTTGAGGTAGCCAAATTGGTGGCCATGGCCTGCAAATACCGGTTTGGGCACTCACAACATCAACAAATGCTTTAATTCGGAGATATGGAATTTCAAACTTGCAGTTTTCGGATTCTAAGGGGCTAGTGCATTGGTATGCCCCCTTAGAATTTGTGACGTCAGCGGAGATCTAACGATTTTTAAATCTTTTACTAAAACGTTTGGTAGCACGCGGTGGTATACGCTGCTTTGCGCGCAGCGTATTTACAAATTGCAACCGAGCTCCGCCGTAGGGTATTTTATTTCCGCCGTAGTGTATTTCACTTGGGGGATTTTCTACCATACATCTGCCTGAGCTTAGGGTAATTACAATTTGTCGGCGACGTTCGAAAATGATGCACCTTTTTTCGCAGTATAGGATATCGCATGTGCATATTTCTGCCTTTTTGGGTGCGCTTTATCGGTTTTTCGTGAGTAACTCGCGTAAAAACCGTCCGATCGCGACGAAACTTTCAATACCCCCGATTTTATCAATTTTACACCTACCCTGAAAATTTCATGACCCTGACCCAAATGACCTTTGACCTGTAACTTCTCGAGACCATGTTTGGCCCCAATCGCGATTCGGCGTATGTCGGCTCGCATTAGCCGCGCGGTTGCAGTTTTCACGTGGTTTCAAGCGTTGAAACATGTGATATGATGCTGGTCCCATGCATTAGGGTGGGTGTCAAGGTCACCTGAAGGTCAGGTCAGCTCAATGACCTTTGATGACCTCGGTTCACTTTTTCGAGTTTTACATGTTTCTAGGCTAGTTTTTGGAGCTGATTTCGAATTTAGCAACCATTTGAACATCACAGCGGGTGTAACGAAATTATCCAGACACCTTTCTTCCCGCTGTAAAAGCAAAACAATCTGGTACTTTTTCTTTTAACTGAGCTTGTAGCCACCTTTCATAAAAACACAGTTTACTCACCTCGTTGGTTTCTGCATATCTTTGGAGTGGTTTTTGTCAAAGGACAGTCAGAGAGGAAATGAGGAACCCACACAGTGGCGAATGTTCTGGAGCATTTCAACCAATGGATTCTCCAGCACACTGGCTTTGATGCGGACCAACGCCGTCTAAACCTGTGCCTGCGGTTGAGCAGTGCTTATGGCGGGTGGCTCTTCATACACCTCCTGCAGCCTGCTGAACAAGAGCCCACAGGTTTTCGATTGAATTGGGATCGCGACTTTTTCCAAGTCATAAGCGTTAGCCCAGAATGATTGAAGGTTCTATCGGCATCACTTCCCGTTCTTTTAGGGACTTTTAACCCGCGCACCGATGGGGGGGGGCGGATATCCGCCCCCCCTGAGGTTTTTCGCGAATAGCGGGAAAACCGCGGCGCGTAGCGCCGCGAAATTTGGTATGACTATAACCTCATCAATTTTACACATGGTGTGCAAGTTTGAACCTCCTACCTTTCAAGGTCAGGTCACCAGGTCACTTTGAATGACCCAACCTCAAGTCACTTTTTTGCAACTTTGTCACCGTGCCAGAGCTACAGTAGATGTCGGAGGCCTTTGAAAGTCGCAGGATATTATTAGGTCATTAGTAGCTACAATTTGTATATCTCGGAATTTTGATATCGGTGACCTAAGGTCAGGTCAATTTCGCGACCTCCCCATTATAAGTCAATGGGGGAAAAATCAACTCCCTGTTTTTACCACTAAAACGGGTCGGAGTGGCCCCATATACCATACATGACTTCATATACGATCAACCTTCACTACCTTGAGGTCTGTTTTGCTGTTGGGCAGCTGTGAGGTCATGTGACGTCATCAAAGGTCACCAAAGGTTTTTGGCCAATAACTCCGTACAGGAACAAGATACAGACGCGTGGATGGTCTCATTGTGTTCAGCTCGTCAAGACGCATCGAATGATATACATGATGACCTCGAGGCCACGTGACCTGAGGTCAACCTTTGACCTTGACCTTTCGAGGTCAACATATATATCATTCGATGCGGATTGACGAGAGGATCACGATGATGCCCTTAGTTTATTCCTATCTTGACTAATTCGAAAGTTATTCGAGAAAAACTCTCTCCATATCTAGCGCCGCCATTTTGACTTTTTCGACCCCTGTGACGTCATCTTTGACCTGACCTGAAAATGACCTTAGTAAAAATTGTAGATCTTGGCCGTGCGTATCCGATGCCGTTTACCGCTTGTCGCTATCTTGCTTCGTTCTCGAGATCTCAGGGGGGGGCGGTCATCCGCCCCCCCCCCCGTCGGTGCGAAGTTGGCGCAGACCCCCGTCGGTGCGCGGGTTAAGTAGCGCGCCGCCACGCATGAAGACAGCGTGGCTTGAATCAGGCATCAGTGCGCGTTCAGAAACCGTGCCCTCCTATGCCGTCTGGTTGAGCGCCTCCAATCATGCTCCACCACCTTCCCTGGAAAAGCTCCACCCTTGCCTATGGGGCAAAATATAAGGGACAAAAACACAAAACAAGACAGATAAAAACAAAGCAAAATTAACTCATTACCTAATGAAATTCAGGCTGGAGCAAAAACATAGGTAATAGGTTATGTCAAATTAGAATGAAAGATTAAAATCAACCTGACCAGGCCTTATGGTCCGACCGGGTCCTAACCACCTTACTTCGCCTAACTTGACCCAGTTCAACCTAGCCTACCACAACACCTGCAGAGTGCAGAGGTACACTCGGGGGCAGATTGATGTTCCACCACTCCCTACCTATCGGGCTCCCATGGCTCAGCACTGGCTGCTGCCAGTGTTGCCTGCCCTCAGCACTGCTCAGCACTGCCTGCCAGTGCCAGTGCTGCCACATGCTGCCACTGGCAGCAGCCAGTGCTGAGCCATGGGAGCCCGATGGGTAGGGAGTGGTGGAACATCAATCTGCCCCCGAGTGTACCTTCCTGGAAAAATGACGCCCAGGGAGATGACTGTCCAACTTATTGAAATACTACCATGATTGCTTGTCAAAATGTGTGTCATCATGCTCTTGTTTGACAAGTGATGTATAATAAATGTGATATTCAATAATTACTCCTGACTGTTGACTGTTGAGTTATCAAAATATTCAAATAATCAGGGTACAATCCTGTGCATAGTGCACACTAATCATGTTGTTTTTGTGTAGGCCCTCCGCACATTGTTGTGTGCACTGCTATGTGCACCTAAGTAAAAAAGTGACTGGTGGTACATGACAAAAGGTTGAGCAACTGTGAAGTTCATGCCCTTGGTCTTGCTGGTGCCAAATGCCTATAGCTAGGATCAGTGAGGGTTGTAGACATGCTACATACATTGTGCATTGAAGATATTGGCACAAAGTTCATCCGTAATTACTATGCTTAATACCTAATGCAAGAAGCGACATAAATGCCCAGATGATAAAGCTCTCTGGTCAACATCACACAAATTTATTGACATACTTTGCAGGTACATATTTACATTCATGGCAAATACTTTCGATTTGATTCAGAAACTAGTTGCTAGTAAGCTTGCATTTTTGTAGGCACAACAACGACCATATATTAAATCATAAAAAACCTTCTCATGGCAATCATCAATACCTTTCTACCGAACAAGTACCTTATACCTAGCTTCCATGCAATGATTCTAAAATTTGTCCGCAATCCATCTATATCTCAACTGACACAATGAATTTCAAATACCCTAACGAAACCTATAACTGTACATAAGAAGAATGCAATACTACAAGAATTGTGAATTTCTGAAGTTATTCTCACATGCTGAATGTTGAAACTCTACTTTTGTCGTCCATTTCCATGTTTCATTGAGCCATCATATAGAACTGTTTCCGATCTACAGTCACAAGCTTTCCCACAAATCTTGAATTTTTACACATCATCTTGAACCATGCTCCAGTCTTTCCAACAAAGCAATTTTGATTTGTTGCAACAGCTTCAGATCATGATATGCTTGAAGTTTGTTACGTACCATTTGTCAGACAAATCTCAACATTCAACAAAATGTGTATCAATTCCCAAGCTAAGTAGTTGATCATATCAGTATTTGCAGTTTCCACACAATGTTTCATAATACTATTCTATGTTTATATAAAGAAACTCAAATAATCCACAAATTGTTATTGAAACACTCCCACTTCAAGAATTCACAGCAATGGCAATAACAGTACAAGTTCAGAAGCAAACAAACATTGCGCCACATTTCGTATGAAACGCGCCATCGCCCTGAAGTTTCTACCACAGACGGTAGTTCAACCGCAGCCGTAGTGCGAAAACCCCTGCCCACCTTACCCCACGGCGGAGCTCGGTTGCAATTTGTAAATACGCTTGCGCGCAACAAATGCCGCACTTTCAAATAAAGTCATGTCCGTGAAGTTAGCGTCAGCAACAGCAACGAATACAGCGTCGGATTCAGAATCTCTTAAAAAACTCGTATTAGGTCAATTGGGGGACGGGGAGCAAGAATATGACATTTATTTGGCCCTAGCTCTTACCCCTTACCCCTTAATCGGCCCTTAAAGGAAGGGGCGCGTCAAAAGTGCCTCAAGGGTTCGTCTGATTGCCAAAATAAGGGTCGCAATCGATTCCTCGGGTCAATATCTAGCCGCAGCCTCGGGTTCCAGATGTGTGCAACTTACCCCTTACCCCTTAATCGGCCCTTAAAGGAAGGGGCGCGTCAAAAGTGCCTCAAGTGTTCGTCTGATCGCCAAAATAAGGGTCGCAATCGCTTCCTCGGGTCAATATCTAGCCGCAGCCTCGGGTTCCAGATGTGTGCAACTTACCCCTTACCCCTTAATCGGCCCTTAAAGGAAGGGGCGCGTCAAAAGTGCCTCAAGGGTTCGTCTGATCGCCAAAATAAGGGTCGCAATCAATTCCTCGGGTCAATATCTAGCCGCAGCCTCGGGTTCAAGTTGTGTGCAACTTACCTCTAACCCCTTAATCGGCCCTTAAAGGAAGGGGCGCGTCAAAAGTGCCTCAAGGGTTCGTCTGATCGCCAAAATAAGGGTCGCAATCGATTCCTCGGGTCAATATCTAGCCGCAGCCTCGGGTTCCAGATGTGTGCAACTTACCCCTTACCCCTTAATCGGCCCTTAAAGGAAGGGGCGCGTCAAAAGTGCCTCAAGGGTTCGTCTGATCGCCAAAATAAGGGTCGCAATCGATTCCTCGGGTCAATATCTAGCCGCAGCCTCGGGTTCCAGATGTGTGCAACTTACCCCTTACCCCTTAATCGGCCCTTAAAGGAAGGGGCGCGTCAAAAGTGCCTCAAGGATTCGTCTGATCGCCAAAATAAGGGTCGCAATCGATTCCTCGGGTCAATATCTAGCCGCAGCTTCGGGTTCCAGATGTGCGCAACTTACCCCTTACCCCTTAATCGGCCCTTAAAGGAAGGGGCGCGTCAAAAGTGCCTCAAGGGTTCGTCTGATCGCCAAAATAAGGGTCGCAATCGATTCCTCGGGTCAATATCTAGCCGCAGCCTCGGGTTCCAGATGTGTGCAACTTACCCCTTACCCCTTAATCGGCCCTTAAAGGAAGGGGCGCGTCAAAAGTGCCTCAAGGGTTCGTCTGATCGCCAAAATAAGGGTCGCAATCGATTCCTCTGGTCAATATCTAGCCGCAGCCTCGGGTTCCAGATGTGTGCAACTTACCCCTTACCCCTTAATCGGCCCTTAAAGGAAGGGGCGCGTCAAAAGTGCCTCAAGGGTTCGTCTGATCGCCAAAATAAGGGTCGCAATCGACTCCTCGGGTCAATATCTAGCCGCAGCCACGGGTTCCAGATGTGTGCAACTTACCCCTTACCCCTTAATCGGCCCTTAAAGGAAGGGGCGCGTCAAAAGTGCCTCAAGGATTCGTCTGATCGCCAAAATAAGGGTCGCAATCGATTCCTCGGGTCAATATCTAGCCGCAGCCTCGGGTTCCAGATGTGTGCAACTTACCCCTTACCCCTTAATCGGCCCTTAAAGGAAGGGGCGCGTCAAAAGTGCCTCAAGGGTTCGTCTGATCGCCAAAATAAGGGTCGCAATCGATTCCTCGGGTCAATATCTAGCCGCAGCCTCGGGTTCCAGATGTGTGCAACTTACCCCTTACCCCTTAATCGGCCCTTAAAGGAAGGGGCGCGTCAAAAGTGCCTCAAGGATTCGTCTGATCGCCAAAATAAGGGTCGCAATCGATTCCTCGGGTCAATATCTAGCCGCAGCCTCGGGTTCCAGATGTGTGCAACTTACCCCTTACCCCTTAATCGGCCCTTAAAGGAAGGGGCGCGTCAAAAGTGCCTCAAGGGTTCGTCTGATCGCCAAAATAAGGGTCGCAATCGATTCCTCGGGTCAATATCTAGCCGCAGCCTCGGGTTCCAGATGTGTGCAACTTACCCCTTACCCCTTAATCGGCCCTTAAAGGAAGGGGCGCGTCAAAAGTGCCTCAAGGGTTCGTCTGATCGCCAAAATAAGGGTCGCAATCGATTCCTCGGGTCAATATCTAGCCGCAGCCTCGGGTTCCAGATGTGTGCAACTTACCCCTTACCCCTTAATCGGCCCTTAAAGGAAGGGGCGCTTCAAAAGTGCCTCAAGGGTTCGTCTGATTGCCAAAATAAGGGTCGCAATCGATTCCTCGGGTCAATATCTAGCCGCAGCCTCGGGTTCCAGATGTGTACAACTTACCCCTTACCCCTTAATCGGCCCTTAAAGGAAGGGACGCGTCAAAAGTGCCTCAAGGATTCGTCTGATCGCCAAAATAAGGGTCGCAATCGATTCCTCGGGTCAATATCTAGCCGCAGCCTCGGGTTCCAGATGTGTGCAACTTACCCCTTACCCCTTAATCGGCCCTTAAAGGAAGGGGCGCGTCAAAAGTGCCTCAAGGGTTCGTCTGATCGCCAAAATAAGGGTCGCAATCGATTCCTCGGGTCAATATCTAGCCGCAGCCTCGGGTTCCAGATGTGTGCAACTTACCCCTTACCCCTTAATCGGCCCTTAAAGGAAGGGGCGCGTCAAAAGTGCCTCAAGGGTTCGTCTGATTGCCAAAATAAGGGTCGCAATCGATTCCTCGGGTCAATATCTAGCCGCAGCCTCGGGTTCCAGATGTGTACAACTTACCCCTTACCCCTTAATCGGCCCTTAAAGGAAGGGGCGCGTCAAAAGTGCCTCAAGGATTCGTCTGATCGCCAAAATAAGGGTCGCAATCGATTCCTCGGGTCAATATCTAGCCGCAGCCTTGGGTTCCAGATGTGTGCAACTTACCCCTTACCCCTTAATCGGCCCTTAAAGGAAGGGGCGCGTCAAAAGTGCCTCAAGGGTTCGTCTGATCGCCAAAATAAGGGTCGCAATCGATTCCTCGGGTCAATATCTAGCCGCAGCCTCGGGTGCGGCGAGGCTGCGAAGCCTCGGAAGCGATTGCGACCCTTATTTTGGCGATCAGACGAACCCTTGAGGCACTTTTGACGCGCCTCTTCCTTTAAGGGCCGATTAAGGGGTAAGGGGTAAGTTGCACACATCTGGAACCCGAGGCTGCGGCTAGATATTGACCCGAGGAATCGATTGCGACCCTTATTTTGGCGATCAGACGAACCCTTGAGGCACTTTTGACGCGCCCCTTCCTTTAAGGGCCGATTAAGGGGTAAGGGGTAAGTTGCACACATCTGGAACCCAAGGCTGCGGCTAGATATTGACCCGAGGAATCGATTGCGACCCTTATTTTGGCGATCAGACGAACCCTTGAGGCACTTTTGACGCGCCCCTTCCTTTAAGGGCCGATTAAGGGGTAAGGGGTAAGTTGCACACATCTGGAACCCGAGGCTGCGGCTAGATATTGACCCGAGGAATCGATTGCGACCCTTATTTTGGCGATCTGGCGAACCCTTGAGGCACTTTTGACGCGCCCCTTCCTTTAAGGGCCGATTAAGGGGTAAGGGGTAAGTTGCACACATCTGGAACCCGAGGCTGCGGCTAGATATTGACCCGAGGAATCGATTGCGACCCTTATTTCGGCGATCAGACGAACCCTTGAGGCACTTTTGACGCGCCCCTTCCTTTAAGGGCCGATTAAGGGGTAAGGGGTAAGTTGCACACATCTGGAACCCGAGGCTGCGGCTAGATATTGACCCGAGGAATCGATTGCAACCTTATTTCGGCGATCAGACGAACCCTTGAGGCACTTTTGACGCGCCCCTTCCTTTAAGGGCCGATTAAGGGGTAAGGGGTAAGTTACACACATCTGGAACCCGAGGCTGCGGCTAGATATTGACCTGAGGAATCGATTGCGACCCTTATTTTGGCGATCAGACGAACCCTTGAGGCACTTTTGACGCGCCCCTTCCTTTAAGGGCCGATTAAGGGGTAAGGGGTAAGTTGCACACATCTGGAACCCGAGGCTGCGGCTAGATATTGACCTGAGGAATCGATTGCGACCCTTATTTTGGCGATCAGACGAACCCTTGAGGCACTTTTGACGCGCCCCTTCCTTTAAGGGCCGATTAAGGGGTAAGGGGTAAGTTGCACACATCTGGAACCCGAGGCTGCGGCTAGATATTGACCCGAGGAATCGATTGCGACCCTTTTTTTGGCGATCAGACGAACCCTTGAGGCACTTTTGACGCGCCCCTTCCTTTAAGGGCCGATTAAGGGGTAAGGGGTAAGTTGCACACATCTGGAACCCGAGGTTGCGGCTAGATATTGACCCGAGGAAGCGATTGCGACCCTTATTTCGGCGATCAGACGAACCCTTGAGGCACTTTTGACGCGCCCCTTCCTTTAAGGGCCGATTAAGGGGTAAGGGGTAAGTTGCACACATCTGGAACCCGAGGCTGCGGCTAGATATTGACCCGAGGAATCGATTGCGACCCTTATTTTGGCGATCAGACGAACCCTTGAGGCACTTTTGACGCGCCCCTTCCTTTAAGGGCCGATTAAGGGGTAAGGGGTAAGTTGCACACATCTGGAACCCGAGGCTGAAGCTAGATATTGACCCGAGGAATCGATTGCGACCCTTATTTCGGCGATCAGACGAACCCTTGAGGCACTTTTGACGCGCCCCTTCCTTTAAGGGCCGATTAAGGGGTAAGGGGTAAGTTGCACACATCTGGAACCCGAGGCTGCGGCTAGATATTGACCCGAGGAATCGATTGCGACCCTTATTTCGGCGATCATACGAACCTTTGAGGCACTTTTGACGCGCCCCTTCCTTTAAGGGCCGATTAAGGGGTAAGGGGTAAGTTGCACACATCTGGAACCCGAGGCTGCGGCTAGATATTGACCCGAGGAAGTGATTGCGACCCTTATTTTGGCGATCAGACGAACCCTTGAGGCACTTTTGACGCGCCCCTTCCTTTAAGGGCCGATTAAGGGATAAGGGGTAAGTTGCACACATCTGGAACCCGAGGCTGCGGCTAGATATTGACCCGAGGAATCGATTGCGACCCTTATTTTGGCGATCAGACGAACCCTTGAGGCACTTTTGACGCGCCCCTTCCTTTAAGGGCCGATTAAGGGGTAAGGGGTAAGTTGCATACATCTGGAACCCGAGGCTGCGGCTAGATATTGACCCGAGGAAGCGATTGCGACCCTTATTTCGGCGATCAGATGAACCCTTGAGGCACTTTTGACGCGCCCCTTCCTTTAAGGGCCGATTAAGGGGTAAGGGGTAAGTTGCACACATCTGGAACCCGAGGCTGCGGCTAGATATTGACCCGAGGAATCGATTGCGACCCTTATTTTGGCGATCAGACGAACCCTTGAGGCACTTTTGACGCGCCTCTTCCTTTAAGGGCCGATTAAGGGGTAAGGGGTAAGTTGCACACATCTGGAACCCGAGGCTGCGGCTAGATATTGACCCGAGGAATCGATTGCGACCCTTATTTTGGCGATCAGACGAACCTTTGAGGCACTTTTGACGCGCCCCTTCCTTTAAGGGCCGATTAAGGGGTAAGGGGTAAGTTGCACACATCTGGAACCCGAGGCTGCGGCTAGATATTGACCCGAGGAATCGATTGCGACCCTTATTTTGGCGATCAGACGAACCCTTGAGGCACTTTTGACGCGCCCCTTCCTTTAAGGGCCGATTAAGGGGTAAGGGGTAAGTTGCACACATCTGGAACCCGAGGCTGCGGCTAGATATTGACCCGAGGAATCTATTGCGACCCTTATTTCGGCGATCAGACGAACCCTTGAGGCACTTTTGACGCGCCCCTTCCTTTAAGGGCCGATTAAGGGGTAAGGGGTAAGTTGCACACATCTGGAACCCGAGGCTGCGGCTAGATATTGACCCGAGGAATCGATTGCGACCCTTATTTTGGCGATCAGACGAACCCTTGAGGCACTTTTGACGCGCCCCTTCCTTTAAGGGCCGATTAAGGGGTAAGGGGTAAGTTGCACACATCTGGAACCCGAGGCTGCGGCTAGATATTGACCCGAGGAATCGATTGCGACCCTTATTTTGGCGATCAGACGAACCCTTGAGGCACTTTTGACGCGCCCCTTCCTTTAAGGGCCGATTAAGGGGTAAGGGGTAAGTTGCACACATCTGGAACCCGAGGCTGCGGCTAGATATTGACCCGAGGAATCGATTGCGACCCTTATTTTGGCGATCAGACGAACCCTTGAGGCGCTTTTGACGCGCCCCTTCCTTTAAGGGCCGATTAAGGGGTAAGGGGTAAGTTGCACACATCTGGAACCCGAGGCTGCGGCTAGATATTGACCCGAGGAAGCGATTGCGACCCTTATTTCGGCGATCAGACGAACCTTTGAGGCACTTTTGACGCGCCCCTTCCTTTAAGGGCCGATTAAGGGGTAAGGGGTAAGTTGCACACATCTGGAACCCGAGGCTGCGGCTAGATATT
Source organism: Amphibalanus amphitrite (assembly GCF_019059575.1). Lineage (NCBI taxonomy): Eukaryota > Metazoa > Arthropoda > Thecostraca > Balanomorpha > Balanidae > Amphibalanus > Amphibalanus amphitrite. The sequence goes on along the minus strand of NW_024881609.1, from coordinate 687,942 downwards.
GACCCGAGGAATCGATTGCGACCCTTATTTTGGCGATCAGACGAACCCTTGAGGCACTTTTGACGCGCCCCTTCCTTTAAGGGCCGATTAAGGGGTAAGGGGTAAGTTGCACACATCTGGAACCCGAGGCTGCGGCTAGATATTGACCCGAGGAATCGATTGCGACCCTTATTTTGGCGATCAGACGAACCCTTGAGGCACTTTTGACGCGCCCCTTCCTTTAAGGGCCGATTAAGGGGTAAGGGGTAAGTTGCACACATCTGGAACCCGAGGCTGCGGCTAGATATTGACCCGAGGAATCGATTGCGACCCTTATTTTGGCGATCAGACGAACCCTTGAGGCACTTTTGACGCGCCCCTTCCTTTAAGGGCCGATTAAGGGGTAAGGGGTTAGTTGCACACATCTGGAACCCGAGGCTGCGGCTAGATATTCACCCGAGGAATCGATTGCGACCCTTATTTCGGCGATCAGACGAACCCTTGAGGCACTTTTGACGCGCCCCTTCCTTTAAGGGCCGATTAAGGGGTAAGGGGTAAGTTGCACACATCTGGAACCCGAGGCTGCGGCTAGATATTGACCCGAGGAATCGATTGCGACCCTTATTTCGGCGATCAGACGAACCCTTGAGGCACTTTTGACGCGCCCCTTCCTTTAAGGGCCGACTAAGGGGTAAGGGGTAAGTTGCACACATCTGGAACCCGAGGCTGCGGCTAGATATTGACCCGAGGAATCGATTGCGACCCTTATTTCGGCGATCAGACGAACCCTTGAGGCACTTTTGACGCGACCCTTCCTTTAACCCGCGCCCTGCTGGGGGTCCTGGATTTCCACGCCCTGCTGGGGGGGGGTGTTTGAACACCCCCCCTTCTAACTCGGCTCCTGGGCCACGTAGCGATACGCGGAAGGCGGCGTTCCAAAGAGCGTCAAAAATAATGACGAAATCACTTCGGTCATTTTTTTGGTCAGGTCAAAGGTCAGGTCACCAGAGGTCATTGAAGGCAAAATTTCGCCGATTTCCAGGTCGAATGTCGACAATTTCCAAGATGCCAACGCATAACTCGGGAACCAATAGAGCTACAGCACCGCGGAAAAGCGCATTCGATAGCCCTATTAACGCCCTTTCTGACTAATTCTCTCAGATTTGACCTAACGTCAACGGTTTTGCCTGCAGGGGGCAAAAACTGCAAAAATAGCCGATTTTTTCGGAAACAGTTTTTCTGCAATAACTTTTGACCCAAGCCTTGTACGAGCTTACTTTTACCGGCATCGTGCTCCTCTCGTCAAGACGCATCGAATGAACTATAACTTGACCTTGAAAGGTCAACTTGAAAATTTGACCTCAGGTCAAGGTCATGACCTGACCGGAAAGGGTCATGTTGCATATCAGTCGATCCGTATCGTCGAGCTGAACACATCTAAGGCGTTTTCATCGCTCTAGCATGCCTCTATCAAAAGTTATTTGCGAAAAACTGTTAGATACCATTCGTGACCTAAGATGACCTCAGGGCATAAACAGGGGTCACGGACACCATTTTCATGTTCAGTGTGTCTAAACCACTTGTAATTCAGTGTTTGGGAGTGTTTATAATGTCTTTCGTCCAAAAGAGGCGCATTTCAATTTTCTCCCATTGACTTATAATGGGGAGGTCGCAAAATTGACCTGACCTTAGGTCATCGATATCAAAATTCTGAGATATACATTTTGTACATGCTATTGCTCTTAGCAATCGCTGAAAGTTTCAAAGCGATCGGTCACTCGGTGTAGCTATGACAGACATTGAAACTTTTTATGAGGTGAGGTCACTTCAAGTGACCTGGTGACCTGACCTTGAATGACCTTGGTCTGAAATTTTCACAACATGTGTAGAATTGATTATGATAAGGTGTACCAAAAACGGCGGCGCTCCGCGCCGCCGTTTTTGAGATATTCGCGAAAAACCACAAGGGGGGGGTGTTCAAACACCCCCCCCAGCAGGGCGCGGGTTAAGGGCCGATTAAGGGGTAAGGGGTAAGTTGCACACATCTGGAACCCGAGGCTGCGGCTAGATATTGACCCGAGGAATCGATTGCGACCCTTATTTTGGCGATCAGACGAATCCTTGAGGCACTTTTGACGCGCCCCTTTCTTTAAGGGCCGATTAAGGGGTAAGGGGTAAGTTGCACACATCTGGAACCCAAGGCTGCGGCTAGATATTGACCCGAGGAATCGATTGCGACCCTTATTTTGGCGATCAGACGAACCCTTGAGGCACTTTTGACGCGCCCCTTCCTTTAAGGGCCGATTAAGGGGTAAGGGGTAAGTTGCACACATCTGGAACCCGAGGCTGCGGCTAGATATTGACCCGAGGAATCGATTGCGACCCTTATTTTGGCGATCAGACGAACCCTTGAGGCACTTTTGACGCGCCCCTTTCTTTAAGGGCCGATTAAGGGGTAAGGGGTAAGTTGCACACATCTGGACCCCGAGGCTGCGGCTAGATATTGACCCGAGGAATCGATTGCGACCCTTATTTTGGCGATCAGACGAACCCTTGAGGCACTTTTGACGCGCCCCTTCCTTTAAGGGCCGATTAAGGGGTAAGGGGTAAGTTGCACACATCTGGAACCCGAGGCTGCGGCTATATATTGACCCGAGGAATCGATTGCGACCCTTATTTTGGCGATCAGACGAAACCTTGAGGCACTTTTGACGCGCCCCTTCCTTTAAGGGCCGATTAAGGGGTAAGGGGTAAGTTGCACACATCTGGAACCCGAGGCTGCGGCTAGATATTGACCCGAGGAATCGATTGCGACCCTTATTTCGGCGATCAGACGAACCTTTGAGGCACTTTTGACGCGCCCCTTCCTTTAAGGGCCGATTAAGGGGTAAGGGGTAAGTTGCACACATCTGGAACCCGAGGCTGCGGCTAGATATTGACCCGAGGAATCGATTGCGACCCTTATTTCGGCGATCAGACGAACCCTTGAGGCACTTTTGACGCGCCCCTTCCTCTAAGGGCCGATTAAGGGGTAAGGGGTAAGTTGCACACATCTGGAACCCGAGGCTGCGGCTAGATATTGACCCGAGGAATCGATTGCGACCCTTATTTTGGCGATCAGACGAACCCTTGAGGCACTTTTGACGCGCCCCTTCCTTTAAGGGCCGATTAAGGGGTAAGGGGTAAGTTGCACACATCTGGAACCCGAGGCTGCGGCTAGATATTGACCCGAGGAATCGATTGCGACCCTTATTTCGGCGATCAGACGAACCCTTGAGGCACTTTTGACGCGCCCCTTCCTTTAAGGGCCGATTAAGGGGTAAGGGGTAAGTTGCACACATCTGGAACCCGAGGCTGCGGCTAGATATTGACCCGAGGAATCGATTGCGACCCTTATTTCGGCGATCATACGAACCCTTGAGGCACTTTTGACGCGCCCCTTCCTTTAAGGGCCGATTAAGGGGTAAGGGGTAAGTTGCACACATCTGGAACCCGAGGCTGCGGCTAGATATTGACCCGAGGAAGCGATTGCGACCCTTATTTTGGCGATCAGACGAACCCTTGAGGCACTTTTGACGCGCCCCTTCCTTTAACCCGCGCCCTGCTGGGGGTCCTGGATTTCCACGCCCTGCTGGGGGGGGGGGTGTTTGAACACCCCCCCTTCTAACTCGGCTCCTGGGCCACGTAGCGATACGCGGAAGGCGGCGTTCCAAAGAGCGTCAAAAATAATGACGAAATCACTTCGGTCATTTTTTTGGTCAGGTCAAAGGTCAGGTCACCAGAGGTCATTGAAGGCAAAATTTCGCCGATTTCCAGGTCGAATGTCGACAATTTCCAAGATGCCAACGCATAACTCGGGAACCAATAGAGCTACAGCACCGCGGAAAAGCGCATTCGATAGCCCTATTAACGCCCTTTCTGACTAATTCTCTCAGATTTGACCTAACGTCAACGGTTTTGCCTGCAGGGGGCAAAAACTGCAAAAATAGCCGATTTTTTCGGAAACAGTTTTTCTGCAATAACTTTTGACCCAAGCCTTGTACGAGCTTACTTTTACCGGCATCGTGCTCCTCTCGTCAAGACGCATCGAATGAAGTATAACTTGACCTTGAAAGGTCAACTTGAAAATTTGACCTCAGGTCAAGGTCATGACCTGACCGGAAAGGGTCATGTTGCATATCAGTCGATCCGTATCGTCGAGCTGAACACATCTAAGGCGTTTTCATCGCTCTAGCATGCTTCTATCAAAAGTTATTTGCGAAAAACTGTTAGATACCATTCGTGACCTAAGATGACCTCAGGGCATAAACAGGGGTCACGGACACCATTTTCATGTTCAGTGTGTCTAAACCACTTGTAATTCAGTGTTTGGGAGTGTTTATAATGTCTTTCGTCCAAAAGAGGCGCATTTCAATTTTCTCCCATTGACTTATAATGGGGAGGTCGCAAAATTGACCTGACCTTAGGTCATCGATATCAAAATTCTGAGATATACATTTTGTACATGCTATTCCTCTTAGCAATCGCTGAAAGTTTCAAAGCGATCGGTCACTCGGTGTAGCTATGACAGACATTGAAACTTTTTATGAGGTGAGGTCACTTCAAGTGACCTGGTGACCTGACCTTGAATGACCTTGGTCTGAAATTTTCACAACATGTGTAGAATTGATTATGATAAGGTGTACCAAAAACGGCGGCGCTCCGCGCCGCCGTTTTTGAGATATTCGCGAAAAACCACAAGGGGGGTGTTCAAACACCCCCCCAGCAGGGCGCGGGTTAAGGGCCGATTAAGGGGTAAGGGGTAAGTTGCACACATCTGGAACCCGAGGCTGCGGCTAGATATTGACCCGAGGAATCGATTGCGACCCTTATTTTGGCGATCAGACGAATCCTTGAGGCACTTTTGACGCGCCCCTTTCTTTAAGGGCCGATTAAGGGGTAAGGGGTAAGTTGCACACATCTGGAACCCAAGGCTGCGGCTAGATATTGACCCGAGGAATCGATTGCGACCCTTATTTTGGCGATCAGACGAACCCTTGAGGCACTTTTGACGCGCCCCTTCCTTTAAGGGCCGATTAAGGGGTAAGGGGTAAGTTGCACACATCTGGAACCCGAGGCTGCGGCTAGATATTGACCCGAGGAATCGATTGCGACCCTTATTTTGGCGATCAGACGAACCCTTGAGGCACTTTTGACGCGCCCCTTTCTTTAAGGGCCGATTAAGGGGTAAGGGGTAAGTTGCACACATCTGGACCCCGAGGCTGCGGCTAGATATTGACCCGAGGAATCGATTGCGACCCTTATTTTGGCGATCAGACGAACCCTTGAGGCACTTTTGACGCGCCCCTTCCTTTAAGGGCCGATTAAGGGGTAAGGGGTAAGTTGCACACATCTGGAACCCGAGGCTGCGGCTATATATTGACCCGAGGAATCGATTGCGACCCTTATTTTGGCGATCAGACGAACCCTTGAGGCACTTTTGACGCGCCCCTTCCTTTAAGGGCCGATTAAGGGGTAAGGGGTAAGTTGCACACATCTGGAACCCGAGGCTGCGGCTATATATTGACCCGAGGAATCGATTGCGACCCTTATTTTGGCGATCAGACGAACCCTTGAGGCACTTTTGACGCGCCCCTTCCTTTAATGGCCGATTAAGGGGTAAGGGGTAAGTTGCACACATCTGGAACCCGAGGCTGCGGCTAGATATTGACCCGAGGAATCGATTGCGACCCTTATTTCGGCGATCAGACGAACCTTTGAGGCACTTTTGACGCGCCCCTTCCTTTAAGGGCCGATTAAGGGGTAAGGGGTAAGTTGCACACATCTGGAACCCGAGGCTGCGGCTAGATATTGACCCGAGGAATCGATTGCGACCCTTATTTCGGCGATCAGACGAACCCTTGAGGCACTTTTGACGCGCCCCTTCCTCTAAGGGCCGATTAAGGGGTAAGGGGTAAGTTGCACACATCTGGAACCCGAGGCTGCGGCTAGATATTGACCCGAGGAATCGATTGCGACCCTTATTTTGGCGATCAGACGAACCCTTGAGGCACTTTTGACGCGCCCCTTCCTTTAAGGGCCGATTAAGGGGTAAGGGGTAAGTTGCACACATCTGGAACCCGAGGCTGCGGCTATATATTGACCCGAGGAATCGATTGCGACCCTTATTTTGGCGATCAGACGAACCCTTGAGGCACTTTTGACGCGCCCCTTCCTTTAAGGGCCGATTAAGGGGTAAGGGGTAAGTTGCACACATCTGGAACCCGAGGCTGCGGCTATATATTGACCCGAGGAATCGATTGCGACCCTTATTTTGGCGATCAGACGAACCCTTGAGGCACTTTTGACGCGCCCCTTCCTTTAATGGCCGATTAAGGGGTAAGGGGTAAGTTGCACACATCTGGAACCCGAGGCTGCGGCTAGATATTGACCCGAGGAATCGATTGCGACCCTTATTTCGGCGATCAGACGAACCTTTGAGGCACTTTTGACGCGCCCCTTCCTTTAAGGGCCGATTAAGGGGTAAGGGGTAAGTTGCACACATCTGGAACCCGAGGCTGCGGCTAGATATTGACCCGAGGAAGCGATTGCGACCCTTATTTCGGCGATCAGACGAACCCTTGAGGCACTTTTGACGCGCCCCTTCCTCTAAGGGCCGATTAAGGGGTAAGGGGTAAGTTGCACACATCTGGAACCCGAGGCTGCGGCTAGATATTGACCCGAGGAATCGATTGCGACCCTTATTTTGGCGATCAGACGAAACCTTGAGGCACTTTTGACGCGCCCCTTCCTTTAAGGGCCGATTAAGGGGTAAGGGGTAAGTTGCACACATCTGGAACCCGAGGCTGCGGCTAGATATTGACCCGAGGAATCGATTGCGACCCTTATTTTGGCGATCAGACGAACCTTTGAGGCACTTTTGACGCGCCCCTTCCTTTAAGGGCCGATTAAGGGGTAAGGGGTAAGTTGCACACATCTGGAACCCGAGGCTGCGGCTAGATATTGACCCGAGGAATCGATTGCGACCCTTATTTTGGCGATCAGACGAACCCTTGAGGCACTTTTGACGCGCCCCTTCCTTTAAGGGCCGATTAAGGGGTAAGGGGTAAGTTGCACACATCTGGAACCCGAGGCTGCGGCTAGATATTGACCCGAGGAATCGATTGCGACCCTTATTTCGGCGATCAGACGAACCCTTGAGGCACTTTTGACGCGCCCCTTCCTTTAAGGGCCGATTAAGGGGTAAGGGGTAAGTTGCACACATCTGGAACCCGAGGCTGCGGCTAGATATTGACCCGAGAAATCGATTGCGACCCTTATTTCGGCGATCAGACGAACCCTTGAGGCACTTTTGACGCGCCCCTTCCTTTAAGGGCCGATTAAGGGGTAAGGGGTAAGTTGCACACATCTGGAACCCGAGGCTGCGGCTAGATATTGACCCGAGGAAGCGATTGCGACCCTTATTTCGGCGATCAGACGAACCCTTGAGGCACTTTTGACGCGCCCCTTCCTTTAAGGGCCGATTAAGGGGTAAGGGGTAAGTTGCACACATCTGGAACCCGAGGCTGCGGCTAGATATTGACCCGAGGAAGCGATTGCGACCCTTATTTTGGCGATCAGACGAACCCTTGAGGCACTTTTGACGCGCCCCTTCCTTTAACCCGCGCCCTGCTGGGGGTCCTGGATTTCCACGCCCTGCTGGGGGGGGGGGGGGTGTTTGAACACCCCCCCTTCTAACTCGGCTCCTGGGCCACGTAGCGATACGCGGAAGGCGGCGTTCCAAAGAGCGTCAAAAATAATGACGAAATCACTTCGGTCATTTTTTTGGTCAGGTCAAAGGTCAGGTCACCAGAGGTCATTGAAGGCAAAATTTCGCCGATTTCCAGGTCGAATGTCGACAATTTCCAAGATGCCAACGCATAACTCGGGAACCAATAGAGCTACAGCACCGCGGAAAAGCGCATTCGATAGCCCTATTAACGCCCTTTCTGACTAATTCTCTCAGATTTGACCTAACGTCAACGGTTTTGCCTGCAGGGGGCAAAAACTGCAAAAATAGCCGATTTTTTCGGAAACAGTTTTTCTGCAATAACTTTTGACCCAAGCCTTGTACGAGCTTACTTTTACCGGCATCGTGCTCCTCTCGTCAAGACGCATCGAATGAAGTATAACTTGACCTTGAAAGGTCAACTTGAAAATTTGACCTCAGGTCAAGGTCATGACCTGACCGGAAAGGGTCATGTTGCATATCAGTCGATCCGTATCGTCGAGCTGAACACATCTAAGGCGTTTTCATCGCTCTAGCATGCTTCTATCAAAAGTTATTTGCGAAAAACTGTTAGATACCATTCGTGACCTAAGATGACCTCAGGGCATAAACAGGGGTCACGGACACCATTTTCATGTTCAGTGTGTCTAAACCACTTGTAATTCAGTGTTTGGGAGTGTTTATAATGTCTTTCGTCCAAAAGAGGCGCATTTCAATTTTCTCCCATTGACTTATAATGGGGAGGTCGCAAAATTGACCTGACCTTAGGTCATCGATATCAAAATTCTGAGATATACATTTTGTACATGCTATTCCTCTTAGCAATCGCTGAAAGTTTCAAAGCGATCGGTCACTCGGTGTAGCTATGACAGACATTGAAACTTTTTATGAGGTGAGGTCACTTCAAGTGACCTGGTGACCTGACCTTGAATGACCTTGGTCTGAAATTTTCACAACATGTGTAGAATTGATTATGATAAGGTGTACCAAAAACGGCGGCGCTCCGCGCCGCCGTTTTTGAGATATTCGCGAAAAACCACAAGGGGGGGTGTTCAAACACCCCCCCAGCAGGGCGCGGGTTAAGGGCCGATTAAGGGGTAAGGGGTAAGTTGCACACATCTGGAACCCGAGGCTGCGGCTAGATATTGACCCGAGGAATCGATTGCGACCCTTATTTTGGCGATCAGACGAATCCTTGAGGCACTTTTGACGCGCCCCTTTCTTTAAGGGCCGATTAAGGGGTAAGGGGTAAGTTGCACACATCTGGAACCCAAGGCTGCGGCTAGATATTGACCCGAGGAATCGATTGCGACCCTTATTTTGGCGATCAGACGAACCCTTGAGGCACTTTTGACGCGCCCCTTCCTTTAAGGGCCGATTAAGGGGTAAGGGGTAAGTTGCACACATCTGGAACCCGAGGCTGCGGCTAGATATTGACCCGAGGAATCGATTGCGACCCTTATTTTGGCGATCAGACGAACCCTTGAGGCACTTTTGACGCGCCCCTTTCTTTAAGGGCCGATTAAGGGGTAAGGGGTAAGTTGCACACATCTGGACCCCGAGGCTGCGGCTAGATATTGACCCGAGGAATCGATTGCGACCCTTATTTTGGCGATCAGACGAACCCTTGAGGCACTTTTGACGCGCCCCTTCCTTTAAGGGCCGATTAAGGGGTAAGGGGTAAGTTGCACACATCTGGAACCCGAGGCTGCGGCTATATATTGACCCGAGGAATCGATTGCGACCCTTATTTTGGCGATCAGACGAACCCTTGAGGCACTTTTGACGCGCCCCTTCCTTTAAGGGCCGATTAAGGGGTAAGGGGTAAGTTGCACACATCTGGAACCCGAGGCTGCGGCTATATATTGACCCGAGGAATCGATTGCGACCCTTATTTTGGCGATCAGACGAACCCTTGAGGCACTTTTGACGCGCCCCTTCCTTTAATGGCCGATTAAGGGGTAAGGGGTAAGTTGCACACATCTGGAACCCGAGGCTGCGGCTAGATATTGACCCGAGGAATCGATTGCGACCCTTATTTCGGCGATCAGACGAACCTTTGAGGCACTTTTGACGCGCCCCTTCCTTTAAGGGCCGATTAAGGGGTAAGGGGTAAGTTGCACACATCTGGAACCCGAGGCTGCGGCTAGATATTGACCCGAGGAATCGATTGCGACCCTTATTTCGGCGATCAGACGAACCCTTGAGGCACTTTTGACGCGCCCCTTCCTCTAAGGGCCGATTAAGGGGTAAGGGGTAAGTTGCACACATCTGGAACCCGAGGCTGCGGCTAGATATTGACCCGAGGAATCGATTGCGACCCTTATTTTGGCGATCAGACGAACCCTTGAGGCACTTTTGACGCGCCCCTTCCTTTAAGGGCCGATTAAGGGGTAAGGGGTAAGTTGCACACATCTGGAACCCGAGGCTGCGGCTAGATATTGACCCGAGGAATCGATTGCGACCCTTATTTCGGCGATCAGACGAACCCTTGAGGCACTTTTGACGCGCCCCTTCCTTTAAGGGCCGATTAAGGGGTAAGGGGTAAGTTGCACACATCTGGAACCCGAGGCTGCGGCTAGATATTGACCCGAGGAATCGATTGCGACCCTTATTTTGGCGATCAGACGAACCCTTGAGGCACTTTTGACGCGCCCCTTCCTTTAAGGGCCGATTAAGGGGTAAGGGGTAAGTTGCACACATCTGGAACCCGAGGCTGCGGCTAGATATTGACCCGAGGAATCGATTGCGACCCTTATTTTGGCGATCAGACGAACCCTTGAGGCACTTTTGACGCGCCCCTTCCTTTAAGGGCCGATTAAGGGGTAAGGGGTAAGTTGCACACATCTGGAACCCGAGGCTGCGGCTAGATATTGACCCGAGGAAGCGATTGCGACCCTTATTTCGGCGATCAGACGAACCCTTGAGGCACTTTTGACGCGCCCCTTCCTTTAAGGGCCGATTAAGGGGTAAGGGGTAAGTTGCACACATCTGGAACCCGAGGCTGCGGCTAGATATTGACCCGAGGAATCGATTGCGACCCTTATTTTGGCGATCAGACGAACCCTTGAGGCACTTTTGACGCGCCCCTTCCTTTAAGGGCCGATTAAGGGGTAAGGGGTAAGTTGCACACATCTGGAACCCGAGGCTGCGGCTAGATATTGACCCGAGGAATCGATTGCGACCCTTATTTTGGCGATCAGACGAACCTTTGAGGCACTTTTGACGCGCCCCTTCCTTTAAGGGCCGATTAAGGGGTAAGGGGTAAGTTGCACACATCTGGAACCCGAGGCTGCGGCTAGATATTGACCCGAGGAATCGATTGCGACCCTTATTTTGGCGATCAGACGAACCCTTGAGGCACTTTTGACGCGCCCCTTCCTTTAAGGGCCGATTAAGGGGTAAGGGGTAAGTTGCACACATCTGGAACCCGAGGCTGCGGCTAGATATTGACCCGAGGAATCGATTGCGACCCTTATTTCGGCGATCAGACGAACCCTTGAGGCACTTTTGACGCGCCCCTTCCTTTAAGGGCCGATTAAGGGGTAAGGGGTAAGTTGCACACATCTGGAACCCGAGGCTGCGGCTAGATATTGACCCGAGAAATCGATTGCGACCCTTATTTCGGCGATCAGACGAACCCTTGAGGCACTTTTGACGCGCCCCTTCCTTTAAGGGCCGATTAAGGGGTAAGGGGTAAGTTGCACACATCTGGAACCCGAGGCTGCGGCTAGATATTGACCCGAGGAAGCGATTGCGACCCTTATTTCGGCGATCAGACGAACCCTTGAGGCACTTTTGACGCGCCCCTTCCTTTAAGGGCCGATTAAGGGGTAAGGGGTAAGAGCTAGGGCCAAATAAAGGTCATATTCTTGCTCCTTGTCCCCCAATTGACCTAATACGAGTTTTTTAAGCGATTCTGAATCCGACGCTGTATTCGTTGCTGTTGCTGACGCTAACTTCACGGACATAATAAAGTCGCTAGGAACAGCGGAGATCCCAAAAAGTAAACAAAAGTAAAAGTCTAATATCTTGAAAACCGGTGAATATTTTTCGATGAAATTTGGTAGATATTCGTTTTCGCTCTTTCTGAACCGAGCGACATCACTTTCGTGCCAATTCATTAACTTTTTTGAAGGTGGGAGGGTCCCTTTAACTTGACCGTGTCTAGCAAAGATGGAACTCTTCGAAGTCTTTCAATGTAAACAATCGTTTTCTTTTTATATGACGAATCATTATCGCTTGTATCGTTCTCGTTTTCAGAGTCGTCGGGCGGTTTCGTCACCACCCCCAAGCCGACGACGCCGCCGCCGCCACCTCCGACCCAGAACCCGTGGCGACCGGTGGCCGGACCGCGACCCCGACCCTCCTCCGAGGGGGACAGGTTCGTCTTCGCGCAGCGGCCTCAGAGTGGCACACCGAGCCCCCAGGAGGGCCGACCGAAACCGGAGCGGCCACAGAGCAGACCCAGCCACAAGCCCATCCTCTTCGGCCCCGTTCCCAGCGGCGGCAACAGCGAGCGTCTCAACCACCGCGACTTCATCGGACACAAAGGTGCGATACGATTACTTACCCTAGCCCGTGAGAAACGAATGCATTGTCGATTAGAGCTACCTACTCTGTGTAGACGGCAGTGTCGTAAGTATTTTCTTGTTCGGTTCATCTGTTTTCGGTCTCCTGCATTTTCCGTCCGGGAAGGACGGTCATCGTTAACTCGTTGTATTCAACGGCGTGACCGTCTCTGAAGTTTTGGATGATATGCCGTTTCTGGCGGCGGGTATCCTTCAACCAACGCAATTTTTGAACCAAAGAACGTTTGTCGTAGATACCTATATTCCGTGACAACACCGTTCATAACAACACCGTCACTGTTTTCACGCCAGACTGCGGCCTGATCACGCGGTCGGTGCGGGCCGACTTCGATCAGCTGGAGCTGCGCCGCCGGCGGCGTCGCTCGGCCCTGAGCCGGTCGCACGCGGCCCCGCCGGCGCTGGACGGGTCGCAGGCGGCGGCGCCCACCGCCACCGAGGACCCGTTCGCCATCTTCGACTCCCGCTTCTACCCGGAGGAGGAGGAGGACCCGGACTTTGTGCCGTACACGGAGGCACCCCCGCCGGCCGGCAGCGAGGTGGTGGCGTTCACCGAGCCCCCTCCACCCGCCGGGGAAGCGGGCGGCGCCGGGGACCCCGCCGCACCCGACGGCAAGTTTCTGCACGTGACGATCCTGCCCCACGACCCGGACGCGGCCAGCCTGGTGTACGGTGACGCCCAGGACGGGTACGACCCCGACTACTACGACACGCCTTCGGCCGAGTTCGCCGAGACGTACCTGATCCGAACTGGGAAGGCACTGAAACACGACGACCCGTTCGGCATCAACTCGCAGGAGTACCGCGACAAGATCAACCAGCAGCTCAAAGACGCGCACTTCATCACGGCAGGAGAGGACGCCATCATCGGACAGTGGCCCTGGATCGTGAGTAACGACGGGAAATTCAGGACGTTTGTCTTTTTTATTAATTGTTAATTTGATTTCCGGGTGGCTACATAAGTATTAGCCGAGGGGTATCAAAGATTTACATTCTCATTGGGCTGACAATTTCCTCAGCTATAACTGTGATGCCTAATTTTTGACGGGGAAAACATGTCTTCACATCAGCATGGCTCTGCAGGTGAGCTTGTTAAGCACTTGCTACACACCTGCATCATTTTTTTTCTCTTACTGACCAACGGTGTTTCCCCAGGCCTTGATCGGAGAGCGGCGCCCGTCCCAAATTAATTGGTTCTGCGGAGGAGCCCTCCTCAACGAGGAATACATCATCACCGCCGCACACTGCCTGGGAAAGTTCCAAAAGTAAGTAACAATGTTGAATTTTAACGGTTAACGTAAAGCGACAGACTTCTTTTTTCGCCGCGGGAGTGCTAGACAAGTATTTGATTGGTATTATTTATGCCAGTTATTTATCATTTAGAAGGAAATGTCTCCCCCAAACCACGTTCTTTCCTCTACGTAGAGGATCTGAACCTTCCGATTGATGTTCACGGTGCATATTTTGATGTGGCACCTTGTTGATATGAAATCGTCTACCTGTACCTACCTGTACCTACCTGTATGTACCATAATGCGGAGGTAAACGAAGCTCACTGAATCCATCTCTTCAGGAACCGCCTGGTGGTCCGTGTGGGCGAGTTCGACCTCAACTACGACACGGACGCGGCGCACCAGGACCTGCTGGTCGACCAGATTATCGTGCACCCCGAGTACGTGCACCGGCGCAAGCACCACGACATCGCGCTGCTGCACCTGAGCCGGCGGGTGCGTCTCGGCGGCCACGTGCGGCCCGTGTGCCTGCCGCGGCGCAGAGTGGATCTCACCGGGGAGACGACCACCGTGGCCGGCTGGGGACACACCGAGTTCGGTAAGTGGAGGGAGGAGGGAGGAGATGAAAGGCAGATGGACAGGAATCGGTGATGGGGAGATAGAGGAGCAGAAGATAGGTATGACTTTACCCGATAAGGAGATCTTTCCTCGTTCATCGATGAAAGCGAACACGTCAGCCCCCAAAGATCTTAATTGATAATGCTTCCTGATTCTATCTTTCTTTGCCTTTTAATTTTGTTAGTCTCTATGCCCTCATCTGCAGGTCTTTCAGAACCTTCCGATCGGTAAATTCATCCGACTTCTCCGACCTTATACGACCATTCTAACCTCATCTTACCGGCTCCCGTACCCGGCAGGCGGCGAGAAGTCGGCCATTCTCCAGGAGGTCAAACTGCCACTGGTGAACACCACCGAGTGTGAGAACACCTACCGCACTCTGGGCAACGCCTTCCAGGCCGACTTCGCGCCCGGCTTCGGCGACACCAAGATCTGCGCGCTCGACCCGACCGGCCGCGGCCGCGACTCGTGTCAGGTGGGTGGCCGGGGTCGTATTACATGTCTGATGGGTCAGATGTCAGAACTCAGATGGGCTGGGGGGAATTCGCGACTTTTTATGTATTTAGGTATATGTTAGGACTTAGGAGGCATGGCAATCATAACAAAACAGGCTTCATACTCATAGCATATTAAATTGTTAAGCATATTAAACGTTAAAAGTTAGTGGTAAATACCTAAGCTTCCATGCTTTTCAATTCATTCATTAGAAGACGGATTCCACATTAATTCATTCACTTCTTCATTCATTCATTCATTCATTCATTCATTCATTTGTCCATTCATTCATTCAACCATCCATTCATTCATTCATTCATTCATTCATTCATTCATTCATTCATTCATTCATTCATTCATTCATTCATTCATTCATTCATTCATTCATTCAAGTTCAATATCGTTTCGCCAATTCACATCGGGGTTTATTGATTATTGCACTGACGTCGTAATAATCATTTTTCACCGTTGCTCACCGTTTCACCTTGACTTTAAATGGCTCAAAGTCTTGACCTCTGAACTATCTCTCTGACCTCCGATCACTGCCGACAGGGCGACTCGGGCGGGCCGCTGACCTACCGTGACCGGGCGTCGGGTCGGGTCCAGCTGGTGGGTATCGTCTCGACGGGCGTCGGCTGCGGCCACCCCAAGTTCCCGGGCGTCTACACCCGAGTATCCATGTACGTCGACTGGATTCTGGAGCGGGCCTTCCGCAACCAGTGAGCGGCCAAAGCGGCGGGCGGTGGAGCTCGTGGGCCTCGGTGTTCCGGTGTCGATTGCGCTCGCGTTGGATTTGATTGCCTGCGAGGTGTCAAATCATGTCAGTTGTGTCTTGTTTTGTTGACTTATCCAAGATGGTGCGCACTTAGTATATTTCTTGGATGTACCCCATAGTTATCATTATGAATGAGAATGTGGCTATATCTGCCACTTGCACGTGACGGCGAGGCTTAGCGATTAAGCGCAAAATCACCGAATTGTCAAAAGTGCAAGTTTTTGTGTGTGCCAGAACCAGGGCTGCGGAGTCGGAGTCGGAGTCGGAGTCGGTCGGAGTCGACAGTTGTGACCGGAGTCGGAGTCGGAGTCGGAGTCGATTTTAGAAACCCGAGCCGGAGTCGGAGTCGGAGTCACCGAAAATCTGTCGACTCCGCAGCCCTGCTAGGTCTGCGGAGTCGGAGTCGGGAGTTGGAGTCGGTCGGATTCGACAATTCTGCCCGGAGTCGGAGTCGGAGCTGGTTTTTGAAAGCCGGAGTCGGAGTCGGAGTCGGAGTCGCCGAAAATCCATCGACTCCGCAGCCCTGGCCAGAACTGTGACTTTTGAGTCGATAACCGTTTTATATTTAGTGACATCATCGGTTATAGTGCGGATTGTTGATCTCTGTTTATATCATCTCATATTTATGTCGAAGTGGAGACTACTCGGTGTGACTAAGTGATTTAATATACCTATTGACCTTGTGAAGCGATTGCGTTGTTGAGATGACCGGATAGGGCCATGTAAACGGATAACCATAAAGCCATGTGAAGTTGAAATGAGACCAGACAAGGTCCGAGGGCAGGCCCGGAAGGTCATACGACAAGAGTGGGTAAACGAACTCTCAGTGTTCGGCAGATACTATAGGCACCTCCTACCGAGGCCGATGTCTCACGTCAAAGCATGAATTAGTCGCCCATCGCCACACCGAGCTATTGTGGTTGGTTGCATCTGAAAGCAAGAGCAATTATTGCATACTTCCCAAATCTCTAACCTCTGTCCTCTAATGTGATCGCAATAGTGGCCCTCCTGAGCTCCTCAATACCTTGGTTCATTCCAGGCTCCCGGCTCCCACTTGCCTTCCTGCAGCGCAATGAAAACATTAATTAAAATTACACCGCACCGCACACAGCTCTCTCGTTTTAGCCCAGTTTTAGCCTGAGAGTGAGGCCCAACCAGCTGACTGCTGAGGCCGACGGCTACGGCTGCGAATTGCGATGCTGCGATCTGGGAGCCGTGTATCTGGGCCAGAAATTATACGCTAGTACACCCTAGTGGCCGAAACGAAAGCATTACTTACAAAGATTACCGCTAGGGTACGCGATAGTTCGAAACAGCTGCGGCAGAATCGTCAACGACGATCCGGTCCTTTGGTTACTGTTCGTTCACGGCATTTGCGGGCGGCGCTTATCACGTGATATCTGTAAACTACAGCATAAATGGTTTTTTTTGAACTAATTTTGAAATCTTTTTTCTTTTTAATTGCATATTAGAATTAAAAAACTTAGGCAAAAACATTAAATTTTGTAAATTAGAAACAAAAAGTCATTTTTACTCCCAAAGTAAGCACATGACCAAAATGAAGCGGAAGCCTAAAACGCCCTAGGTCTCCATTGCCAAACGATCACTGATTCCCAGCTGTCGGCTTACGGTAAAATATTATTTATTTCGTCAGCGGAGAAGTGTGGTGTTGCGGTGCTGTGGAGGTGATTATTTGAAATTAGACGGGACAAAAGGGTGCCAGAAATATCATACAAAGCACACCTCATCTGTTAGACATAGTGAGTTCTTTAGGGCCCTCTTTTGTCTTAATATTTTCGTTTTCGGTACCTAGCTGATTTAATCGTCGTGGGTGTCATTGTGGGACACGTGGTCTGCAAGAGCCGGCGTGTCTGCAAGAGCGCATGGTTCATAGCATGTGTCTTATAGTATTTGAATCAGTTTTTTTTACAAACGCCATGCCTAGCCACAATAATAGTTTTGTTACAAAACTGTATAGGCGTTTTCCGATGCATTTTTAACCTCGTGCAAACTGCTCTATCCTTTTTCCGCTTTAACAATTGGTTATTATTGCTGCTTTGACCTCCTTTTCATTCCAGCTCTTACCTCATCTAGGTAGTCGTAAAGCAGGCTTCACACTTGTTTTTTGCAAACAAGGAGAGGTGGCAGGTGCTATACCCAGGGATGCCAGTTCAGTTGGTGACATACCAGGGAAATAAGCTAAAATTAGAGCACTCTATTTATTGCTCCTGCCCCATGTTGAAGAGATACCCCTAAAAGCGTGATCTTTTATCGGCCCTTACGCAGCAAGGCAGTAATTCTCAGACCGGTGGATGGTATCAATAGAAAGAGAATGCGTCAAGGATTAACATGAATTAATTAAAATAACATTAAAATGTTAATTAAGCGTGGAAATTAGTCCCAAACATAAGCTAATTATTGCTCCTACCTCGGCGACGGCGCTCCCCGCAGTCGGCGGAGAAGCTAAAATAAAAGCCACCATCCTCCTCCGTAAGTCAATTTTAGAGCGGCCGAGTGGGCCGATGCGGGGCCACCAAACTGAGGTGAGACGTGGCTAGTAATTGCAAACCGCGATAGAAATCAATATCTTAAGACGTACAATATGGGATGATTACTCTGAAGCTGGAGTGAAAGCATGAGTAGATTGCAAGAAACGAAATGCATAGATTGGTTGAATTATGTACCTACAATAGGCACAGCTCAGATGAAGCCATTTTTATGATGTTGACATATGACATAACCCTTCCTCTCCTCACCTATGACCTAAGTGCATTGGCAGTTACCGGCATAGTTTTGAGCACGAGTGCAATTCGCCATCGGACCGCAATACATGTTGCTAGGCTGCTGCAATTACAACGAACATACGAATACTGCCTTCATTTGTAGACGTTTATTTTTAGGCGGTCTTTGACGTGCAAGGGGGCATACCTGTCGACAACTTGAGTTTCTCCGAATTTCAAAAACTCCCAGAATTTCAATTCCTTATGCACTGTTGTAGGTACAGCTATGTTCACAAGTTTTCGTTTCCTCCTGTTCTAAAAAGGATGATATTTGTCGATTTCGTGCGTCGCTGATAGGAGGGTGCGTTTAATAATTAGGCCCAACGCTTTCTGCATCCGCGAGTACCTTCAAAAGGGAACAACAGTTTCCATTTATTACACTATGGGACATGTGACAAAATGACCACTGGAACACGCATGAAACGGAGCTCATATTCCTAAAAATGTCTACAATCACTTCTTTTCTGACACTATTAGCAAATACCATCTCAAGTTAGGTGGTTGACAGACAGTCAATGGAGATCTGGGGAGACTGAGTGATGCCAATTCACCACTTAACTGATAATGAGGGCCGAGGGAAGAGAAACATGCAACATGCACAACTGACAACTTGACAAGTGACAAAACACTACCACTATTGCGCAGTGCACAACCAAATTACAGCAGCCAGCCCAAAAAAAATGCTTTTGGTGGCTAATTGCAAAACAAGTCACTAATAAATGTCTTAGTTGCAGCTGAACACTGCACAATAATCACACTGTTCACACATTGAGTGAGATGCCACAGGTGGTTTGAATCACACTTTGGTTCAACTGCAAATCTGAAGTGTTGTCATGAGGTTCATGCCTCCATGATCACAGCACTTTGGTTGTGGTTGACATAACACTTGTAGTCTGCAGAGTTCCACATGAACTGCAGACACCTCATCTGGTGGTCTTCATGTTGCTCAACTTCTTCAGGAGGCAAATGTCGACCACCCAGCGGAAGCATGGTCCTGCAGAAAAGAAAGGTAATGCATAAGGTACAAACATTATCTGCTGAAACAGCTCCTTCTGTTGGCTGTTATTAAACTTTTAACATAGGTAACATAACAACATGTATTCTATGTATATTACATTTGTTGAAGAAAAATACTGCAGGCTATTTCAAAACCAGAAAATGAAATTATATTGTGGCATAATCCACCTGCTCAGCTATCAGTATCAAATAATAATTAATTTAATATTTGGCATATTCTATATAACACATTCATAGAATATTCTACTTCACGTCACAAGGACTCACAATCTTTCTGTTGGGTGTTTGATTGACGCATTAACTAAGTTTGTCTTAGGTTTTATTATTGCAAAAAATTCATATTGCATTATTGTATCAAAATACTGCCAGCAATAACAAAACAAGAACATGAAATGCCAATGAGCAAGCCCCCTTTCCTTAAAATGGATTACTTTGAAAGGAATTTTAGTTTCTTTTAAGGAAAAGGAGAAATGATTATCAGGTAATTATCAGAAAACCACTCAACCAGCAAGTGGCTGGGTGGTTTCACAGCAAACATCAAGCCAAAACATATGCTTACATCTATCTAACAATTGAGCCATTTGACTACTACAAGGATATGTGAGCAAAATAAGAATCCAATTATCCAATGTTGACTTCCTTGCAAAGTTTATGCCTTATTTTATGAAAATGTGTCACTAGAATATGATACTTATCATCGAATGTTATTTAGTTTACGATTTATTTCGATCGGAATGCACATGGAGTCCCACGCCATTTTCGTCGACGATGAATATGATCGTGTTTCATGAAGAGATAAGGGGTTTCAATGGTCTTTCAAAGCAATAATTTGATGCAAAAATTTGTAGGAAATAATATGAAGCTGGTTCAAATGGCCATCAACCATTTAAAACACCGAAAATACTCACAACTCCGTCCCGACGACCACGCAGCACCGCGCACGCCACACTACTGGCACAATGCCAAAACTGTTGTCACAGCGGAAATGTTTTTTTTTCTCGATTGCAATTGTGGAATTATTTATTAAACAGAAGATGATCTTTCCGAAAAACCGACTGATTTCATACACAGATGCATGGAAAATAAAAAAATCCCGGTAATTTTATTTGTATTGTTTTGTCGATTTTGACATGCTCCTAGTTTGCAGCCATATTTCGATATGTTCTACAGGGAGTTCAGAATTATTTCAGGACCAATCTTTTCCTCATTCATTTTCCCGTCGATCATGAAATTTTTAGAGCGGAACAATTGGTTTCCAGGCGGTCCGAGCGGTTTTCGTGAGAAGGGTGCAAAAATCGGCGTCATTTTTAGAGCCTCGACACCAGCTCAACACAGGACCCTATGGGAGACGGTGAAGTAGCGGGAGCAATAAATAGAGTGCTCTAATTTTAGCTTATTTCCCTGGTGTGTCACCGACTGAGTTGGGGAAACTACGAGGAGCCAAACAAAAATTGGATTAGCCAATCAACGGCTGGAGTGGGCGGGGCGATGACCATATATGGTCATAAAATCAGACAACTTCATCTTTTCAATGAATTTCAGCATTCAAATGAAAAAATAAGGCATAATAATGTTTTTTAACCACACAAGACCTACACTCACCCGGTGCATAATTAACTGGCGGCTCTAAATCGCAGAGTTACAACGCAAGGTCAAACCGTGATTGGCAAATATGGCGGATTGAAACAGACGCGCCAAGAAATGTAAGCAGTACCGTGGTTTAAAAATGCCACTATTTTTATTATTTTGTTTATGGTTTTTCTAATTGTAGTTAAGTTATTATTTAAGAATTAAATATTTTTGTTTATTGTAATTAAATTAAATCTTTTAACAATTTTCTTTCATAAAACCAATCCATTTATTGAATGGCCAGCTGATTGTGACGCCCAGAACCTGCAGAAAAGCCGTTTTCCTATCGCCATTTTCGAGTCAATTCGCCGAATGTAATCAAATCACACTAATTCCTAGTGAAAAATGGAAGCCTTTTCTCTCCAATAAGTGGATGCGATACCGCAAGTACCGGCTTGTTATACCGTTTTTCACCCTTAGTAGCGGGGGCTGCATTTATGCCCATATATGGTCATCAAAAGTCCATTTATTGACCAATCCATTTTTTGACATTCGCCTCGTAGTTTCCCCAACTGATGCTTTCTAGTTTCTAATAAATCCAAATCAAACCTAACCAAACCTGACCTAACCTTACCTACAACCTAAAACCTACAACCCCAGACCTACAACGTAAAACCTACAACCTACAACCTAACCTACAGTGCCTCTCCTTAATTGCAAAAAAAACAAGTGTGACGCCTGCTTTACTACTACCCCTTGTCTATCCTCCTTGCAATTTTTTCTTATCCCAAAATATTTTTTCTCTGGAAGGGTTAAGTAGACACAAATATTAACAGGTTCCTGAACTCCACCTTCATCAACCTTGCCACCTGTGTCAGCTGCCACCTAAATCCAGTTATTTTTTTAATCACCATGGAATACTGGTGATGATTAACACCAAGAGAGCAGTTACTGCGCAGGATGGAATCAATAAAAGCTGCAGGAAGCAATCTGTGAGCAAGAAAACCATGTTATTCATGGTTTCTACTTTCTATTGGCCATGCTGACTGCTATGATATGCTACACTACATTTTATGAATATGATAAGTAATTGCAATAGTCCTTACTGATCAAAAGAGCTGTCATGTGTCATGTGATGAAATAACACTGCTGTGCCAATGCTGACATGCAAAAATAAGTCAACCTTCTCATTACCCACCTATAATTGCCAGTCACAGACAGGACAATAGGTTTTACTTGGCATGATCCTGATTCCTGGATCCAGCCTGCAGGCCAGTTAACCCTGAGGTCTAGCTCATTAGGTTCGATCCTGAATCCAGCTGACAGGCTGGAGAGTAGGGCATGCCCACTACTGCTCTAGACCATGTCATCCTTGATACCATGGTGTGTTGACCACTATCAAGCCTTAAGTTTTATATCATTTGGTTGTCTTCTAATCAAGCTGCTCAGTTCAGGTATTCCAGAATCTGCTGAAAGATGGACAATTACAAAACAGCCCACAATATAAACTTGAACACTTTTGAATATTTGCTACTTTGTTGGTTTGTTAGATAATTAAATTATGAAAGTTAGATTATATTTTTTGAAATATTACCATGTAATATTAGGCATATTCAGATGGTTACTATCCTTATAAAATTAACAATATAAGGCTAAAGGTAGGCGCTAGCATCAACTCCAAGAATGGTCATAATTATATCTGACCTCTGATCACCACTTTTGACCCACCATCCATGATCCCCAGGTGGTAGTACTCTGTCATAGTCTCTCAACCAGCGAGACACCACTGCCACCGCCATGGCACAGCCGGTGCCGGAGCAGATCAGCTTCCCGGCTGAGGAGGAGAAGATGCTCGCCCTCTGGAAGGAGATAGACGCCTTCCAGACGTGCCTGCGCCAGTCGCGCGGCCGGCCGCGCTTCTCGTTCTACGACGGGCCGCCGTTCGCCACCGGCCTGCCGCACTACGGACACATCCTGGCTGGCACCATCAAGGACATTGTGACCCGATACGCCCACCAGAGCGGCTTCCACGTGGAGCGCCGCTTCGGCTGGGACTGCCACGGCCTGCCGGTGGTGAGTGCGGGGAGGGCTGGGGCGCAGCGATTGTGCGAATTGTCCGGGGCTGAGAGTGCATGTCAACGCGTTACGTCTTACGTCGGTGTTTGTAATTGTTTTGCAATGATAGTTCCCATTTCATTAATTCACTATAATCTATAGTTGTGTTGCTCCATGAACCTCCTAACCGATTCGAATACACGGTTGTCGTCTGTCATTCCCAGCTCACAGACATTAAACACCCACTGCCGCCTCTGCCGTTATTTATCACACTTTTTTGCATATGTCAGACCATCCCAGTCTCACAGTCATCTATCATTGTCAGGAGTATGAAATCGACAAGACGCTGGACATCCGTGGTCCGGACGACGTGGCCAAAATGGGCATTGACAAGTACAACGCCGAGTGCCGAAAGATCGTCTCCCGGTATGCGCACGAATGGGAGGCCTGCGTCGGACGCATGGGACGCTGGATCGGTGAGTAGAAATAACTGGTGATTAGAATTAGTTAGACGAGAAGAGGAGGCCACTCGAATCATGGTGCCCTCTTATTGCATCATGTGTCAAAGGACTGAGGAGTATGTATTTATTTGTTGGGCTTTCGGACAAATCAACGTTTTCGAACATATTGAAAAATTACTGCTTAAAATCGTCAAAGTGATGCAAAAATACAACATTACCAATTCATTTAACTATTTATCTCGTTAATAAACGTATCATAATTTCCACCTCTACGCCTCCGGCAGATTTCCGTAACGACTACAAGACTCTCTATCCGTGGTACATGGAGAGCATCTGGTGGGTATTCAAGCAGCTCTTCACCAAGGGCCTGGTTTACCGCGGCTTCAAGGTGATGCCGTATTCCACCGGCTGCAACACGCCGCTCTCCAACTTCGAGTCCGGCCAGAACTACAAGGACGTGGTCGACCCGGCAGGTATGCCGTCAGGAGACTGTTGCGATCAAAGATATTGGTAACGGTTTGATGTCGCTGCGGGGAAGCGTTGGTATGGAAGGAAACGCACTGATAACTTTGAAATGCCATTGAAAACGTAAAGTCGCATCTTCCGAACGATGCTCTTCAGTTTGGAGTGCGAGTTCCAAAGCCGTGGCTTCTCGGAGCTACGAACCGTGGTGGAGGTTACGATACGACATGCTATGCTCGCAACTGAGATAACGAAGTGTCGATAAAATAGCATCGGCTGGCATCCATCGACTATGGAAGCTTCTCATGTATACCCAGACCACCCATCGTTCCTTGTTCATTTGTTCCCTTCATCCGGCGCCTGTTTCCTCACCACCCTCTTTCTGTCTCATGCCGCAGTGACGGTGAGTTTTCCGCTGGAGGACGAGCCGGATGTCAGTATGCTCGCCTGGACGACCACGCCGTGGACGCTGCCCAGTAACCTGGCGCTCTGCGTACACCCAGAGCTCGACTACGTCCAGATCCAGGGTAAGACGGGAGTGAGAGCGTTCTTGTTTAGTGGTGAGAGGGCAGGGTGGAAACCGGTGATATTGTGTGGCGTCCGAGTTTTGATACTGTTGGTATTCTAGAAGTAATTGTTTTCCTTCATGGGCAAGAGTGTCTGCAACGCGACAGTTTGAAGTAAATTGTTAGAAAGTAATTGATGTCTTCTCATGTCATTTCCTGAGGTCGTTTTTTTTTTCAAGCTACATGGAATGATGTCAATTCCATCCAACTGAAACGCCCCGTTTTCGTCATTTCTGTAATAGAATGCGCTCCAATTACATCATTTGCCCGAATGAAAGCGCTCCACTGACATCGTTGTTCACCCCGCAGAGAAGCAGTCTGGGAAAAAGTACATCATGATGGAGGCCCGCCTGTCGTCCATGTACAAATCAGAGGACGACTACACCGTGATGAAAAAGATGAAGGGCTCCAAGCTGAAGGGCAGGCCATACAAGCCACTCTTCAACTACTTCGAGAAGGTAGGCTGAAGGGACATAGTGAAGGTCCGTTGTCATGACATTATTTGTGCATAAAGACGCACGAGGGATCAGGGATAACATCCCTGCCGAGCCTATTTGTCTATTAGTGTAGACGCACGCTACACTGCTAACAGTGTATGGTACCTAGGCTATCTGACCATATGTCACAGCCGTCTGACCACATCTGTCTCTCCTCCCGCAGATGAAGGCGTCGGGCGCGTTCCACGTGCAGACGGACACCTACGTCACGGAGGAGTCCGGCACGGGCGTGGTCCACCAGGCGCCCTACTTTGGCGAGGACGATTACCGGGTGTGTCTGGCGGCCGGCATCATCACCAAGGACATGGAGATGGTGTGCCCGGTGGACGCCAGCGGCAGGTTCACCGAGCCCGTCACACACTTCAAGGGACAGTACGTCAAGGTACGGATGGCGGTGTGGGGAAATGGAGCCGAGGTATTCTGGTAAACTAATGAGTTTTGTGAATGCTGATAAGTAGTTTCGTTCTTGCGTGTTGACAATTCAGTGTCTTTTCCGCTCCAATAAACGGGTTTTGTTAATGCCGCTCAATCTCATTCTTGCCAGCTGTTGATAATTTGGCTCCTTATCGCCACTGTCATGCTTCTGAGTTACGTCTTAACTCTTAGCACAAATCATTTAAATCTTAGCTGAATACCGTGCCGCGGCCTGCCCTGGATACCGGGTGTCCAATGACCCGGCTGACCCTCCGGCCGGCGGCTATAGTACCAGAGTCGGCAGTCCGACGAACGGGCCAGACGTCGCCCGGACGCCTTCGTACGACCGACCTCAAACGGAAACACGAATAATATTGTTTCCACGATAATTTACTAGTAACTCCCTACCTCGTGAACGAGTAGCCCCCTAAAGAGTGAACGACTTGAAATGAATGAAACTCCCAATAAATGAATGAGTGCATGTGTCTTTCAACAAAGTGAAGTATTTCGTGCAACGTTTATTATAATGGTCGTCTCGAACATAGTTCATGTCTAATGAGATTACTGCTGTTTTGTACTCGCAATTCTCAATGCATATTGTCTACTTGTCTCAACTGATACGACAGTTGAACATTGCCCAAGCAGTCGTACCATTGTGACGTTCCATCACCGAATGACGTCACCCTTTCGTTCTCCATCAGGACGCCGACAAGAACATCGTGAAGCACCTGAAGGAGGCGGGCCGGCTGGTGGTGTCCGCCACGTGCAAACACAGCTACCCGTTCTGCTGGCGCTCCGACACACCGCTCATCTACAAGGCGGTACCTTCGTGGTTCGTGCGCGTGGAGCACATGACCCAGGAGCTGCTGAAGAACAACAGCCAGACCTACTGGGTGCCCGACTTCATCAAGGAGAAACGGTGGGTGATGCGGCTGCCGACAATGATCAAACGATGGCCATTGCAGGGAACGCTGCTTGGACAATCGGTTTGTAGTCATTCCGTAAGACTAGCAATATGCTCGAAGTGTTCATTCGGTTACTTGTGAGTTGCTTGTTGTTTTTCTTAATACCGCTCCGTTTTGTCTACCTGTCGGGTATTCGGCATATATTCTGCCTCTGGGGCATTCCACGATAGATCGTACCACTTTTTTCCAATTTGATACCCTCATCTCTCGGATTTTAACGATAATTGGTCTAAGGGGTAATCAGGGGCTCTGAATCCTCCTGTAACAATTTCAGGCTTATCAGATGAGTGGTTTTTGAGTTATAGTGTATAACATGTTTTGGATCTTGCGTTGCAGCCCCAAGTTTGGCGGGCTGTAACTCTAAGACGGATAATCCAAATGCCAAATGCTATACGGCATTGAGCTTGCATTGAAACAAAGAATAATATGCATTTTTTAAAATTTTGAAATATATACTATTTTTGATATATAACACCTCAAGTTTCCTTTCATTTACATTTTTATGCCTTTGGGACCAATTTTTTTTTGAATTTTTATTTACTTAAAAACATTTTTGGATCATTTTTAAGTAGTATGCAAAAAATTAGGAAGGTGATCTTTCTATAAATGTACATATTTTGCGTCACCGTAATGGTCTCGAATTGTGATTTCGGAAGAGAGCCTACAAATGGTGTGGTAAAGCTGCCTAGTGACATCACTGGTTACTGAAAGTTCAATTGAAGTCATTTTTGCCTCACTTTTGCATTGTTGACCTTGCGTGACGTCATTCGTACGTCACTAGGGTCATAAGAGTTTTTCGTCAATAACTCTCGATCAAATTGAGCTAGAGAGACGGGAAGGCTACCAATGGACTCGGGAAGACCTTGCGAATCGAATGATGTGCAAAATGATCCCATTCACCTAGCTTCGTGGCCTGACCCGACTGTTAACCATCTCTGTAGCGGCGCTGTTTGTCCAGCGCCGCGCTGGTTGGCTTTGCCGCGGACTCGGGGCGGTCACGTGATGCCCGGGGGCTGGCTGCCGGCTGGGCCGCCCGGTCGGGGCGCGGAGCCAAATACACGGCAGTGTGCTTACCCGAGGTCAGCGACTTAAGCTGGCTTCACCAGAACAAACAGTATACCATTCGACGCGCCGGAACTAGGCAAACACAAAGATGCTAAAATCGCGGCTCTGCGACCATTTGTTGCGAAGTTATCTATCAAAAACCGGACCCGTAATTTTGGGTCACTTGAAATGACCTCAGGGGTCACCAATGAACCCGAGACCTTAAAATGTGGTATCATTCGATGCATCTTGTAACGGCGCACATGCTCGTTTTTTCCGCAAGGTTCTAGCTCCATTAGAGGCGAAACGGCGAGCTGGGGTCGTACCGACCCCCGGGAAACCCATTTTGTATACATTTAAATGAGGATGTTATAGAAAGAACACCTTTCTAATTTTTTGCAAGTCGATTTTAACCCTATTAGTGGCAGGGGGGGGGGGGGTTGTTTTCATCCACCCCTCAGGTTTTTCGGGAATATCTCCGAAACCGCTGAAGCTACGATGCTGAAATTTTTTGACTTTTCCTAAAACTAAATTGGGCACATTCCCTGAAAATTTCAAGTTCATAACTTTACCAGGGGCGGCTCCAGAGCACTGGGAATTGGGGGGTCCTATTCGTGAAGCGAGTCATTTGGGCGATGATCACGATGCTGATGTATTATAACTGTATGCACCAGTTTTATCATGTGATAACATATACAAAGTTATTGTGCATCCTCTTTTGACACGTTTTTGCTATAATAGGCGGATCCAGGCGTCCAAAAAGGGGGGTTATGTTTTACCTCCCAACATAGGTGCCCTGACACCGCCTATGCATGACCAATACAATTGTAGTCGTTCTCTCATAAGAAAATTGTAACATAACAAGACCATTACCACCCTTTTTAGAAACAGCACCAACAAAAACCTTATTTACTATACTTTTTGTGTACCCCCAATCTCAATGATCTGTATCCGCCTATGATTTTTGAAAATGCATATTTTTAGGATCCATGTGAATTCCTGGTTCATTCTCTATCGATCGGCAAAAGTTGCGTTAAGATTGGTTCAGAAACCTGGCCGTGATAAACAGTCTAAAATGTATCTGCAATTTGCCCGTTTTACCCCCCTCAACCCCCTTTTGACATTTTCTTAATTTTTATTTTTTAGAAATGTAGATCACGTTGAGCGAAATCGAATGCCGTTTGAATTTTGAAAATCGGCCCGTTAAATCTCGAGATATCAAGGGGGGGGGTCGTAAACAGCCCCCCCTGCCACTAATAGGGGTAGCCAAGAGCCTGCCACTAATAGGGTTAAAGGACCTGAGATTTATTTTGAAGAAATAAAAATGGCAAAAATTTTGGTCCCAAGGGCCATTATAGACAATTTAAAAAAATGCTACGACTTTTTTTCAATATGCAAAGCTTTTCTTTCCAATTTTAAAAATACTGTATTTATCTTTGATTCATCGTTAGTTCAAAGCTGTTTACCGTTTGTTGCTTGCTTAGCTCGTTTTTGAGTTATAGCTCATCAAATTCACCCTTACAATCTAAAGTTTAGAAAATATTATGCAATGTAACTCAAAAAGTTTTCATCTGAGAAGTCTGATATTTTGGCAGGTGTTTTTGGAGCCTATGATTACCCATTGTACCAATTTTCATTCAAATCTGAGAGATGAGGGTGACGGGCCTGGTACGATCTATCGTGGAATGCCCCCTCTACCACTGGTCTCTGAGTTCCGTAACAAAACATGTCACCAAAACAAACCACAAACAAACCAGGACCAGTGGAAGCATTGTCATTTGCAAATATTTCGCGTCAGCTGTCGAGTGACGCCCTGCTCCCTCGGTTCGCTCCGCCAGGTTCGGTAACTGGCTGCGTGACGCGCGCGACTGGGCCATCTCCCGTAACCGGTACTGGGGCACGCCGATCCCGCTCTGGGTCTCTGAAGACATGGAGGAGGTGGTCTGCGTGGGCAGCATCGAGGAGCTGCAGAGGCTCACCGGTGTCACCGTCGACGACCTGCACAGGGAGATGTGAGTCGGCGGTGCGGAGGTGGGGGAGGGAGGCTGGAATCCGCGGGATCGGAAGTGAGCGAGAAGAGCTGGCATACATCGTGGACGGTTCACCTAGAATGGAACTATGATTAATGGTAGTTTCCCGAATTCCAGAATTCATTGTTATTTGATTTTTAGATGTTTTGCTGTGAATGGCCTGATTCACTTATGCGAAATAAATATGTCGAGTGCCTCTCTGGTTTCCATTCTGTGTTCGATAGACTGCTGCTTAGCCTGTAACTTCATTTCAAGCCAGTTCATGCTAGGTACTGACTAGTAGCTTGTCTTCGCCACCCTTGCTGTGATACTGGTCACCGAACCCTGCCCTCTCCCCTGGCAGCGTGGACAAGCTGACGATTCCGTCGCGCCGGCCGGGCCAGCCGCCGCTGCGGCGCGTCACCGAGGTGTTCGACTGCTGGTTCGAGTCGGGCTCGATGCCGTACGCGCAGGCGCACTATCCGTTCGAGAACCGGCGCCAGTTCGAGGACTCGTTCCCCGCCGACTTTGTGGCAGAGGGCATCGACCAGACCCGCGGATGGTGAGTACTGAGTACCGTAAGAGGGATAGAAAGGCGCAGTGGGATGACCGTGAGGATGTGGTTAGACTGTCTTTTTAGTTCTGGTAAACTCTAGAGCTCTGATGATTCTGCCCATGCCTGATTCATGATTGTGGAAATAGGTATTAGGCCGAGACACATGCTGTCGATGTTCCAAGTTGACGCCAACCTACCTCCTCCCTCGGCCAGGTTCTACACTCTGCTGGTGCTTTCGACGGCGCTGTTCGACAAGCCGCCGTTCAAGAACCTGATCGCCAACGGCATGGTTCTGGCCGCCGACGGACAGAAGATGTCCAAACGGAAGAAAAACTACCCCGACCCGATGCTGGTGAGATTGGGGCTAGAAGGGTCAACTGAGGGGTATAACTGTCATTGAGGCTTACAACGAGGTGATAAGGGCCTGTGTTCACCCGGTGTTGTTACTCTTTTAGGACGTGTTACGTAAGTGTTTCAGCATCTGTCGATGCCGGCTGTATATACGTGGCCCTGTGTGTTGTGTTGTGGTGGGGGCTTTGTGAAGTATGTTCTGCCGCGGCCTGCCCTGGGTACCGGGTGTCTTATGACCCGAGTGACCCTCCGGCCGGCGGCTATAGTAGCAGAGTCGGCAGTCCGACGAACGGGCCAGACGTCGCCCGGACGCCTTCGTACGACCGACCTCAAACGGAAACACGAATAAGATTGTTTGAATGTTTCTGCAATGCACAGTGCACTCTGCCTGACTTGACGTCCATGCATTGGTCTCAGGATGGCAGCTCGGAGTGGTGCCAACCATTATTCTATGAATTATCACCTCCTGCAGACATTGCGTTACTCGAGTGTCTAGAGAAGGACTTCTTTATTTCCGTCTACAGATCGTGGAGCGGTACGGCGCTGACGCGCTCCGTCTGTACCTCATCAACTCGCCAGTGGTGCGCGGCGAGAGCCTGCGCTTCAAGGAGGAGGGCGTGCGGGACGTGCTCAAGGACGTCTTCCTGCCCTGGTACAACGCCTACCGCTTCCTCGTGCAGAACGTGCACGGCTTCGAGAAGGTGCTTGCGAGGAGCTGGGATTCTTGGGGTCGTGCTGGATCGTTATGATTCTTTAAAAATGAGAGATAGGGATACTAGGATAATGAATCGCAAGGTGATTTTCGAGCTGTGATGTGTGAGTACTGAGTAGGGTGAAGTAAATGATCGTAGGGTATGGGAATGGACATCGACTGTCAACAGTAAAAGTCTCATTGGTGGCTTGAACGTTCCCTACGCTCCCTGTTTTCGTTTCTAAGTGTCGCCTGTCGTCCTCAGGACACGGGTGAGAAGTTTATGTACGACGAGGGTAAGGTGGTGCCGTCGACCAACCTGATGGACCGCTGGATCGTCTCCTTCACACAGTCGCTGCTGCTCTTCGTCAAACAGGTGAGGAGCGGCTAACGGGAACTGTGATGGTGGCTTGAGGGAGAAAGGAGGCTGCTCATATTTGTAGCCCATCTGTTTGCTACACAGTTGGCGGGCTAGGTATGTGTAGATGCTGGACAAGTTATTAACATAAAGACGTCGAATGTATAGGAGAGCTGTTATATTGCTTTGTTTACCGTTTTATCATGTTCACCTCCTGTGTTCGTGTTACAGGAGATGGCGGCGTACCGCCTGTACACTGTGGTGCCCCGGCTGGTCAAGTTTGTCGATAACCTGACCAACTGGTACGTCAGGATGAACCGCAAACGGCTGAAGGTGAGAAACCACTGAAACGAAATGTTCAGCTCAGGTGCATGTTTTCCGGTGATGTTTATAATTTTGGACACGAAGCTGCTAAACGTTTCAACCTGAACCTGTAGCTGGCAGACTTTTTCAACAAGCAGTCCTTACATATGCACTTTATGGAAAACCTAAAAGCTGTGCATTCGAGTTTTATATTATTTCTATCTGTACGTTTCTGATGACTCAACTGTGTTGTGACTTGTAAGCCGCTGCATACTATGTCAATAACGTCTGCCAGGTCTCGCGTCTCATGCGCTCTCCGATCGGCAGGGCGAGGGCGGCGCGGACGACTGCCGGGACGCGCTCAACACGCTCTTCTCGGTGCTCTTCTCCATGTGCCGGGTGATGGCGCCCTTCACCCCCTTCCTCACCGAGACCATGTACCAGAACCTGCGGCACCTGAGCAGCAGCGCCGAGGTGGCCTCCGTGCACTACCTCTCGCTGCCCGAGGCACGCCAGGAGCTCATCGACGCCGTCATCGAGCGCTCCGTCAGCCGCATGCAGGCCATCATCGAGCTGGGACGCATCATCCGAGACCGCAAGACGATGCCGGTCAAGTACCCGCTGCCCGAGGTGGTGGTGATCCACGCGGACGCGGCGGTGCTGGGTGAGCTGGAGCCGCTCGTTGGCTATGTGATGGACGAGCTGAACGTGCGCAAGGTGACGCGCTCGGGCGACAAGGACCGCTACGGCGTGCAGCTGCGCGCCGAGCCCAACCACCGCACGCTGGGCGCCCGGCTCAAGGGAGACTTCAAGGCCGTCATGGCCGACGTGAAGGTATGGTGGTGAAGAGGTTCGGTTCCTCGGGCGGAGTTTGTGCCGCATATGTTGCCAATTAGTGCCTCATACATCATTCTGGCACTCAATACTCATCCTTTCACGAATCGACTTCTGAGTCTGGTTATTGGAACAACTATGATTGAGGTGACTCATTTTACAACTGACTTTGCGTCCATTGTCGTAAATTGGTTATTAACTGACCCCTTCACCCCATCTCGCGTTTTCACACCATTTCCCTCTCTCGTCCCCCAGGCGCTGGACGACGCTGCTCTGCAGAAGTTCCTGGACAGCGGCTCGCTGACGCTGCGGGGTCACCAGCTGACCCCGGAGGACGTGCACGTGCGGTACAGCGCCGACGGGCCGGCCGCCGCCGCCAGCCACTACGAGGCGCACTCCGACAACGACGTGAGTCGACGGCCGATTGGAGTCATCGGAGGGACTGGGGCGGAGCAGAGTCGTCTTACTGACCGTATGACGGAGACTCGTTGATTGGAATATCTGTTTATCCAGTCAGTGAAAAGTGTGGTATGCATCAGTGCAGACTGCAGAATATATTTGTTAGAAGTCATGAACAGCAGTGGCGTCACCAATACGATGAATCAATATTCCACGACAGTCATACCAGCATGACGGATCTTTGGTGCCTAGCAATAATGTTACACTCTTTTATCCTGCTGCAGATCCTGGTGCTGCTGGACACGACGCCGGACCAGTCGATGCTGGACGAGGGCATCGCCCGTGAGATCATCAACCGGGTGCAGAAGCTGCGGAAGAAGGCCTCCCTGGTGCCGACCGACGCCATCACGGCCTACTACGGCGTGTCGCCGGCCGAGGGCGAGCTGGCGCGCGTGGCCGCCTCCCACCAGACGTTCATCGAGGGCACTCTGAAGGCGCCGTTCCGACCCGCCGTCAGCCGCACGGGCGCCGGACCGGCCATCATCGAGGAGACTACTGACGTGAGAGACGAGAGGGAGGGGAGAAAGACATGAATACGAGCATTGTAGTAGGTCTGCTGAGTGAACGAAATGGTTTTAGCGTGTCGTCCTTTCCTAGTGAAATGGCTACCGACATGATGACATGTTGACCTCG
Organism: Amphibalanus amphitrite; assembly: GCF_019059575.1. Lineage (NCBI taxonomy): Eukaryota > Metazoa > Arthropoda > Thecostraca > Balanomorpha > Balanidae > Amphibalanus > Amphibalanus amphitrite. The sequence continues at coordinate 654,462 of NW_024881609.1, read as the reverse complement.
AGACCGTCGATCACTCTGTCATGATGTCGATGACAGTCGATAACAGTTATGACAGTCGATGACATCAGAACCGTCAATCATTCCCTGGCTTGTCGGTATGAAGCCCTTCAAACACTCTCATTTTCCTCCATTCAGGTGAAGGGCGCCAAGCTGGCGGTGTCACTGGTGGCCGGTTTTTGCGCCGACTGGACGGTACAGTCAGAGGCGGGCGAAGCGGGATCGGCCGGCGACGGAGCGCAGCCGTTCTGCAGGTGAATAGGGTACCATCGTTCAGCACAGGCCGGGGTCGAGCGTGCCGCTCTAAGGAATCTTGCTCTTTATGAGATGAGTCATGGATTTCCTTCAAACGGTTCATCATGCTATAAAAACTGTGCGTGAAGTAGAATGATAATTTCATGATGAAGTAATTTTAAGGTTACGTTCTTCAGTTGGTTTAGTTAGTGCGAGGCAGTGATTGTAAACATGAACCGCTGAAATTTTTCCCATGCACTAACAGTCTGGGTGCGTTATCCTCCCTCAGTTACGTGAACCTGGAGCTGATGGACACTGAACCGATCAACGGCGCCCGCTCACCGCTGGCCACTGTACTGCTGGAGAACCCGGCCGGCGAGAACCGGCTGTCGGTGGAACAGCTGGTGACGGAGGCCCAGGTCAGTACTGAGGGACGGGGAGGGGCGGTCGATAACCTCTTAAACGGAACCAGCAGATGACTGTAGAGATGAGCTTCTACGAGTTTTTTTTCATCTGGAAGGAACAATGAAAAGTGATGTCTGAGGAGACGTTATACTTAAAAAGACTATGGGACATTTTATTCCTTTTTTGTAGCATTCTGTACTCCTTACGAATTTCTGTCCTCTTGGGCCCGTTCCTCGGCCTCTCGGCGACCACCTGCAGTCAGCCCTAACGCTCCCCGTTCCTGTTCAGGTGGTGTTTGGCCAGCAGCGGAGGAAGGTGTTCATCTACGACGGCCCGGAGGCCGCGCGGGAGGTCACCTCTCTGGACGGCCTGTCCGGACGCACCCTGTACGTGTACACCCGGCCCGACAAGACGGAGAGGAGGCCCGCCTCGTGTCCACGACAGGCGCAGCCCCAGGCCAGGTGTGAAAACGGAAGGCTTGAGTTAGAACTGAAGGGGGGGTGGGCGTACATGTGGTCCGGCTTCAGTAAGAAACGGTTTGCATATTACGGGATGTTATGTTATTGCCTCTCACGAGATTCATGCTTCTTATAGCGCTCCAAGCGTCTAAATATATTTTGGTGCCCATTCCTGAAATTAATGTTCACCTTTTTTCCGTTCGTTGCAGGTTCGTGAACGTGCAGAACGGCTCTCGGCGGGCCACGCTGCTGGTGGAGAACCCCCGCGGCAGCTTTGTGCTGGACGGGGCCGGTGTGGGCCGTCGGGCGGGCGCGCTGCTCGGTCTCAGCACCCCGGCCACCCTCAGCCGGTCCGAGGGAGGTGCGCCGCTGCCCGCCAACGCCGACGTCGCGGCAATGAACGGCCAGACTCTGTTCGTCTGCAAACGTTAGCGCCGCGACCGGCAGCACTAGCGAATGGGGCGCGATGCGGTGTGTCGAACTGAACCAGTCTTCATTGGGGAGAGGGGTCGTCAATGGGGTGGGGCTGTTCATTGGCGAGAGAATCGAAAGATGGGTTTGGCTGTTCGGTGAGCAGTCTGTCTTTTGTTTTACGAGCCCGCGGCTGGGTGTATTAGAAGTTCGTTGTGTGATTCGACTTTGGACTCTGTCTGGGAGGAACAAGACCAAAGCGTGGACGCTCCCTCGTACTTGAAACGGAACTGAACGATGCCGTTGTGCGCGTAGCGGGGCCCGGGTGAAATCTGATGTGGGACGAAAAGCCAGCCTTTGCAAGAGAGATATTTATTCTGACTACGGTGTCGTATTTGGGACGGGGACGCGCAGGAGGGCCGTCCAGGGGGTGGGCGGTTCGCGTTTGTCGGTTTGACCCGTGTGTTTCGTGTCTGTTCGACTGTGGATGGATCAGCGGGAGTGGTGGAACTGCTCCGGCGGTGTCGGTGGTGATCCTCGACCTCTGGCGAAACTGTGGTTGTGCTTTTTAACGCCCCGTCCCATCTGAACGATACGCGATGGCTTACAGCTCAAGGCATTCTTACGTGAATATTGATCTAGGTTCGGTTATGGCCCCGCGTGACGAAGTTATTTGTTGTTTCTAATATAGCTCCCCAGAGTGAATGTCGATATCGTTTAAATCTACCGCAAACACATCAAGTTTTAAATTACCAGTCACAGCGGTTCAAGGATAGTTGAGTTGTAGTGATGTATTTTCACTTCACAATGTCAAAATGAACACCAAGATGACCCATTAACATAATCAGAGCACTTGTACATCTTTCTTGCACCGACATTCTGCTCTGCATTCATCCCATCCACTTCACAAGCACTGACCATGTATCTTGCATCCAACTCTTCCATCAATGGTGATGTGGAAATAACCTGGAGCAAAGGATTGTGTCATAGACCTCAGACATGGAATGTCAACATATTCACTCTTCACTCTTCAGCATGCCCTCTAAGGTAAGATACCTAACCTATTTGTGATGGTTGAGAAATGGCATATCATATCTTATTTTTCAAGAAGTGCTTAATGTTAAGAACATCACCTCTTGGCATTAGTTCCCTTGGATTTTACCAATAGAAAGGTTATGGGCAGAGTCAACATTAAATGCAGATTTTATAATTTATATTGGCAAGGGCAGATTGGTTTAAGTTATCAATGGCTTGCAATCCATGTAAAATCAGTGAAGTGATTCAATAAGTGGAATACAATGCTTAGAAAAGATAAAGCATATGAAATTATAGGTTACCTTATGCTGTTGGTGGTGCCAGCAGATCAAGGCCAACACACTCTCTGGCAATCTTGACTCCCACAGCAAACACTGCTATGCTCTTCACTATTGACCTGCGACACATAAAACCATGATCCAGTGTGTTATCATGTAAAAAGGCAAGACCACTCACCAGTACATAACAACACCTTGGCATGGAATGATAAGAGTTTTATAATTAACTTGTATTCATGCAAGCTGTAATTGAAATCATTTTCACTTGTGCCCCCCCTCCCAGGCTTAATCTGTTGAACAAGCCTAAGTCCTAGGTACCTCCAAATTTGTTTTGCCCATATAAATCACACAATCACACGACGCATGAAAAATCAGTGAGACAAATCAACATTAGGGTGAAGACAAGCAAGTTTTTTACTGTCCCTTTTCTTTGGAATGTCTGCTGAGGATCAGCTTTTCAACCACAATATTCAATGCGTGCATAAAGATTGAAAATTATTATAGTGAAGTTACCTATGCCATTTGCCAATGATACTTACCACCGGAAGGGATCGTAATAAAAGCTTTTCAGAGTTCCAAACACTCCACCACTCCGAGCAGGTGCCATTGTTGATCGTCTGACTACTGTTAAATGCAAAAACTTCCTCTAATCCTCACTCAAATCAATAAAACTGCGACCATCCCACGTGAACAGCAATGAAAATGAATGGTATGGTTTAGCTAAATTGGGTTTATCGAACCTGTCATGCCATTTCTCTGTATCAAAATCCCAAAATAACTTTTTTTCTGAGTAATTGTATTTTTTTAATGTTATAAAATTTGTTTAAAACAGTTTATGAAAGAAAAAATGTAAACTTTGCAAACACAAAAAATATATTTTTCGATGTTTTTACATGGCGCCACCAGGTTCGCACAAAAAGCCAAAGTCGGTGACTTGTTCGGCGCGATTGTTACATTTGAGCCGGTTTCAGCCGGAGATGCGTCTACAAAATTAATCTGCCGTGTATTTACTGTCAGTCAACTGGCACAAATGTTAGCAACTCTTTTTTTTTGTAACACCTACTGAACCACATTCCTGTATTTCTACGTAGTCACAAAAGTATGAAATATTTATAATCGTTAGTCCTTTTCTACTAATCCTGCTAGTTCCTTTTCTGGCATGCGGACAAGTGCAGCAAAATTGTTATGTAACTCGACTCTGCGATACGGATTCATCATCGCAACGCAATGCATGCCTCGAATTGAGGGCTATCAAAGTTGACATTTATCTACCATAGACAGTGTGCAGTTTTGTGCTTATTGCCGCCAAGTTCGTTTGTAAACCTCAAAATGCTTTATATGTAAGCTTAGTGCACCTTGCCATGTGCCCAGTGCATGCGTATATTTTTACACTATTTCATCAGAAATCCGCTTTCGCACTTGGCTTCTAGGCTGTCTCCCTACCTTCAACCGAATAATAGTGGAGGACAGTGGGCAAAATTACCGGCAGGCCGATGACCATCGCGAATTCCTCTGAAAGCACCCTACGGACCTGTGTATGACGCAATTCGATGCGTACAGTTTGACGCCACATTCTTCATCCGCATACGCCGTGTCAATCGTCGGCAAACCTCCGTATCGCGTAGTGGTGTGATCAAGCGACACCAAATCCTGTTACGATCATAGTTTTCATCTGCACCTGTTAATGCTAAACCGCATACACTTTAAATACATCACGTCACCTCTGTCCAAATACAACTTGGCACCATGATCATACAAAGTTTATTTACACCAAAATCAACAGTACACTCAACAGCACAATAAAATGGCGTGGACGTGGCGACACCATGAGCGATGATGACCGATTCTTCAGATCCAAGGCGACGGCGGCGGCCCGGGGCCTAACGACCGCGTCACCTCGCGCGGGACCGGAGCGGGCGAGCGGGGGGCGGGCGAGGGTCGCTCAGGGGGCCGCGTGGCCGTTGACGCCGTTGTGGCCGTTCTCCTGTTTGGTCCGCTTGGCGTCCTCTTCCGCCGCCGGCTCGGACAGACGCTGCGCGCACCGGGGCTGCGTCAGTGTCAGCACGCGACTAATGGGCGGTGGGCACTTCGTGCAATGGGTCATGGTAATGGGTCAGTATCGGCCAGTCCTGGACAGACGTAAACCGGCAGTGCCATCACTAGCAGTTCAAACATCGCGGCAATTTTCATTCTCCGCATGTGAAGTCTGAGAAACAATTCATCCGACAAAACGATGCGGACTAGACCATTTAAAAAAGCATGCGAATGCAAAGAGGACATAGTCTGTCTTCGACAGTCAGAATCTCAACTCAAACTGACTAGCCCGAACGGTTAATACTTAATATGCTATGTAATTAAACCCAATCTCACCTTCCGTTTGACTAGGTGTCCGATGCTGTGCGCCTCTTTCTTCTCGCCGTCGCCGTCGGCGGCGCTGGCGGCCGGCCGTGACGTCATCATGGCTTTGACGGGGGAGATGGGAGCCGCGGAGGTGGACGGGCCGGCCCCTCCGCTGGCCGCGAACTGAGGGCGCACGCGGGATAATGGGCTCTTGAGAAATCAGACATTCGGTTGCCGTTAGAGGTTTCAGGCTAAAAAATACCAGTATTCAGGTTGAAAGTGGAATCAGACAGCCGACAGGTAAAGATAAAAACGTAGCCCATTGTTACACACCAGAGGAATTTAATTCCGTATTGTGATTCAAGTCAATTTCTGACATTAACCCGCGCCCTGCTGGGGGGGGTGTTTGAACACCCCCCCTTGTGGTTTTTCGCGAATATCTCAAAAACGGCGGCGCGGAGCGCCGCCGTTTTTGGTACACCTTATCATACATCAATTCTACACATGTTGTGAAAATTTCAGACCAAGGTCATTCAAGGTCAGGTCACCAGGTCACTTGAAGTGACCTCACCTCATAAAAACTTTCAATGTCTGTCATAGCTACACCGAGTGACCGATCGCTTTGAAACTCTCAGCGATTGCTAAGAGCAATAGCATGTACAAAATGTATATCTCAGAATTTTGATATCGATGACCTAAGATCAGGTCAATTTTGCGACCTCCCCATTATCCCGCGCCCTGCTGGGGGTCCTGGATTTCCACGCCCTGCTGGGGGGGGGGGGTGTTTGAACACCCCCCCCTTGTAACTCGGCTCCTGGGCCACGTAGCGATACGCGGAAGGCGGCGTTCGAAAGAGCGTAAAAAATAATGACGAAATCACTTCGGTCAATTTTTTGGTCAGGTCAAAGGTCAGGTCACCAGAGGTCATTGAAGGCAAAATTTCGCCGATTTCCAGGTCGAATGTCGAAAATTTCCAAGAAGCCAACGCATAACTCGGGAACCAATAGAGCTACAGCGCCGCGGAAAAGCGCATTCGATAGCCCTATTAACGCCCTTTCTGAGTAATTCTCTCAGATTTGACCTAACGTCAACGGTTTTGCCTGCAGGGGGCAAAAACTGCAAAAATAGCCGATTTTTTTCGAAAACAGTTTTTCTGCAATAACTTTTGACCCAAGCCTTGTACGAGCTTACTTTTACCGGCATCGTGTTCCTCTCGTCAAGACGCATCGAATGAACTATGACTTGACCTTGAAAGGTCAACTTGAAAATTTGACCTCAGGTCAAGGTCATGACCTGACCGGAAAGGGTCATGTTGCATATCAGTTGATCCGTATCGTCGAGCTGAACACATCTAAGGCGTTTCCATCGCTCTAGCATGTCTCTATCAAAAGTTATTTGTGAAAAACTGTTAGATACCATTCGTGACCTAAGATGACCTCAGGGCATAAACAAGGGTCACGGACACCATTTTTAAGTTCAGTGTGTCTAAACCACTTGTAATTCGGTGTTTGGGAGTGTTTATAATGTCTTTCATCCAAAAGAGGCGCATTTCAATTTTCTCCCATTGACTTATAATGGGGAGGTCGCATAATTGACCTGACCTTAGGTCATCGATATCAAAATTCTGAGATATACATTTTGTTTATGCTATTACTCTTAGCAATCGCTGAAAGTTTCAAAGCGATCGGTCACTCGGTGTAGCTATGACAGACATTGAAAGTTTTTATGAGGTGAGGTCACTTCAAGTGACCTGGTGACCTGACCTTGAATGACCTTGGTCTGAAATTTTCACAACATGTGTAGAATTGATGTATGATAAGGTGTACCAAAAACGGCGGCGCTCCGCGCCGCCGTTTTTGAGATATTCGCGAAAAACCACAAGGGGGGGTGTTCAAACACCCCCCCCCAGCAGGGCGCGGGTTATAAGTCAATGGGAGAAAATTGAAATGCGCCTCTTTTGGATGAAAGACATTATAAACACTCCCAAACACCGAATTACAAGTGTTTTAGACACACTGAACTTAAAAATGGTGTCCGTGACCCTTGTTTATGCCCTGAGGTCATCTTAGGTCACGAATGGTATCTAACAGTTTTTCGCACATAACTTTTGATAGAGGCATGCTAGAGCGATGAAAACGCCTTAGATGTGTTCAGCTCGACGATACGGATCGACTGATATGCAACATGACCCTTTCCGGTCAGGTCATGACCTTGACCCGAGGTCAAATTTTCAAGTTGACCTTTCAAGGTCAAGTTATAGTTCATTCGATGCGTCTTGACGAGAGGAACACGATGCCGGTAAAAGTAAGCTCGTATAAGGCTTGGGTCAAAAGTTATTGCAGAAAAACTGTTTTCGAAAAAATCGGCTATTTTTGCAGTTTTTGCCCCCTGCAGGCAAAACCGTTGACGTTAGGTCAAATCTGAGAGAATTACTCAGAAAGGGCGTTAATAGGGCTATCGAATGCGCTTTTCCGCGGCGCTGTAGCTCTATTGGTTCCCGAGTTATGCGTTGGCTTCTTGGAAATTTTCGACATTCGACCTGGAAATCGGCGAAATTTTGCCTTCAATGACCTCTGGTGACCTGACCTTTGACCTGACCAAAAAATTGACCGAAGTGATTTCGTCATTATTTTTGACGCGTTTTCGAACGTCGCCTTCCGTGTATCGCTACGTGGCCCAGGAGCCGAGTTACAAGGGGGGGTGTTCAAACACCCCCCCCCCCCAGCAGGGCGTGGAAATCCAGGACCCCCAGCCGGGCGCGGGTTAAAGGGACCCTCCCACCTTAACATTAGATTTGAGTTGAGATAGCCAAAATGGGGTCCCTGGCTCACAATTACCGGTTTCGGCACTCACAACATCGAGAAATTCCTTAAATCGGAAATATTGAATTTCAAAATTGCAGCATTTTGATTCAGAGGGGCTATAAATGCATAGGAAATGCATGACGTCAGCGCAGATATCTAACGATTTTTAAATGTTTGACTAAAACGTTTGGTAGCACGCGGTGGTATATGCTGCTTTGCGCGCAACAAATGCCGCACTTTCAAATAAAGTCGCTAGGAACAGCGGAGATCCCAAAAAGTAAACAAAAGTAAAAGTCCAATATCTTGAAAATCGGTGAATATTTTTAGGTGATATTTGGTAGATATTCGTTTTCGCTCTTTCTGAACCGAGCGACATCACTTTCATGCCAATTCATAAACTTTTTTGAAGGTGGGAGGGTCCCTTTAACTGACACTTATTTCATAAGTTCGCATTTTGTGAAATCTATCTTTACTTTAATCATGTGCATATTTACAAGCTATGAATAAAAATAAGAGAAATATGGACGGTTTTCAACTTCTAGTCGAAAAATGGCTTTAAATGATCCTAAATGATGGTCAAATTACCACTTCGGCGATTTTCTTTTGTGCTTCAGCCTTCATGTCTCGCATATCGGCAATCTTCTCCTTCATGTCTGGAATGAGATCCTCCAACTCCTTGATTTCGTTTTCCTCCTTGTAGAAGGGGTCCTCGTGTTCGATCTTCTTCCCTGCAGTGGCACAATCAGTTCAGAACACGATCAAAATTGTTCGGCGATGATTAGAATTAACATTCAGGTCGTCGTCGTTACCGTTCGCACTAAATTATTTGTGCTAGGGACATCAACAAAATAGGCTTCAGCATGACAAAACCTTAGTGAATGACGTATCTGGGCAGGACTTAAGTACACAAATTATTTCGCAACAAAATTGATCATAGCAGCAAGTACACGGGAAAATGAGCATATATGCGGTGGATAGTCGATAGACGACTTGTTTTGACTTGTCATTGATGCGACGTTCTACTACACAAATTATATTGTAAATGCACAGGGATACCGATGCTAGCGTGTAAGAGTTCGCTGAGCCGAATCCGAATCCGATCCGCTTGCCGTTTTCTCTGCCGAGGATCTGTACATGCAGTCTCGCTCGCCGCTTTCCCTGTGATTATTGTCTCGCTCACCCACCTGTCGAGGATTCACCGCTGGAGTCGGGGACTCACTGTTTTCCCTACCAAGGATCTGGTCTCGTTCATCATTGTCCATGGTCAGGACCGCCCACCGTTTCCCCTGTCGAGGATCTGGTTTCGTTCACCCTTTTCCCTGCCGAGGGTCTGAAAAGACAGCCTCACCCACCATTTTCCAAGTTCGGGATCAGCTGGTCTCGCTCACCGTTTTCCCTGTCGAGGATCTGCCGCTGCAGCCTCTGTACGCGCGCCAGGATGGTGTCCACCGAGGCCTGGAAGGCGGCGATCGCCTCCGAGTACTGGTTGGCCAGAGAGTGCGCCACGCCCAGGTGGTAGTGCGTCTCGGCGATCAGTCGGTCGTCCGCGTCCAGGTGCTTCTTCTGCGAGGGGAATGGAAATGAATAAACATCAGAGCAGAATATAGCGAGAGGACTGCCACATTCGTATCTCATCAACCAAAACAATGTGTGTGGTCGCTTAATTTCCGCACCAATTGGCAATTTCTAAGCATTTTAGACATTGGCAGTTATGAAGAGCTGGTATTTCGAATGGCTCATTAAACACGATGGCAAAATAAAGCCTCATCTTTACCTGGATGGTGAGGCAGTTGCCGAGGTCGTCTACTGCCTGGCTGTAGTTCTCGGCCTCTATGCTGACCTCACCGAGCTTCTGGTACACCTCAGACAGCTTCAGGTCAGACGGCTTGTCCTTCGCTTGCCTGGCGACGATAAATGTGCTAGGCAACAGATATCCAACACAGGAAGCGCTGAGCAATGTTTCTGCAATGACAATCAGAGAAGTTGCCACCAGGAATGGCTATTTCAATCCATAACAATGTAGTAACTTAACAGTTTCTAACTAGTTTATACGAAACCACGATAAATGTAGACATGTATACGAACCTGGTGAAGATGATTTTGGCGAGCTCCAGCACCTCCCAGGCCAGCTGGATGTTGGGCACGTCCTCCTCCTCGTCGTCTCCCTCCTTGGCGCCGTCACCTTCGCCCTCCTCTCCCTCCTCGGCTGGAACACGGCAACATTTTATTATCCTCATACAAATTTTTTTTTTTTAGAAACAAAGTATAAATTATTAAGCTTATGAGTATTAAACAATAGCTTAAATACATTTCGCATTTGGGTAATTGGGACCATTTTCAATTGATTAAGATATTCCTTTCCGCTGAAATGCTTGCCAACTCAGCAAACGTATGCATTGTACTCCAAAAATCCTTCCCGATTCGGTTCCTAACGTAGTCGAATGGTCATTCAATGTCAAATCAAAATGCAGCGATCTATGAATTAGTGCAGTGCCAGTTTTTCTCCCTCGCTAGTGATCGGCCCCCACTGCCGCCGACCGTCATCAGCACTCACTGTCGCAGTCCCGTGACGTGTCGCCCTCCTTGGTGGTGTCCGCGCCCTCCTCGCCCTCCGCACCATCCTCTTCACCCTTGTCGCCGTCCTTGGCCTCCTCTCCGGCGTCCTCTTTGGTCTCTCCCTCTCCGTCCTCCTTGACGGGCGCGTCCTCCGCCTCCTCATCGTCCCCGTCCTCTTCCTCGTCACCCTCTGTCGATTCTGAGAAATATGCCAGACCTGGGTCAGCATTTTTATCACATGAACAATATTCGCAAAATGCTAAAAATGGTGACAGTGAGCGTGAACATGAAGTGGGTTCTCTTGTAAAAATTACTCCATAGGTTGACTGATGTTTATATTTTCATTTTATTTTACTTCTTCAATGAATTAACGTCGAGTGAAAACATTTAACTTTTACTTTCCTTCTTAAAATCTTCTAGTACACTCGAGGGCAGATTGATGTTCCACCACTCCCTATCCATCGGGCTCCCATGGCTCAGCACTGGCTGCTGCCAGTGGCAGAACTGGCAGCACTGGCACTGGCAGGCAGTGCTGAGCAGTGCTGAGGGCAGGCAACACTGGCAGCAGCCAGTGCTGAGCCATGGGAGCCCGATGGGTAGGGAGTGGTGGAACATCAAACTGCCCCCGAGTGTACCTATATGACAGTTAAAGCATCAAAACGAAGTTGATTAAAAAACATTTGATGAAACGAACGAGGCAAAAGGCGAGAAAAAAAGCAAACAAACAAATGGAAAACCGCAGAGATAATAGATTGGTAAATACAAAGTGTAGCAAAACGAAACAATATTCTTGCCACAATGATACGAAAAAAAAAACTAAAAAATGAGATAAAAAAGTGGCATCTACGCTTATATACAGCGACACAGTTCTGCGACACCAACAGGTGACGGTGGAGATGTGAGACTATCGGCTACAATAGTCGGATGCCTTAAACACAAACGGTACGGTTTGAGCATTGTAATAGCCGCAGCTTTCGCCACAAGCATATCAGTGACCGTAAGTCATCGCTACCGTAGAAAACCAGCGCTACGGCGACTAAATCTTCTTTCGTCGCCGGCTTGCAGTGTTCCAACGTTCTAGCGACCGAATAAACGAGGCCCAGCCAGATTTGCAGGCTCATAAAGCCCGGTTGATGCAGTTGAGACAAAATACATTCGTAGTGGTTAGTCATATACAAGCAACTCGTTAAGGCGGGTTAGTCTAGGAAAGTCGTGCGTGCTGAACTAATTAACAAGTCTGTTAGTCTGTTCGATCCCGTATAACTGCCCCTATTTGCCGAGCCAGGTCTACATCTGTACTTGGCCTCGCTCCATTACGACAGCTCACCGACTGGCTTCGCGTCGTTCGGGGCCTTCTCGTCTTTGTCGGCAGACTCGGCGGCCTTCTCCGCAGACACATCAGCTGCCTTGTCAGTGGGAGTGTCCACTGCCTCCTGGGTCTTAGTAGTATCGGAGGTGGCCTCCTTAGCCTCAATGTCGGCAGAAAACACAGCCGAAGCCTCTGTGGCCGGCTCAACCGTATCATTTGGATTAGTTTCCACGCCAACCTCGACAGTGCCGGGCTCAGCAGGCTTATCACCGGACTCTTTGGAAGCTTCCTTGACCTCAGTGGTTTTATCTTCGGGCTTCGATTCCACAGTTTCGGCGTTGGCAGCGGCTGACTTATCCTCTCCCGGCTCGACCACGGCAGTGTCGGTGCCAGGCTGTTTCCCGTCACCAGAGGAGGCGTCTCCCCCTGCCGTCGACAGGGTAGCGCCATCAACCTCCATTTCCTCAGCGGACTCCTTATCATCGGCCTGCGCCGCAGACCCCTCTGCGGACCCCTCCGCGCCAGCCTTGGCAGCACCGTCCTCAGCAATGTCAGCGTCCGTAGCCGTGGCCTTGTCAGAGTCAGACTTCACAACCTCTTCAGGTGTCTTGTCAGCATCGGCTTGCGTTTTCTCTGACACTTCCATGTCAACCCCATTTTCAGCGACCGCATTGGCCTCCTGCGCCTTTGCTTGCGTCTCGCCATTTTCCATCAACGTTTCGCCGGTTTCCTTGTCGATTTCAGATGCCGAACCCTTCCCATCTTTAGCGTGTCTGGCCTTCTCCAGAGTGATGAAGTTCTCCTCGAGCGCTTCGTCCACCTCCTCGACCACCTGCATCCTTTCCTCCTCTGCGGGGCAGCACGTGCGGTACAAGCAGGACACGCAGGTACCAACCCAAGGGACACGCATGCGGGCAGGTGTGTTACAGTGCACTCAAATATGCTAGGAGCGAATGAGACACTCGTGCTGTTGAATAGTTAGCAATATGAAAGTTTGGGGCAAAATGTTGACTATACACATGGAATGATAAATATGCTGTGCTTCGACGATATATTTAAACTGGTAGGCAGCTTATTCTTTATAAATGTAGCGGGTAGATTCAACATATAAACCACGGTTCGCTAATATTACGATGATTTATTTACGTTACCAACTATTAATGGCTTTAAAATGTAAATGAATGATCAATTAAACTTGTAGTGTGTGGACACTACAGACTGCCATTCTTGTTACTTTTGTACTTTGTTTTGGGCAAATTAGCAAACATATTGAAGGCGCAATGCGAGCTGTGGCAGCTCAATTATATACCTGACAGTTTCTCGGGATCCTCCGTCTGCGACGTGTCGGCATCGTCTCCTTCGGGCACTAGAAAACAGGATAACAGCATGCAACAGACACGAGCTCACCAGGCACCCACCACAACAGAGACAACACCCACACAAGGGATTGGCGTGCAGTGTGCACCTCGCCCAAACCAGTCAAACATACATCACCAAAATACACACTTGTGCCACCTTTTTTAAACCAGTGCATATTGCATAGTATTCCCACCGAAGCAGCAGTCATTCAGAATGTGCAAAATGCAGTGCAACTGTGCTGATGAGGACACCAAAACATGCCAACATCAAAACTCGCAAAATAGAACAGTATTCCTGTCATGCAGCACCATATACAACCACCGGCCTCTCGCCAGTCCCTGGGACACCGTACCTCCGTCGAGCGCGTTGCCGAGCACGCCCGTCTCGATGCGCGACAGCTCGAGCAGTGCCTTGCCGTAGAAGAAGTAGGCCTCGCCGCACGGGTCGGCCGTCTCGCCGTACTGTTCGGCCAGCAGCCGGCACGCCTCCTGGAGCGAGTTGACCGCCGAGTTGACGTCCCGCACCAGCAGGTGACGCTTACCCTGCACCAGGTGCTGCAGCGCCTCGTTCCTGGCCAACGCAAACTCAGATATGTAGATATGTAGATGTGTATGCATGTAGATGAGACCATGTGCCAAACATTGTGCCATGGATGTTGCACTGGCCATAAGCCACCGCCCCACAGTGGGCCAGGCGCTTGAAAAAAGCGGAATTTAATCAATGAGCACAGCTGTAGTGCCAAAAATGATTCATTACAGGGTAAAATATGCTGAAGCCGAATCAGATATCCAATTTTAGATCTGATTGGTTACGCTGGGTCACTGAGACTGACCTATGACGTCATTATTGAACTTGCGCTTCGTGTATGCCCGGGACAGGCGGGCACATGCCGCATTAGCCGCGCGTTTGCAGTCTTTTCGTGGTTTCAAGCGTTCAAACATGTGATATGCTGTTGGTCCCATGCATTAGGGTGGGTGTCAAGGACACCTGAAGGTCGGGTCAGGTCATTGACCTTGATGACCTCTGTTCACTTTTTGAGTTTTACATGTTTCTAAGCTAGTTTTTGAAACTGAATTCGAATTTAGTAGCGGTTTGAACATTTACGAAATAGTTTTGGTGCCTTCGTAACGATGTTACGAAATACGAAGCTATCAGAGGCGGTTGACGCATACAACGAATACCCGGCAGGTTGACGAATACTGGTTGACCTGACCTGACCCGACCAAGCCTAAACGCATGAAGACATCATCTGTGATCAAAACTAACATGATATTCGTGATCAGCACCCCGAAAAACCTTTTAGCAGCCACACTTTACCACGTTCTAACAGGTCCCGATTTTCCCGACCTTTGGGTCATTGACTTGACCTCGGAAGTCACCGTTTGACCTATGACCTTAAAACCGGGTGCCGTTGGCTTCGTCCCGTGACGACCTATATGATGATTTTTTCCGCGAGGCTCTAGCTCAATCAGGGGCCAAACGCGAGGAGGGTCGCACCCCCCCCCCCCCCGTGCCGTCGAAGGATGCAAAAAGGCCCGTGTCGGGGGGTTAAAGGGACCCTCCCACCTTCAAAAAAGTTAATGAATTGGCATGAAAGTGATGTCGCTCGGTTCAGAAAGAGCAAAAACGAATATCTACCAAATTTCATCGAAAAATATTCACCGGTTTTCAAGATATTAGACTTTTACTTTTGTTTACTTTTTGGGATCTCCGCTGTTCCTAGCGACTTTATTTGAAAGTGCGGCATTTGTTGCGCGCAAAGCAGCATATGCCACCGCGTGCTACAAAACGTTTTAGTCAAACATTTAACTGACGTTCGAAAGCCTGATGACGTCATCAGATTCCCGTAATGGTTAAGAGATAGGGACCACGCTGGTCCCACCCTGCAAGTAAAGGGAAGAAATTTCTTGAACACCATAAAGCTGCGGGGGTTGCGACCAGGATAAATGGTGGTTTCTGAGCCTGGCCGCAAACTTGGCTATCTCAACTCAAAACTAATGTTAAGGTGGGAGGGTCCCTTTAAACCCCTATTTGTCAATTTCGCGCAAGAACGCACAAAATATTTGATTTGGGCAGCAAGCTACACCTTGAGGAAAGTCAGCCAGCAAATATCTTTGTGTTGCACGGTGACGTTTTCTTTATATCCTTATATGAATTCATTACGTCGTTGCCGGTTGCACTACCCCGGTTCCGAACAGGCATTGTAAACCCCACCGCTACTATAATAAGTATGAAGTCGGCCTTTGGGGCCAGTTAAGGTTATGTTCTGGGGAAGGTCAGGTCAAGGTCAGGTCAAATTAGGTCAAAGTTCGAACTGATATTTTTGCATAAAATGGGTATCGATTGGATGCGGCTCGTCACGGGGAGTATAATAGTCGTCTTTGTTTTGTGCAACGTGGTCTAGAATTGTTTAAAGTTGAGTTCAAAAATTTTAGTCATCAATTTTGAATAGTATTTGCTATAACTTGGCCAAAAAAGGAGACATCGATCTAAAACTTGGTATGTAGGCAGAAGAGCGCAGGGACTATGATATATCCCGTACTTTCGAAATTCGAAAAAAGTTTAGTTTTTCTTTAAAAAAAATCAGTTTTTTATATTGGGGGGGGGGGGCAAAATCCCAATATTTTGAAAATCCGAGATTGCAGTTTTGTAGTGCCGTCTTTTCTCTACACGACCACATAAAGAACTTTGAAATTGCTTCTTAACAGTAGCTTTTGTGAGCGTTTCAAGAAATCATGTTTTTGCTCATTTTTGCTCGAACGTGACCTCAGTTTGACCTCAATAACTCCTGACCTAAGGTGAACCAAGACTTAAAATTTTGTGTGAATGTGTCAAATTGATACCCGGGAAGGTACTGAAAATTTTGTGGCGCTGCACCCCGCCGTTTTCTTGCTATTCAGGAAAAACCATAGGGGGGCCAAATTGCCCCCCCCCCCCAACGGGGCGAGGGATAATATGTCAACAACAAAGGTCTTTTAACCTCTGAACTCAAGGTAAAGTAACAGTCACAGATGTACTAAGCCACAGGCTACCTGTCCTCCATCACACTCTGTCTGCAGGTGGCTGTGGTGTTACTTGCCACACTGCTCATGCCCCTCCCAGTTGATTGTCTTTTTCACTTCCCTGTGATGCTCCAATTACCACAGATAGAGCAGCTTAATGCTCATTCTCCATCCCCAGTGTCTGAACATTTGCTTTCTCTTTCTTTATCTGGGTCTTTCTCATCTTGACCATTATTATTGCTGGAGATGCTAGAGAAGTACTTCATGCCAATGAAAAAAAAAACAATCTGTGACATAAACATGATTGTTTTAACTGGGACCAAGTGTCTGCTATAATGCTTCATTGCTTTATTTAACCATTGGCATAGAAAATACTGCTCACAGCTGCAAAATGTTCATTTAAGGCCTAAAACTGGTCTATGATCATATTCACCCCAGGTATCATTGTCACCCCGGTTTACGGTCTTTGGAATAATAAATTACTACAAAATTCAATTGTGAGAAAAATATTTGTCAGAAGGGCAGGATCAGCTTAATTTATAGC
Source organism: Amphibalanus amphitrite (assembly GCF_019059575.1). Taxonomy (NCBI): domain Eukaryota; kingdom Metazoa; phylum Arthropoda; class Thecostraca; order Balanomorpha; family Balanidae; genus Amphibalanus; species Amphibalanus amphitrite. Next base: position 637,730 of record NW_024881609.1, on the reverse strand, counting down.
TTTTCAGGTGATTGAGGAATCTACATTCGACTCCAGTGGCAAAATAGGATCAACATTTAGCTTATGTTTAGGGCTGATTTCTTCACTTGAGAAACGTTTTGATATTATTTTTACTGGTGTGTGATAATATTTGATAAATATTAAATTCTCCTTCAGTTGATACCATTCACTGGTCTGAGAAGTGCTACCTTGCTGCCTAAGGGCTGATAAAAGATCGCACTTTTAGGGGCAGCTCTTCAACATGAAGCAGGAATTAAATAGAGCACTCTAGTTTTAGCTTATTTCCCTGGTAAGTCACCAACTATATAGCTTAGCTAGAAAACAGCCCATGGGAAGTCCTTAATAAATTTGAATTTCCCCTTAATACTGAAACTCTTTCCAGTTGGTCTATTGCATGCAAGAGCATGTTCAAAAACATCAAATCACACTTGCACAATTCATACACATGAAGGTAAAATATGCATTATTGATGCAAGCATGATTTAAAGCATTTAAATATTTTTTTTCATGAGATTTCCTGAATGCAGCAAATCTGTCTCAACTTTTACACCAAGGGAGGCATCTTATAAGATTTAAAAAATACCACCAAGCCTTTGGAAATACTCAGCAGAGTGGACATGAACACAACAGACTACATGTTAATCTTGGTCTAGTTTTATTCTGATTTCTGTTGCCAGCCGCCAGGCAAATTAGTTAAGAACTGTTAAAAATTGAAACCGGTATTATCAAAATCAGGCAAAAAATTTCAATGCATAGGTAGGTATTTAAATTGCAACATTATGTAACTGACCAAGTATACCTACCTACCAAAAAAATTAGAATGAACGAGAGGATCAACAACACTCAAGACGCACCAGTGGGTAAGTACTGTATTAAACAATTTGAATCATAAAATAGTTTTCTTACGTTTCAATCTTAGAGGGTGATGACTTTGGTGACCCTTCCTTTCCTTCGACTTGAACTGCTTTCGTTTCAGCCGAGTCGGTCTTCACCTCCTTTTCATTTTCACACTGAGGGGCCGACTCCTTGTCAGCCATTTTGAACTACGATGAATGAGTTGATGCAGATACAGATGGTGTCTTGTTTAAAAGATTCGTAGCAATCTAACAACAAACCAACCGATTTAATAGACTTGATAAAATACAAAAGAAATAACGCGAAAACCAAAACCGCGACCAACACCACCACGACCGCGAAACGCACAAAGCGCGGGAAGTTGCATGGATGCCAAATCGACTTTTCCGGTCGGATACCAACAATATTTTTGTGATCAAAACCCAAACAGTACCAAAACATAGACCACCAAAGTGATGAAAATACTGAAATTTCGAAACCAGTCAATGATTTATTGACAAAATCAATGATTGAACATTGAGTCAGATCAGGCATGCATTAGACTAACCAAAATAACCTAATTTCATGACTATATTCTAGTATATTTTTTGTAAACTAGACTATCTTTTACAAAAGCGGCGCTAATGTTACTTTTCTCATTAGGTCACTGCCAGTATTTTGTTTTTATGTCGATTTCATGTTGTATTTTGTTTTTAAAGCATAAATATGAGTGAATTGAATACGATCATAGGCGGCGGAACGGGGAGGGCACCGTACCCCCCTTTGATTTTGGCCTTTTAACATTAGCCCTATGGGCGTTGCATGGAAAAAATGGGACCAAAATTGGGCAGTGCCCACTGCCCCCCCCCCCTTAAGAAGGTGTTCCGCCGCTACTGAATACGATCTCTTCGAAAGTGACAGTTCAACACACCACAATTTGCATTTCGGTTGAAGAAACTGTCTAGTTTGAGAGGAAAACTCAGTACATTACTGCTATTTTCAAATTCCTACGCACATGGAGTGGCGATCGCGAGAAGGTTACATTAGCGGTGTCAGGGCAATGCCAATTGCCATAAAATCAAAGCCATATCCATAGGCGGCGGAACGGGGAGGGCACCGGGGCACCGTGCCCCCCTTTGATTTTGGCATTTTAACATTAGCCCTATGGGCATTGCATGGGAAGAATGGGACCAAAAGTCGGCAGTGCCCCCCTTTAATTGAAGGTGTTCCGCCGCTACTGGCCATATCAAACCAACGGGCATCAAATAATCTCCCCATCCCCACGGCACAAATAGAAACACTTGGGTGGTGGAGTGTGGAGTACTGGCCCCCGTCGATTCTTACAAGGCTTGGAAAACCCACACCGGTCTTTTTCCGGTCCGAAAGCGGCCTGGTCTGAATATTCGCGCAAGATAGTGGACTGTCCATTGCCGGTCCCGTAGCTCAGTTGGCAGAGCGTTGGATTCCGCATATTGAGTTTGTTTTGTTTAATGTTTTACTGGGTTAGGCCCTTTCGGTCCAATTAGACCATTTCAGAGCCGGAAGGGGGAGCTGGACAGGCACCCTAGTGAGTCACCGGGGCTGAGCCCGTCCCGAAAGACAGGCCGACCAGCCCCAAGGTACTCACTGCACTCTGCTACGGGGTGCGCTCCCTCGGGAGCAGCGGTGCCGCTCCAAGAGAGCAGCCCGCATGAGATAAAGTTGCCTGTTCAGCCCGGAAGGGGTTGCGGCGTGGAGGAGAAGGATTTCAGTATCCTATTCCTGAGGATAGAAGCACGGAGCGGTCCATATTGAGAGCACGCGTTCCCGGTTATAACAGTCCGGGTTGGAAGCGCGATGGGCGCTTGACGTTTATGGGCCTCCTGACAGGTATGGTTGCGGTTGGTGGCAGGCCGTAGCCAGGCGAAGTCAGTGAGCGGACCGGCCGTGCGCGGCTATGCGGAACGGGGGGGGGGGGGGGCACCGGGGCACCGTGTCCCCTTGAATTGGACATTTTAACATTAGCGCTATGGGCGCTACATGGAAAGAATGGGACCAAAAGTCGACAGTGCCTCCTCCCCACCCCCCTTAACCCGCGCCGGGCTGGAGGGGGGGGGGAGTGTTTGAACACCCCCCCCCCCCTGCGGTTTTTCGCAGATATCTAAGAAAAATGCACCTGTGACCCCTTTGTGTGCCGGCCGCCCTGAGGTCATCTCAGGTCATGAACGGTCACCAGCAGTCTTTTGGCTTTAACTTTTGCTAAAGACGTGCTAGAGCAATGAAATCACGCCAGATGTATTCAGCTCGACGATACGGATCGACTGATATGCAATATGACCCTTTCCGGTCAGGTCATGACCTTGACCTGAGGCCAAATTTTAAAAAATGACCTTGACGCGTCTCGACGAGAGGAACACGATGCTGCCAACAGTATTGTCGTGGCTGTGTTGAGTCAAAAGTTATTGACTAAAAACCATTTTAATGAAAACTGCTTTTTTACAGTTTTTGCCCCCTGATTTCGAGGCTAAATCTTTGACCTGAGGTCAAATCTGAGAGCAATGCTCAGAAAGGTCTGTGAAAGGGCTATCGAATGCGCTTTTCCGCGGCGCTGTAGCTCTATTGGTTCCCGAGTTAGCCGTTGGCAGTTTCCAAAATTGTTGAAATGGACTACATTTGACATTTGATGACGTCTGACGACCTGATCTTTGACCTGACCCAAAAAATGACCGAAGTGTTTTCGTCATTATTTTCGACGCTCTTTCGAGTGCCACTTACTGCGTGTCGCTACATGGCCCAGGAGCCGAGTTAGAACTAGACGGGGGGGGGGGTGTTCAGACCCCCCCCGGCCCGGCGCGGAAGTCGCGGAGCACCGGCCCGGCGCGGGTTAATTGAAGGTGTTCCGCCGCCACTGCGGCTATGTGTGCACGTTAAATTTTGGACTCCAAATTCTGCCATAGAGCCGGAATTGCGCGATCAGAGGGTAGAGGGCAGGGTCAACGCAACAAGCTTCGCTTAGTGGGGATTCTGTCCTTGTGAATCCTTCCATTCAAAAGGGTCGGAATAAATGTATTAAAAAACTGTGAACTGTGAAGGCTAGTCAAATTGTCTTTTGACTGCACCATGCCATCATAACTGCTGGCTTAAATCGGCTTTGGAGGGCTTTGTATTTATTTGGTGCTTACATCGGCTTCAAAGGCTTTATTCCCGTCTCTGAAGTGAGGGCCCCATTACCGGCATTTGGGGGCCTCACTCGAGTAGTTAGGGCCCAGCCCAAACAAGTCTCTTGTCGGCCCTTTAGAGGCTCTTTCGTGTCGCAATGTCCCACACAATTCTCTTAGGTCTCAGACTCCTATGCATCGACATTCGAGGGTTATTACCGGCTTTTTATGCACTCCAGCTGGAAATGAGGAGAGTAAACAGGCATCGCACGAGAGAGCTCTCAGCTGACACTCCGCGCGTTACACTCGGTAAACTCTACGATACACTCCCCGGACGCAGCCGAATTGGCAACTCTACCGGAAAACTCTCGGAAATACTCTTCACTACGCTAGGCTTACCGACATTTGAGGAAGATTCGAAGAGTTATGAGGCGGGAGTTTCAGAGAATTCCGAGAGCCTAGAGTAAATTTTTCTCTCAGTGTACTAAATTTAGTCCGAACAGTTTTGATAGGAATGATTCGCAAGGACAGAGCCACTGCTAAGCGAAGCTTGTTGCGGTGATCCTGACCTCTACCCACTGATCACGCAATCCCAGTTCCATGGCAGAATTTAGAGTTCAAAGTTCAACGTGCGCACATAGCCGCGCACGGCCAGTCCCCTCACTGACTTCGCCTGGCTATGGCCTGCCACCAACCGCAACCATACCTACTTGTCAGAAGCCCATAAAAGTCAAGCGCCCGTCGCGCTTCGAACCCGGACTGTTATAACCGGGAACGCTTGGTCTCACCACGCGGAGTCCAACGCTCTACCAACTGAGATACGGAACCGGCTAAAACTGGGACCGGGACCTTTGAGGGCCTCCGCAGGCGGCAAGACCCAAAGTGGCCTCTTGAGCGCAGTGCTGGCCTTTGAGGGCCGTACACTGGCAACAGAGTAGTCCTTAATGGTCCTATACGGTGGCATGACGCTCCAGATCAAATCGAACAGGGAGACTATGATCCTGCACAAGAAGATACCACCACATCGTCCCGAGCGCCTGGAGACTGCTTCGGCGCACAAGAAGCTAGCACAACTCCAGCGCTCGATAAGATGGTGTTATGTTCGTGTTCGGAAATGCAGTTTCCGCACTTCGAGAAGCTCTCGCGGTGACTCTAGGACCACCGCCATGGGATAATGCAATATTGGCGATAGCAATTAATTACCATGTAGGTACACATTTATGTTAAAATTGTCTTCGGACGACAGAGCAATGACGGTGCACCGGCTGGTGGCCGCCTGGACCCCCAGCTCTTGGCCTTTATGTGGATTTGGTGATGGCGTATATACTAGTACTACCTACCTATAGTATAACTATAAAATAAAACCAGTAAAACGCCTTTTGGGCGACCAACGGAGCGAGCGAGAGGATGGGCCTTGCACGTGCGGAATTGCGAGGGGGTACATCCAACTAACTTGTGCACTGCACCCTACTAATCGGTCTTTAGCGATGTGCCAAATTTCAGCGCAATCGGCCTAGCCGTTCTCGAGATCTGGAAGCGGCACACTGCACGTGCGCACGTGCAAGCGGGGTCCAAACTGACTTTTGCACGGCACCCTACTAACTGGTCCCCAACCGTGTACCAAATTTGAGCGCAATCGGCCAGGCCGTTCTCGAGATCTGGGAGCGCCCCCTGCACGTGCGCACGTGCTGTAGCACCCCAACCTTAACACATGCAGATGAATTATCTGATGGAGACCTAACTGTGTACCGAGTTTCAATTCAATCGGCCCAACCGTTGTGCCGTTATTGAGGTTGCAATTTTGGGGGTTCTTAAAAAATGTCCAACTTTACCACGCGCCACGTGCGGTAGTTGGCAAGAACGCATGGTGGCCATCACACCACATAACTTTTACGTCCAAGTGACATTCAGTAAAGAAGACCGCTTGTCAATCGGATGTCCCGTTTCTAAGATATTAGCTTTTGAAGAGCGTCCCCACGGCCGGCCGGCCGGCCGGCCGGCCGCTCATACTCAGGATTTTCCCTTAATTCAGTATGAGACTCCGCTCGCTTCGCTCGCTCCGTAATTAATCTCGTCCACTCAGAAACGCAGCCCATTTATAGTGCTACCTATTACCATACCCCATTCGTTTCGCGTTAACAATCACTCTGGGGCTGTGCATGCTTTCCATGTGACTTCTTTAGCCCATAGCCTGGTTAGCGTTGACCGTCGAGCCCAGTAACATAGGAGAGAAAGTGAAGGGTTTGTTTGCTTGGTTTCGTTAGGTTAGGCTCTTTCGGTCTGACGAGACCATTTCAAAGGCTCATGAGCCTTTCCTTTTATCCTTCCGGCTTTGCAAAGCCGGAAGGATAAAAGGAACTAGGGGAGACATTGGTCTGGGCTAGGGCACCCTAGTGAGTCGTCGGGACTGAGCCCATCCAGAGGACAGGCCAACCAGCCCCCATAACACTCACTGAATCTAAGTGCGGGCGTGCACCTATGGGAGCTACCCCGCCTACCCGCATGGGATAAAAGTGCCGTCCAGCCTGGAAGGGGTAGAGGCATGGATGAAAAGGATTTGACTGTCCTGAGGATGGAAACAACGGAACGGTGAATGAAAGGATGGTGGCAAGAGAAGTTTGAGAAAAACGAAAATGTAGCGAATTTACGCATGGCGTGCAATTGTGCAGCCTATGCAGTCAGTGTGCAGCCTATGATAAAACTGTGTTAAACTGTGTTTTATACACGCTGGCCTCCAAAGCGTTTTCCTTTCCTCACTCGTTATACAAAAACAACGCGCCGAGCCGTTACAAGACAACTCCGAGCCAGCCGAGCCAGCGTCGTCTGCGCCGACATCTCTACATTATCCCTACCAAGATTACTTTACTACTCAGCGCACGGCATACCTACTCTCGTTCGTTCGCCGCACTATATCCATGGGGCTGGGCGTCTTGCATCCATACCCAGCCCATACATACGTTGACGAAGACGCTTCAGGCGTCAACTAGGAAAATAATTCTCACAACTAGTGCTACTAGTCCTAGTCAGTAGTCAGTAGCAACTATTCCAAACTATAACGAACTACGACCGATAAACGGTTCATGAAGCGAACGATTTCACAATGCATTGCACTTGCACAGGACAATCAATCCGAAACAGTTGCTTCAATGTTGCAAAAGCATGAGAGTAAAGGATAATAAAATAGGGCAAGCTGCCCCCACTGTCCCACCGGTTCTCTCGCCTATGTCAATCAGTAGTGCATTGACATAACATCTCGTGAACTTTTCGTGAACCAATCGGTCCACGTCTTCTGCTTTGGACCATCCGTATATTTATATCACGCATCGGTGGTTCAGTGGTAGAATGCTCGCCTGCCACGCGGGCGGCCCGGGTTCGATTCCCGGCCGATGCATTTTGACCTCATCCAATCTTTGACCTTCGTTTGGGCCACTATCAAGGTGCACTGCCCTGTCCCCGCTGTCATCTTGATGCCGTTCAATATCGGCAAAATAATATTGGGACCAATAACTGCTGTATTAATTCGCATTTTAAGCCCATTTACGGTGAGGTAACGTCCGGTCTTTAACCACGATTTACAAACACATTTCAGTATTCGCCATTCCGAAGCAAGGGCACGTTACGTCTTTGGTTGGACCAGTTGGATGGACAAAGTCAAGCGCCGTATGCCAAAATGCATCGGCCGGGAATCGAACCCGGGCCGCCCGCGTGGCAGGCGAGCATTCTACCACTGAACCACCGATGCCTTGCGCACAACCAGATATTTAGACAGGGTAGAGGGCGACGGGCACACGGATGGGGCAAGCCACATAACCGATGGGGGGGGGGGGGGAAAGATGATGATAATTTGGTGTTTTAGGGCGCACCAGCAACGAGGCTATATGGCGCCATGGCGCCCAACCGATGGGGGGGGGGGGGGGATTGGAGTACTGGGCACGGCCAAGCCTTTATGTAAGTAAAGAGGTGGATAGGCCACGAGATTCCACACTACTGTCAGACGGCTTTGGCGACGCATGCCCGTACACAAAGCAGATTAGAAGTCGACAGGCTGACGGACGGTGATACGTTTAGCTTCTTGGTCAGATCATCAGCAACGAACGGAGCTTGATCAACTTCAGTACATCGCGATCAATTCATACCGAATACGTGCTGCTATCAATAATTGTTCAATATGTTTCATCCGTAAAAATGACGCAATTTCTATAACATGACCAAAATGGCTTTTGTACATTTTTTATTGGAATCAGATATTCACTTGCAATGCATTCAGTAAGCGCTGTAAAAACATTTCGGGCAGGGTACGCTGTGAGGCCGGCTGAGTCTGCCAATAGACGGAATGGTGCGGTGACGGCCAGCGCTGGCAGTGACGGCTCTGGGCGGCGGGCTCGGAGGACAGCTGGGGCTCCCCACCCCGGCCACCGCCCCGCTAGGTGAGCCTACCGGCCCTGCTGGTAGCCGGGGAAGAGCGCCTTCAGCGCCGCGAACAGATCGCCATTGGCCTTCAGCGAGAAACTCTTGCCGAGATCGTGTCGGCAGGCGGGGCACGAGTAGACCTCGGCTTTGAACGAGCGGCGAACGCAGGGCTGCCAGCGAACGGGGGCAGGCACAGGGTCAGATCCACGACGTGTAGTTAAGACGGGGTCAGGGGCACATAAAACTCATAAAAAGAAGTAAGGCCACCCAAATGGTCTTGCATCTCAAACCATAGCCAAGACGAAGCACGGACATGATACGGGGCACGCGATTTATGGCGAATAAGCCGATGTAGGTCCCAAATCAGCCGCGTCGCTGGCCGGTACTCACCTGGCACACGTTATGGCGGCAGGGCAGGGTGACTGGGGTGCAGACCAGCTCCTGGCAGCAGATACACATGAAGGTCTCCGTCACTGCGTCCAGGAATTTCTGAAACACGCCAGTTGGTAACTACGTCAGCGATTTCGGCTAGCTAATAACGACACTAGACACTGAACGTCGTGAGCGACCCTCACGTACGGCACACACGACACTAGTAATCTCTAATTTGCACGATATTTATCACTCATGAAACTCACGATATCAACGACACTGACGAAATCAATCAATCACATCAGCCCGTCTCATAGACAAATTTACTGAGCGTTGGGATGACGATAAGCTATCCCATCACTTAGGAAGACCCTACAGACACCGGATCTCCTCTGCGGCTGGCCCCCACAGTCCTCACCAGTTTCCCGTCGGCCAGCGTGCGTCGACACTCGTCCCAGAGGTGCCGATTCTGCTCGTCGGCCTCGATGAGGGCGGCTATGGCCGGCTCCGGGCTGTAGGCGGCCGGTCGGGAGCGTTTGGTCGGCGGGCCGTCCTCGGCACGGTCACCGTCTGAGCCTGAGTCGGTGGCGGCCGCAGAACTGGTGGCGCCCTCCACGCGCTGCACGACGGATAGAAGGGTCAGTTGGAACTAGTCAGGACACCGTCACAGTACAAACGGTCGGAACACAGAACATAACAGAGCAACGGTCCGAACACTAAAATATAGCAAAATCTGACAGTCGGAATACATTACAGCACAGACTGAGGATATGGTCAGGAGAGGACCCTGAGATATCCCTGAGGATCACTGATGATATCCCTAAGAATACTCGTGAACTAAAGACACTCAAGGAATAGCGATAAGATACGGGAGAAAATGGCACATTCCATAAATTCGATGAAAGTTAAAGCCGTACGATAAGAACCACCGTTATATGAACACATAAAAGACAGCCAATCCCAGGCAAAGCCACAACAGCAGCTACCACCCAGAGCCGCTAGGAGTTAGGACTGTCAGCAACCGGCCATAGCCGCCGCCGCAGCTGCCCCACTCACCACCATATCCTGGATGCCGAGCTCCAGGATGCGCCGCCGCCCGTCGGGCGTCCACGGCGCCGGGGTCGGGTCGTCTCGGCGCAGCAGGTAGCGCCACACCAGAAAGCCGCTCTGACCCTTCTCCGGCCAGTACTTGACGATCTTGTACACACCGTCGTACCTGACAGCGAATCGTTACAAGGTTTGTGTTTACTGAATGTTGAAACATTAATACACATTGGTTGTTTCAACATAGAAGACGCCAAGGAAGAGGAACAGAATCCGCAATTCTACCTAACAGTAACAGACCTGCAGGCTGCAGACCAAGGTACAGTGCTTTAATTGGCGGATCTCCCGTGTTGTAACTATGACGTAATTGTGATCATGCATTAATCCGCTAAATTTGTGAAGTACAATTAGCGCTACGCTCATCACATTTACGGGTGTTTTTTTTTTTCTCCGGACCCACCTGAGTCCCTCATTGGGCGCGTATTTGGAGTGTTTGCCCAGTTTGTACGAGCGGATCACCCGTACCGGTCGGCCGCCGCGCCAGTCCTCCGCCTCAGCGCCCGTCTTCGAGTTAATCTTGGCGTTACAGTTGAGAGCCAGCGCTCTGTGAGATGTGCCAGCGGGGACGGGTTACAGGGACCGGTATGGGAAGGTAGCCAGGCCATAGGCATGACACAATGACTGAGACACTGGTGTTAGTGTATAGTGCCATTTTGCAGTCTCCAGAGGACCACACCGGCACATTTTGCTCTATGCTAAATTAGCTGTTTAGTGTGCTCAAAAGTGATAACAAAAAAATGAAAAAGGAACTCGTATTCCATGCCCTTTTCATAAAACGAAAAGAGAACGGGCAGGGTCCAGAGCTCCATACATCGGCGCCCGGTAGTCAAAGCGGCACTCACTTGTTCATCCTGGTTAGCTGTTGGTCACAGCTCTGTCCGGCCGTTCGCTTGTTACCGGAGAGGTCCCGCCCGCCCGACCCTGGAGGCATGGCAGAGCGGGACGCAGACTTTCAGAATACGCACAGCTGTGGTTCGGAGGTTAGTAGACTGCTATGAGAAGGATGGCAGCCGGCTACGTGGTTGATTAGGAAACAAGAACGACTACTGGCTCGTTGGCAGTTGCCAGTTACACAACAGACGTACGAGAAAGTATGTTTACAGCCAGCCGGGCTGACATCAGACGATAAACCACCGTGCTCACTACGACGGATCGTGTAGGATGAGCAATAATTTTCCAGAAGGAACTAGCCCCCTCCCCCAGATATGCGTTTAGTCCGCTACTGGTAGCATTGTTCCTTGTTTGTTTATTTGGGCTTTAGGGCGCGCCGACTACTAAGGTCATTTTGCGCCCATAGCTCCACCTTGCAGAGTCCCTCTCCCCCCCCCCCCCACAGGACGCACCGCTCCACCCCTTCATCACCATCCCCCTCACCTGTGTAGAAGAACTCCTCGCCTTTATCCACATCATCCTCATACCCCCCAGAGAGCACGATACTGAAGGCGCCCTCCTTCTCCCTGCCGGCGATCCCGGCCACGTGCGGCCGGTGCACACCCGCCTCCGAGGCCTGGATACGGTACTGCCAGCGCATGCCCACCTCCACGCCGGGCACAGGACCCATGTGGTTGGTCGGCACGATGGTGCACTGCTTCTGACGGCCAGCAGTGGCCATGCCCTTGCCCCAGTCGCGCTTGGTGGCTTTGTTCACCACGGAGGCCATGCGCGACTTGCGTTTGCTGGCCTTGAGTTTCTGTCCGGCGAGAACCACCTCACTGGTGTCCGTCTTACACTCGGGGCAGTACCTGACCGGAGTGAGCAGCGGTTAGGTCACATTGTCTGAACGGAGCAATTCCTTATTAGTTTTTTTTTTATAGTTGACTCAGACTGCACCTGGCAAGAGCATTGAACAATTAGTTCACACCAGTCTAACCGACCCCGGGCTAACACAGTGTCTAACTCAGGGAATATAGCTAAGATAATTAATGCCTAACGGTCCGTTCTCCGTTTAGCTCACACCAGCGACGTGACAATTGTACCCCTATTACTACTGACATCAACAGTCAACAGCCGCGTCACCCCAGCTCACCAGTCGCCCTCCTCGGGTATGGCCTCCAGGGGCGGCGTCAGGCACGAGATGTGGTAGGGCATGTCGCATTCGTCGCACATTATCTGCTTCTCCGGCTGCGACTTGCTGTGGCAGACGTGGCAGCCGCAGACCCGACAGTCGCGGTCCGGCCGATCGCGGCAGATCTTACAGGTCGGGCCCACCTCACCTGTTCAGAGAGTAGCGGAAAAAAAAACTGTCACAAGAGTGACACTGGCGGCAAATTAGACGGATAGCATTCAAACAACTCGCAAAATCCAAATCGTTGACAAAGATGCCATTGATTTAACCCAGATTACGGTGCCCTAAAGAAAAAAAATATACAATTACAGTATACAAAAATAGATAACGGCAAGAAAACCTTATTCAGCCTGTCAGTGATCATGTGAAAGCACGTACGTTTCGCTGCTGTGTCGGTGCCATTGTCGGCAGCGGCAGAGTCTCGCCTTTCCTTCCTACTACGCTGCATCCCCCGCTCCATCACCTCGTCCACGAACTTCACCAGGCAGCCGGCGACGGGCACTCGGTCCGCGCCCAGCAGGGCCGTCACCTCTAGCCTGGAGAGAGAGGATGTTCATCATCATCATCATCATCATCATCACTTCGTTTATTGATCAAGGCATGTAAAAATAAAGTTGAACAAACAGATAAGACATGATGCAAAAGCACACAATGTACTTAACTCGAGGCACCATGTCTGGGTAAGGGTAAACCAAGGGATAAAACACCGGCCGCCGCCACGGCACCGGCCGCCGGGCACCAAAGTCTGATGTCGGTGTCAGCCGCCACACAACCCACCTCGGTCACCAGCCACATGAGCAAGTTTACCGCGTGCAAGAGTCTTAAGTTAATCTACCGGTGTCAATCAAAAATTTTTGAAACGCGCGGGCCACCGCCCGACCACCAACACCGCCGAGATCAGCGCCGTGTACCAATGTTAGGAATAGTTGAGGTTGTTCAAGGTCAGCAAAAGAAGGCGAGATGCGGGTTAATGTATTAATCATTTCAGTTCTGGGATCCGCATATTTGGGACAGGAAAGGACGAAATGTTGGGACGTTTCGTCAGGATAGCCACAGTCACACATTGGGGAAGGACATTTGAGGATTTTGTATAAATGGGAGTTTAGATATGTCATTTCGGTACGCATTCTAGTATGTATGTAATGTATTTCCCTCTTTTGTTCCGAAGCTGTAATACTTTGGTGGATCAGGTAACCCCAGCCGCTCGCGAATTTCTTTTTTAAATGATTTATGATTTTGATTACGGATGGTTTCTGGCAATTGGTTCCAGTTTCTGATTGTCGCTGGAAAGAATGACTTATAATAAGATGATGTGCGATGAGGAAGTCTGGTGTGGGTGTTTGCATTTCTTAGTGTGATGTTTGTGTCGCGTGCTCGTGTATTTGGTATTCTAGACGTGATGTAATTTGGTGTGGGCTGGTTTGGGTCGCTGAGTTTGTGATACAGGATGAGTTTGTGCATTTGTCGTCGTTGCGTTAAAAGTTCCCAGCCCAGTTCTTTTCGCAATTTATCGGTCGGTGTTCTAAAAAGTGTACCAGTCACCAGTCTCGCAGCTCGATTTTGCAATGTCTCTAGTCTGGTTGCGTCCCGTATAGTAATATGTCCGTCGTAGATCGCGTCACAATAGTCGAAATGTGGTCTGATATAAATTTTATAGATTTGGTCAAGTATTTGTCTGGGTAGGTAACGTGCGATGGGGTAGAGGGGACCAAGTGTTTTGTTTACTTTTTGGCATATATTGTTTATATGTTCGTGGAATCGTAGGTCGGTAGATAGAGTTACACCTAGGTGAGTGTGATTTTGTTTCATTGGTATGGGGAGTCCTCCGAATGTTAATTTTGGAATTTGCGGAGTGCGTTGGTGGGAAAAAGTTTGTTGAATGGTTTTTGCAGGGTTAAATGTTATCGCCCAGTCTTTTCCATAGTTGTAAATAACGTCCAGGTCGTCTTGAAGTGAAGTCTGTGTCAGTTGTATGTCTGTCGCGTGGGGAGAGTATAGAGAAGTGTCATCGGCGAAGAAGAGAATGTCATGTTAGGGTTGGTATATGTAGTTCAGTTCAGAGGAACAGTGCAGAGGACCGAGTAGGGCACTCGGTCGGCGCCCAGCAGGGCCGTCACCTCAAGACTGGGGAGCGGGCGGTAGGTAGAGCGTTAAGGCGAGCGGAGTAGTTCCGAGGTATAACTCAGATAACATACATTATGGAGACAGGGCTATCACCTCCAGGCTAGACGGCGGAACTGAGTGCAGTGTTGGGCGGGTACATTTCAGCGGAACGGCAGCGGTACATTTCAGGTACAATCATTGGAACGGTGGGCAGCACTGCTGACGCGTGGTGGGGCCAGCGAGAAGTGATTATTTACGGAGAGAGCAGAAAGCCAGATGGCAAGGTACAGTTCTGCCGGCATGCACAATCAGTACCTACTAAGTAAATCAAGCTCCCAAAAGGCTTTGATCACCGCGTTCCCCCCGCAAATTCCTTATCCCAATCCCTCTCCCACTACCACTCCCGCCCGGTTTCCCGCCCGTCGCTCACCGTCGCCTTCTGCCGCGCGCCTGTTTGCCCGTCACTATGGCGTCAAACCAGAACCCCCGCTCGTCCGGCTCGTCCACGTTGTAGTTGACCAGCACCTCCATACCGTCGACCAGTGACGAGAAGGGCAGTGTCACCGAGGCGCGCTCCCGCAGGTCGGCTGGGTTCAGCCAGATGGGCTCACTCTCGTCCTCGTACCTGAGAACAGCCGGACATATTGAACGCAAGTGATTCGTTTCAAAGAGCGGCAGATAACGAAAACTCATACAGAAAATACCTTACAGACTAACTGTAGTTTAATAACATTGCACGACGTACAAGCTACACGATGAGCGGGTCACACTAGCGCCCGCTACGAACCGTACACGATGCGGTACAGGAATCAGGATGCATCGACATTTTTACGGCACACAAAAACTTTTGATACATGTAACAGCTATGAGCTAAGCCAACATCAGACAACATACGACCATACCTCGGCGTAAAATATAGCACAGACGATACATCCGTGCACCTGCGGTCCCTACTCCCCTGACTCCAAGGGATACCAATGGTGCGGAACTCACCCCTCGAACTGAACGGCGTACTGGTGGCGGGGCGGGCCGCCGTCCGGTGTTGGAGTCTTCTGAGCGCGCAGCCCCTTCACCACGGCCTCGAACCAGGCGCCCGAGCTGGGGTCGCGGGCGTCACAACAGTCCCCCTCCTATGGCAAAAGCGCGAGGGTGAGGAGGGATGACAAAGAGACGCGAGATTCGGAATGCGACACAAAACAAAATTTGTGCAAATAAACCACAACAAATATTAAACACAAGTCTTCGTTAAAAATCAATTATTCACGGCAAAACAACGACAGAGGATACAAGAGATGATCTAACAGTAGAGTAGAGTGGAGTAGAGTAGAGTATAGAGAGAAGGGAGAGAGAGAGAGAGAGAGAGAGAGAGAGAGAGAGAGAGAGAGAGAGAGAGAGAGAGAGAGAGAGAGAGAGAGAGAGAGAGAGAGAGAGAGAGAAAGAGAGAGAGAGAGAGAGAGAGAGAGAGAGAGAGAGAGAGAGAGAGAGAGAGAGAGAGAGAGAGAGAGAGAGAGAGAGAGAGAGAGAGAGAGAGAGAGAGAGAGACCCGCCGTTCTGTTCGTACCCGGTACATGTCGTCCTCGGTGATCGGCTCCCAGTCCGCGGCCGCGTCGTCCGTCTCCTGAATGGCACCGGCAGGGTCGATCACGTCCGGTCAGATAACGATAAAATGTCGGGTAACGACATGTGAGCAAAAAGTGGGTAGTACCTCGTGGACAAATGTAACCATCGTGCATAACATCGATGCTTAATGAGGAAGTTACTCTGCCTTTCCATGCTAAATGAATGGACCTCGTACCTTTTTCGTCCATTGGGGCGATGATAGAGCATCGCCATTTTCAGTGGCTTTGCGGTCACTCGCGCTTGTATTTGCCTGAAAAACAGCAAATATTGAATTGTTTTTTCAGCTCTTTGGCAACCATCACAGTAATAATACACCACAACAAATTTCCACAGAATAATAGAGTAACATGTGATATACACACAAGCTACCACAGCGTAACTATGCCAACAACACACCTTATTGAGATCATTTTCATCTTGCTCCAATTTGACAGCACATTTTGGCGACTCTGGTGGTGCCAACTGTCGAACCATCAGCTGAATGACATCATTGACATTGACATCATATTCAAACATGGTATGGCCATCCTCCATCTGAAAGCAGCACACTGTCAGTGAGGTCTCATAGAATGACATAGTGAACTGCACAAGGGCCATGGGATGTTTCAGTAGCACTCTGGATGCAGAATCAATCACAATGAAACATGATGTCAGTGCACTTTATTGCAAAAAAAAAAAACTACTAGATGGACACTTATGTGCAGCATGCAAAAGCACCTGAGTCCTCAGAGCACAATTCACCAGTTAATATACATGAATAAAAACTACACCATCTCAAAATCATTAGAAACTGGCTTTTCACTTTTGGTATGTAATCAGATAGGTAAGTAGTAAGTACCAGTTAAAATACCATCATTTTCACCATCAAACACCATCAAGACATACTGCCATCATTTAACTGTATCCAGAAAAGACCAAAAGTGACACCAATGACAAAAAAACCTACTTGTTTTCCTCTGAAAAATAGGCGCTGGCTCTCGGGAGGAACATCCAGCTCTTCCCGCACCAGCTGCCGGAACTCCTGCACTGTTGTCAACTTGGAGATGACAACGGTGGCCGATGACTTGCCATCCATCGTCCGTACCTTCACGAACATGGTGACTGCTAGAGATGACACTCAGATGTTTACTGTTGACACATGAATGGAGAAATCAAAACATATCACAAAACTATTAGCATTGTGTTGAGGATAATTGAGTGAATGACTGAAGCAGGTGCTAGTCATTTTTTGTACATTCGCACATGTTGTTTTACCTATGGAATTTCCATGACCAGGAATTCATGAAAACGGAAGTTCAGGTAAGCCCATTATACAAGATTGGAGATCCTGTGGCATTCCTCTCGTTTCATGATGCCGAGTGGCAGTTTTTGTGAATAATTCCTCAGCATGGAAATTTCACACGAAAATCGGTGGTATTCAACACAGGCTTAACTCCTCACAACTCACAAGCATCAATTCATTTGATGATATAACAGATGGGCATGCAAAACTTTATATTAAAAAATCATAAATCGAAGATGAGCAATATCACGGACATTCACAGTTCAAGTTCACGACATCGCACCGTGCTTGTGCTCATCATCATGCTACACTAGGTAGGGGAGAGTGGGGCAAAGCGGCCATCCGGGGCAAAGCGGCCACCCATCGTTTTAGCCCTTCATAGCTGTCGTCAGTTCCAATTTATGGTTTCCAATTATACTTCTCTTCACGGTCGTTCGCATGAGCCAGACCGGGGTTTCAGGCCCATCACCATTGTTCTGTGAAACACAGAAAAGCATTTCTTGCCAGGTTACCAACTATGTTTATAATTTTTAAATGCTATGTTATTCCATAGCCGTTTGGAATTTTTTATAAGCGTTCTTGTCCATGCATTGCATGGTTATCGTACATGTATTCTACCAATTTTAATGTTTTTTACCCCACTAATAGCTAAGCTGGAATATTTTTTTCTCGGACGGTATGCGCGGGGCAAAGTGGCCGGGGCAAAGTGGCCACCCCCCAATTGGCCATAAGTTGATCCATCTGGATAAAAAACATTATTTATATTCAAATGTGTCGTCATGCATTCATCTTGGCCACTTTTCAGTTGCATTAGTTACGAAATAATGCAATTAAATGTTTTTTCATGAAAATCCTTTCTTTGTTTACCTACAGGTGGAAGATGATAAAGTAAACATCCATCGTCGCTTAAAGCTTGTCACCATCAAATACCCTATAGTCGTACATGAGGCAACTATTTTGTTTCTCATATCGGGAGTTGAGAAGACGCCGGTGGCCGCTTTGCCCCAGGGTATGGGGCAAAGTGGCCAATATGCATAGGTTTAAAGTTTTGTCAATATCTTTCATATGCGAACGCCTTTGGAAATAAAACGCAGTTGAAATAAAAGGCAACTTAATAGGGATCACATTGGTATAGAAAGAATCTTTCCAAGTTTAAAAGTCAAGCGTTGGCATCGTGAGAAGCGTTAGGGTGGCCGCTTTGCCCCACTCTCCCCTACGATACCTTGACGATACCACGGAGTCCCAGTCTAATGTCACTTTGACTTAGCAATCGTGAAAACTAGTCAAATAAAATTACCTTTCGTCGTTTTCGTCTGAAAGCTTAGATATCCTTGGTGATTTACCCAAAGAGAGCCAGAGCAATTATTACACAAAAATCAGAAAATACATCATGTGCTGCAAAAGCCACGCATTTTGTGTTGTGTTTTGGCCACGTTTTGGCGCTCGCTTCAGAATATCGCGGGAAAACAGGGGGAACTCTATTCATTCTTAGCACGCTTTGAGCCGCTAGCGCTATCAGTTTCCATGGTAACTGCGGGCGAAAATTTGATTGTTCCAAATTTATTTATTAAAAAATATGCTATCAACTAAACTTTTTATAATCATCGATGCACATTCTAGTTTAAAAAGCACAACCATGGAAAAATTTAAGACAAAATATGTCGAATAAAATATATGACGTCATCGCAAGAAGCACACGAAAAAGAAGAGAACAGAACTCACATGCGGCGATATTACGCTCAAAAGGAATGTGACTACTAAAAAAGGTGAGGGGAATTGAAGGAAAATCGTCGAGGGTTGGAATAAATTATAAAAATGTGTTCAGCCTCGGACAGTACAAGCACCGAACAACGAAAGAAGCAATGGTCTGAGCAATAATATTGATACAATCGCGATTCGCAAGACCCGTAAGATTAGCGCTTCCCACGGCCATGGATTCCACGGTGTTGGTAAAAGCAGAGGACAATGAAAATGCCTCTAACATTCCACCCACTTTTTTAAAGATTACACCAATGTTCATACTGTGCATCCAAGCATTGCAAGCCCGTTCACCAGATGGGATGAAGTACAGATTGTGTGCGTGTTTTATAACCGTTTGCATTTGGATTTTTTTACATAGCCTCCAGCATCAAACATACGTTTCGGTGATGCTCGACCGTGACCATCCACAGGTTCTTGTACCTAAATTATATATGCCCTATATATTTAGTTCATATATTCGACTGTCAATTCGACTGTTCGGTGATTTGCTACCAGACTGATAATCATGGTCGCAACATTCTCGTTGCGGCAGCCGTCATCCATCGACTGCCATCGCACCGTTCTCAAAGTGTCGGAGGATAGCGAACGCCCCGCTCGACAGTCTTGCAGTCTCGAGTTCGCAGCCGTTGCGTATTTGACATCCGTGCCTCTGCACCCGATGTGTGCTTCGCCCGAGCCCAAATAACAGACGCAGCTGACCAGAAGGAAGTGTATTTGGTTGTGCCAACATTCCTCACAGGAAATCAAGCTTCATTAGCAGATAAAACTGAGACGGTACTGTGTGTGTGCAGATCCCGCGTCTGGCCTCCGTACTAGGACGGACTGCCAGAGCGGGGGCGGCCGGCCGCCGGTCGGAGATGGGTACAGTGAGACAGACAGACGGAGGGGGCGGCGGCCGGCCGACAGCAGCGGGCGGGTCCGGTTAGTCCTGGTCCGAGTCGTCCTCGTCCGACTCGGCCTCCTCCAGCCAGGTCAGCCACTGGTTCACCTGCGGACGGACAAAAAACAGTGAGTTGCAGCGACACAGGTCAGCCACTAGTTCACCTGCGGACGGAATTCAACAGTAAGTTACAGCGACACAGGTCGGCCACTAGTTCACCTGACGCAAGAAAATCAGCAGGAAGTACAACAGGCAAAGATGGCCATATTCATTATGTAACAGTACCACGGTCAAAGACAAAGCCCAATCAAAAAAAAAAACGAAAACATCGTTCCCCGAATTCTTTATAACCCGAGCCTAGACTACCAGCAATATTCGTTTGTTCTCAATAAAATACGATTTTAAATAGTAAAGCTGAAAACCATGGAATGTCTCAGTCAGCAGACGAATTCAACCAGACAATGCCAAAAAACCTTTGCTCAGACTACCGACCCTAATCACGACTCGATCGCCAAGGACGCCAGCAATCTCGCCCAGGACCAAGCCCCCATCGACGTCCAGACGGCCCACCGGGCCGCCGCCAGAGTGGCGAGGGCCCGGACCATCCGAGCCTGGCCGGCCGGCTGGTTCCGCCGGCTAACCGGGGACCGCCTCCCGCCGGCCGTGGCCGGCGGAGACCGGTCGGCGGCGGTGGACATACACCAGCTCCGCGCCGGCCACTGGACCAGCTCTACGCAGTGGCGCCACAGTCGGGCCGGCGCCCTCCCGGCTGGCGGGGTGCGAGCAGTGTGACGATCAACACTGCAGGGCCGCGCTCTGCCCCGTCTGCCGGGAGGAGGCGGACACCCCCAGCATGTCCTCCTGCGCTGCGCGGCTCTGATGGCCACCCGACACCGACTGCTGGGATCCATCAACCCCGACCTGGAAGAGGTGCGGAGCGGCGCCATCGTGGCGGCCGCCCACAGGTCCCTACAGAGCCTGACGGCTACGTCTCAGCTGTGAGACGGAGGGACCAACAACAACAACAACAGCGGACAGGCAGGAATAATTCTCCGCATACGCCGGCGGCGATAGGCACCCACCTGGAACAGCGCCTTGCCCTTGCCGGGGTACTCGTCGTTGACGTCCTCCTTCCAGCGCAGGAACGCCTCCTCCTCGACAATCTCCAGGTCGTAGAGCAGGTTGAACCAGCGCAGCAGCATGCCCTTCGGGAACTGGTGCTGGTAGCAGAACACCTGACGGCGGAGAGGCGCGAGGTCAGGGTAACGCAAAACATCAATTAAGAACAGAAGGAAGCACAAATACAGCGTGACACCGGCCGGTAGCAGCTAAACCATGTCCCACTTGCATACATCATACTACTCAGACCAGACGGCTATAAATCAACGACAATTGCAGATTTTTTTTCGGCGTAAGGACGCTTTGAAGTTGGGACAGGTAGGTTCTTTAAATGAAAAAGTGATTGTGGCGTAACGTGACGTACCTGAAGGGCGTACGTGGCGGACACCTGCAGCGGCACGTTGTCGTGGGTAAACGCCTGCAGCACCTGTCGGAAGCGCTGCAGCAGCTCGCGCTCGCGCTCCTGCGCCTGTTTGTCCGGCATCTGGGAGCGGTCCACGCCGTCGGCCAGCGTAGTCTGCTCGGTGATGAAGCGCAGCACGCTGGTGAACAAGGCGCCCACAAAGTCGCCCTCCTGCTGCAGCTGCGCCGGCACGTTGGCGCGGATCCACTTGTAGAAGGCGGCCTCTGACGGGTCGGCCGACAGCTGGCGCACCAGCTGGCCGGCCAGCCGCAGCAGCGGGCACAGGAACGCCAGCTGCCGCTCGTCCAGCACCTCGCCCAGACGCTCCTTGGTGCGCTCGGCGGCCGGCAGCTGCGTCAGCAGGCTCGCCTGCCAAGGCAGAGGCACGGGACCGTCAGGGTCAGACAACCAACCGCACAACATTGGAATATCACAATACAACTTTGCACGAACATCCGCACACGTCATGATATCCTAAATCCAGTCAAGCGCTAAGACCGCGCACTGCTGCTTGCCTAACAACTCAGTTTACCGACGAGTCGGCCAAGCGGCGCCGTAATTAGCTCGGGCTGTTGGCTCACCTTGGTGCTGGCCAGCTGGTCGATGAGCTCCCGCTGGCTCTCAGTCTGTTCGCTCAGACGCTGCAGCACGATGAAGAAGAGCGGGAAGTGGGTGCCGCCCTCGCAGGCGGCGGCCAGCTCGGCCAGCGGCAGCAGGCCGGCGCGCACGGCCGCCGCCAGACAGCCGGCGGCGCGCTCCAGCGCCTCCAGCTGGTCGTCCAGCGAGTCCACCAGGTGGCGGAACGGCTCGGTGGCGGCGGCCGCCGTCAGCGTGTCGGCGCGCCGCAGCTCGGCCAGCAGTTCCACCAGCTGCAGACGCTCCTCCTCTGTCGGGGCACGGGCGACGGTCAGCGGGCGGCAGGGGGCGACACAGTCCCGCCGAATATCCATCAACTTTCTATTGATTTCCAATAATCAATCTCTCCACGAACTTTCCATTGATTTCCAATAATCAATCTCTATTAGAAACGTTATTGAACGAATCTCAGTTTACTGCGCGAGTTTAATCTGATCATGTCGCAAGTCCGTCAGCTGATCCGTTTCCGTACTGCCAATTACGAAACCCAACCAGCGACGTACCGGAGCGCTGCAGTCCGCGACTGAGCAGCTGCTGAAGCACGTGCACCACCAGTCCGTCGGCCACCTTGGCGTCGCGCCAGGCGGTGACGGCGGTGGCCAGCGCGTCGGCAGAGCCGCCGGCCGACCACAGCTCCTCGACCACGGCCAGCACGGCCGCAGTCACCTCCTCGCGGCTGGCGGCGCGGGCCTTTGCGCGCGGCTTGTCGTGGGACACCTGACAGGACGGAGGGAGGGTCGGGGTCAGAGGTGGAATATGTGGTTCGTCGACGTCAGCGCTTCACCAGCAACATCATTCGACCTTCCACCCTCTACAAAACAAAACACAAACACCATTCCTGGCACACAGCCAACTGCAGTGTCTACTCAGCAGCTGCGTCGCAATGTCCTTGCCAATACAATTTACACACACAAGCGTCACCGTCCGGCCTTGACAACTGACAAAGCGTGTTCGGCTAATACTGTACGACGGTCGGTCGGCCGAGTCGCCTCTTACCTTGGTGATCGGAGGCGCCTCGTTCTTGGTCATGGCGATCGGACGGTTGGCGGCCGGCATGTTCTTGGGCACCATGGAGGGGGCCTGCGGCTTCAGCACCATGGAGTTGGCGGCCGGCCGCAGCGACACTAGGTCCTCAGGGCCCGAGGGAGCCATCATCCTTTTGAAGCGCGGCGGAAGGTCCTTGACGCCGCCTGCAAAAAGATTAGCAAATGGTCAGTCATGCAAAAGCTCGTGACTCACATGGAGATAGCATAAGACTTTCATCACCAATAGCCAGTATTTGTTTTTCAGAGTTATGAGACTGCACAATGCTGGATAAATAATAATATTACAACCCATTGCAGGACGTGAAAACAACTTCCAATACTCCGATGATGATGCATTGGGGTTATTGGGCGCCCGGGCTACAGTGGTCATCGGCGCCCAAAACACGGCATTAGAAGATCACGTTATGACTATAAAAAACGCAGGGGAAACTACTTACTACTTAGCTCCCAAATTAATTAATGCGCCTGAGCAGAAATATGTTAACCTACGCTCTTGGAGAAAACATGACGAAAAAGCGTATGTAAGGAGCCGTAAAACGCCACGGACTCTCCGCCCTGCGATCGCCCGCCTCGGGTCTCACCGTTGTTGAAGTTGTTGTGCGCCGCGCCGGCGGCCGGCTTGCCGTAGCCGCCGGCCGTCTGTCCGGCGTATGGTTTGCCCTGGTAGCGGCCGTTGGTGTTGGCGGCGGCGGCGTGCGGCGAGGGCAGCGGGCCGGGCGGCGCCTGCTGGCGGCCGCCGCTGCTCCTGCCGTCCAGGCCGATCACGCCGGGCCCGGTACCCAGCGTACTGAACCCGACCGGCAGGCTGCCGAACACGTCCTCCATGCCGCGCTGGCGGCCGGAGCCCGGCGCCAGCATCGGCAGCGCCGGGAACGAGCGGCTCGGCGGCGCCTGGCGCGCCGGCGGCAGCACGCCGGCCGCGCGCGCCTCCTGCCGGATCGAGGTGATGGTGCGGGGCCCGTCCGACCGGTTCACGGCGCGCACCTGTCGGCAGACAAACACACACAGCGTCAGGCAACGACAAACAGGACAACTGAGTCGGTCAGGACGGCCATGGACTCGCCGTGTGATTCACCGATAACCGTCTGAAGTACAACTGAATACCAATTACTGAACATTGCTGCCAATCCGGCTTCCCCCACGATCATAACGAGCATGGTATCGCGATTCAGCAAACTCAGTCATCACAGTCCTCCCCTGATGAGTCATCTGGGCGTCCAACGCACCTGCCAGTTGTGGGCGCGCAGTTCTGCGGTGTTCTGCAGCAGGAACCGGATGCGGTTGGGCAGCTCCGGCTGTTCGGCCAGCTGTTCCATCCGCTTAAAGTACTGGTTCATGAGCGGCCTGGCGCGCTCCGTGTCCAGCCGGCGGCCGCAGGTGGTCATTATCTGACAGGCGCACTCCACGTCCTCGGAGAGGTCGCGCACCTGCTGCTGCTTCTTCTTGGCCAGCAGCTGCTGGATGCACGAGTGCAGCACACCCTCGTGCAGCATGCCCAGCTTGCCAAGCTCGCAGATGAAGCGGATGTTGCCCAGCATCTTGGCCTTGGCGAGCAGCCGCTGCTCCTCGTCCGCCGCCGACAGCGGACCATCGCGGTCGTCGAATGCCTGAGCAGGAGCGAACAGCTGTCAGACGGCGGACAGCCTCGGCCACCAGAGACGCACAAATTACGGGAGTAGGGTGGGGAGAGCCGGAAAAAGACAGGGATATTGCGCACATTCATAAAACTATGCACGGAATGATAGGCAACACCAGCTATCGCCGCCGTGCTGTCTCAGACTTGCATATAGCAGTTTGTAGCATACCCATACAATCACGTAAAAAGTGTAAAAACAGTTGCGGACAGACTGGTCAACCAACCCACCTGGTTGGCATGGCTGCGGTTGTCGAACTCGTCCTTGCACTTGTTGAGCAGCAGCCGCACGAAGGTGCACGGCTCACCCGGCGGGTCGAAGTTGGGCGCGCTCTCAGAGAGACGCTTGCATAGCTGAGCGTACAGGAAGCTGTACTTCGGCTCGTCAAGCGCCTTTTCGAAAATCTGAAATGAAAGACATTGCAAATCATGTCTCTGCTTTGTATGTACACGCACATATTAATGTTTTGGACACAACTGGGACAGGCAAAGTGCCTTAATTCTAACACTGGAGTCAAGATCCTGGACGGATACCAATTGGTAGCGGTGCTCTTTGAACTTACGACAAATTAATTTAAGATGAGAAAAATTCGTCACGGAATTCCTGCCTCAGGACACAAACTTACCAGCAAGATAACACCCTTCAAGATCAAGCTCGAGTCAAGCCCAATGCGGAGGATGGCATCTGTTAATTTGTCGAACTTCTCAGGGGCGAGTTTGTTGAGGATGCCACGAACCTGTGAACAATGACAGCAATATCAACAGAGTGTTGCTGTGGGCCTCTGTCCAGAGGGCATTTAATGCTAAGTATCTTTTAAAATGCATCCCGCAACAGCTATCAATACTACGTTACAATAACCGGTGGTAAAGATGACGCTAAAGTCACAAAGAAAAGAATCTGAGGCGTCATTTCTGACCTTGGCTGATGGCTATCAGTAACCTGAGATGCTCAGATGAGCCCCGAGGATGCTCTCTCCGCCGACCGATCAGAAAATTTGCAACGGACAGCACAGACCTAACCAATAAGTTGAAACTAGTGGGAACCCCAAAATAATGTAACATCATGCCCTGCCAATTGTACCATCACATACAGTTCCTAGCCAAAGTAAGACAGACAATTAGTTAGGAGCTTGATTTAATCTGTTTAAGATAGGATTCGGACTTTAGAGTCTCCCGAACGGCGAAGATTCTACGTGACGCCACGTAGTATCCTTGCTGTCCCGAAGACTCCAAATACGGCCTAAAACAATCAACAGTTGGTCCTGTGGTCATAAGCTATCAGCTGATCTAGCAATGTCACAGCATCTACACTATGTCAAAGAGTGGAAAACAAATACCGTAAAGCGGGGCTATTTGAGACAGTGGGGCTATTTTAGACAGTATTTAAAATCGCTATAAAATGAAGATCGTTTGATTTTTGTGTGTTTGTTTGTTTGTTAATTGGGGCTTTAGGGCGCGCCGACTACTTAGGTCATTTTGCGCCCATGATTTTTGTGATATTTTTGTTCAGGGAGGTGTGGAATCAAGCAGTAAAAAATAGCAGTAAAGCGGGGCTATTTGAGACAGTGGGGCTATTTTAGACAGTATTTAAAATCGCTATAAAATGAAGATCGTTTGATTTTTGTGTGTTTGTTTGTTTGTTAATTGGGGCTTTAGGGCGCGCCGACTACTTAGGTCATTTTGCGCCCATGATTTTTGTGTGATATTTTTGTTCAGGGAGGTGTGGAATCAAGCAGTAAATCGCCTGAGCAAATAATTAAGCATAAATTTTAAGTGTTTTTTATTTTATAGCAATTTTAAATACTGTCTCAAATAGCCCCACTGTCTCAAATAGCCGCACCTTACGGTATGTCTATGGCAAAAACTTACCTTACGAAAAATAGGATCGTGGTCTTGGGGAAATGCATCTCGTTTAAGCACAGAAGGTGGCACCCATCGGTTAAAAGGGTTGTTTGAGGAACTGCAATTGTCCCTGAAAAAAAAAAAACATAACATACTGTCACACAATGTGCATTGCCAGCCATCACAAAATTGAAGGAGTGCACCCCTTGGCGACTTCCTCGGTAGACTTTTGATTTTCTTACCTGTAGATGACACAGCAAAGCCATCGCAAATAGGTTACTCATCCACATATCTTTGTCTCACTTAATTTCGCATGTCATATAATTCATCTCACTTTTTTTTGCATAAATCATCGTCACACATTTGCATCGCATATATGACAACACTTCACCTTCCGCATTTTCGCTCCCAAACGCAAGCATTCGCCGATGTTTCTTTCCCTATGCACGAAGCTTCGTCCACAAGTCCTGTCTATCGAACCCACCCTAACAGAGTAAGGATCTTAGAAGTGAGCCCCTGACTACTGAGTACCTTCCCTTTTATGGTGATGTATCAGGTAATGCAGGGTGAGGGGATCACGGGCTTATCGAGAGGAAGGATGACTGAACATCGGCGGATGAAAAGTTAAGTGGATATGATATCAAGCCACGGAAGATGGGCGTCGATGAAGATTTGCTTTTAATGAATATCTGCAGACGAGTACGTGCAAAAACAACGATCTTATGATGGCACAGAGAAATAAGTAATGACAAAATGAAAAAAAAAATAAAGAAATGTGGTAACAAGGCAAATGACTCGCCCAAAAAAGCAGCCGATGGCGACGAACTTTTAGTACCCTCGAGTTGGTCAATTTTACACCTACACTGAAGATTTCATGACCCTGACCCGAGTCACCTTTGACCTGTGATCTGTTTATCGAGACCATGTTTGGCTGGAGCCTGGAATCGCGATTCGGCGTATATATCAGTTCACATTATATGTGCATTACCAGTCTTTTTGGTGGTTAACCCTCGCCGGCACAGGACATTTTGCGTCCTTCGACGGCACAGGGGGGGGGGGGGGGTACGACCCCTCCTCGCGTTTGGCCCCTGATCGAGCTAGAGCTTCGCGGAAAAAAACGAGCATGTTGCCCGTCACGAGAGGAAGCCGATGATACCCAATTATAAGGTCCTAGGTCATCGGGTGACCTTCCAGGTCAGGTCAATGACCCGAAAACCGGGAAAATCGGGACCTGTTAGAAAGTCGTGAAGTGTGGCTGCTATGAGGTTTTCCGGGGTGCTGATCACGAATATCGTGTTAGTTTTGATCAGAGATGATGTCTTTAAGCATTTAGACCAGGTCAGGTCAGGTCAACCGGTAGGAGTTGTGACGGGCATTCGTAATACGTGTCAACCGCCTCTGACAGCTTCATAACATGTTACGAAGGCACCAAAACTACTTCGTAAATGTTCAAATGGTTGCTAAATTCGAATTCAGCTCCAAAAACTAGCCTGGAAACATGTAAAACTCGAAAAAGTGAGCCGAGGTCAACCGAGGTCACCAAAGGTCAATGACCTGACCAGGCCTTCAGGTGACCTTGACACCCACCCTAATGTATGGAAGCAACATCAAATCACATGTTTGAACGTTTGAAACCACGAAAAGCTTGCATACGCGCGGCTAATGCGAGCCGACATACCTACGCCGAATCGTGATTCCGGCCAAACATGGTCTCGGAAAAGAGGTCACAGGTGAAAGGTCATTTGGGTCAGGGTCATGAAATTTTTCAGGGTAGGTGTAAAATTGATCAATGCGAGGGACTGAAAGTTTCGTCGCGATCGGCCGCTTTTTACGCGAGTTATTCGCGAAAAACCTTAGGAGGGGGAGTGCATCAACCCTGTGCCGGGTGAGGGTTAAACTGTGCAAACAAGTGAAATAATGTTGGTCCCATGCATCATGATGGTGGGCAACAAGGTCATGTTAAGCTCAGGTCAAGGACTCAAGACCACTGACCTTGAATGACTTTGGTTCACTTCTTCAAATTTTACCAGTTTCTAGGGTAGTTTTTGGAGCTCATTTTGAATTTAGCCCCCAGTTGAACGTAAGCAAAGCAGTTTTGGTGCCTTTGTTAAATGTTGCAAAGCTGTTCATGCCTACTTCATAGTGGTTGATACCAACTAGGGATAGCCAGCAGGATGCCTACTGTTTGACCTGACCTGACCTAAACTGACTTGGCCTAAATGCATGAAGACATAGTTTTTTTTTGCCGAAACTTACACAAACTTTGTAATCAGCACCACCAAAAAACCCTCACTTTACAAAGTTCTAGCAGGCCCCGACCTCCCGACCTTTGGGTTGCTGACCTAGCCTGAAAGGTCTACCAATGACCTAGGACCTTAAAATTGGGTATCATTGGCTTCCTCTTGTTACAGGCAACACACTTGTTTTTAAGTGAAGCTCTAGGTCAATCAGGAGATGAACAGCAAAATGAGGCACAAAAGACCCTCACCAGCTATAAGTTGGATGCTAGTAAAATTCCAATATGGGCAAGGGTTAAGATCGCAATGCAACAGTCCAGGCGACACGGACACACATAAAACATTTGGTATCACTTATCAGGACCTGTTGGGTACAAATATATGAATTGATGAGGGGAAAACACTCTGCCTCACAGGCCTGAGGAACTAACTAAAAGAACAGCAACACAAACACTCAAAAGTAAAAAATTCATTCTGTTTCAAAATCACCATACACGTATGATGTGTCAGCATGTAGCAACTGAGACAGAAAACCAATAGCTACACTCACCTCCCTCCCGGACCACGAGAAGCACTCCCGACTTCCCTGTCCAGTTCCGTTGTGGGTGGAATCTTGCTGCTGTATGAAACTTTAGGCTTAAAATTTAATATGGTTGAAGGAGGACCTGAAAAAAAAAACAGGGTTGGCATCAATGGGTGATGTATTTTTTCAGATCTGATGTGAGCATTTTAGAGCTCTCATAAGTGGGCTGGGGAAAGTTGCACAACAATCTCTGAAACAGGCTAACATTCCTGATGTTTGTGGAAGACATATTAGAAAAAAAGGCTACAGGATGACTGTCAATGATTGGATCTGTTATAGCCTCCAATAGTTGTCAACATCGCTATAATTGTCAATACTGCCATCATTTGTTAATCACCTCAAATTGAGTATGCACACTCACTGCTGGTCAAACATCAGATACACAATACCTGGAGAAGAGTAAAAACATTCCAATATGTCATGACCTCAATGAGAAGTGAGAACAGTTCCCACCCTGTTTCGCAGCCCAGTCGGGGAAACTATGGCAAAATCTGTTATTTTTAGCAGTCTGCTATTTTTGACAGAAATCTGCTAAAAATGGGTACGCATGTGACGTCATCGTACCCAAATATAGCAGATTTGGGTACGGCCCCATACAAAAGCAGATCTACACCCTAATTGAAGCAAATGCACATCAAATGCCTGGCAGATTCATGCTGAGAATAGTGCTGAGAATGTCCTCTGATATTTTTGTTCAGATCCGACTATTTTCAAATTCATTATTTGAAAATAGTCAGATCTGAACAAAAATATCAGAGGACATTCTCAGCACTATTCTAATCATGAATCTGCCAGGCATTTGATGCGCATTTGCTTCAATTTGGGTGCAGATCTGCTTTTGTATGGGGCCGTACCCAAATCTGCTATATTTGGGTACGATGACGTCACATGCGTACCCATTTTTAGCAGATTTCTGTTAAAAATAGCAGACTGCTAAAAATAGCAGATTTTACCATAGTTTCCCCGACTGAGCCGCTGCCAGCGCGCTGCCAACACGTGTCAAATTGGGTTTCCATGGAGACATCAACTAACTCGTATCTCCAAAATAACCACAAAGTATGACATCAGCTCGCAAAATGTGCTGGCAGCGTGGGTCAAACAGGGCTCCTTACAGGCCAGGTGATGTCTAAAGTAAGATTAAATTAAAAATGTGACAAGGTAACTGGTAAATCATGACACAGTCTAGACCTTACCCAGCATAAAACTGGGATATAGGAGAAAATCTTTCCTTAACTGCACTGATACTGCTCCCTATCAAACAAAGGAGGTGGAACTTCTTATCGTTCTTTGTCCACTAGTTGGTCGTGTGAAAACACAAAGACGTAGGTAACCCCGTCCAGGCGCTTTAACGCCACTACCACAATGATCTGGTGGAAACCTCAAGTCACAGGTGAATCCAAAATGTCTACAGACGTCTGCTCAAGTTTAACCACAGCAAAAATCCAAATAACCACCTTATCGGAACCCAGAAATTTCGTCGCAGTCGGGCGGCGGCGGTTGCTTGTAATCGCACCGTTATGGCGTCGTTGGGCTTGGAATGATTCATTTGTCTAGAAAAAATATACTAGAAATTGTGCTACTTTGAATTAATATCAAAAATTTTGGCGTTGTCGACCATCGTAATTATATTTGAGGATAAATAGCAAAATAAAAATGTTAAATGCTAAAGTTTCTCAATTTTCGAGAAGCTTAAATTATACTAGATTTAGTATAAGATGACAAATCTGGGAAGCGCCTAGTACATTTTAGAAGCAATGGTTTTAGACCAAATTACAAAAGACTTCTAAAAACAGCTGATGGAAATTTATTTATGTTTATAACTGAAAACGTGTACTTTCGTTGAAACGGCAACTAATAAATATTTTAAAATATTTTGGAAAGAAATATTTTTTTAAGAGAGCCTCTTTTTGTATCATTCTAAAATGTTCTTATTTTCGTTAAAAAAAATCGTAATATTTTACGGAAAATCGATTCGGAAATGTACTTTTTGATAAACACAAAGATATGAGGAAAAATGAATTTGTATGCATCAGTCAGCTTATAAGGAGCAAAGTTGTGTTATTGGGCCCTGCAAATTTGTCGATAAAATTTGTTGTTATGCGGCAAAATAACAAGCTACGTTTTGCAAAACTGAAACGACTGATCGCTGCTGTTCGCTTTATCATTTCGGCAAATGAGTTTGGCGATTGGTAGAGGGCCGATGAAAAGAACGTTGGTGAATTAGCTAGCATTTTACCAGTGTCATATATTTATGAGGCCCTCTGAACTGTGATTTGTTGTGTGCCACCCCAGAGTGATAGTAACTAATACAAATTGTGACAGGTGTTGAAGTCAAATAAGTGATATTGCTTGTTTTTCATCACAACAGTGACCCCTCTGAAGATATGATTGATAGCCTGTCCGACTCCGAAACTTGTACAGAATGCTAAGCTTTTAATTGAGCTTCGGCACAAGAATTCAAGCTGGATAAGCTTCCAGACTATCTCAGAGATACGGTTGACTGGTTTATGGGGTAAGAATGGCTTTGTTGACTATACCTATTGCTATTACAAATGTGATTAAATCATCTTCCTGTGGTGCAGCTCAAATGATAAAGAAAGGAACATCATGATAGTGGGCTGTTTTTTGTCTCATACAGATACCTACTCATCTTTCTCATTTATACCTACTCATTTGGGTAGGTATTTAATTGTTTTCCCACTGAGTGATGCAACATGTTTGATACTATTGAAAATACTTTATTTGAAAAGTGCAGGACTGCGAAATGACAGCATATTGTGTTGAATTTCTGAACTATTTTAGCATTTTATTAATTCCAATTTCTGAATATTTCAGAATTTTGTTAATGATAATCTGAGAGTTAGCATTGTTAGGGTGTGAACAAATAGGTATGATGCTACCTATTGAATTTGTTTTACTTGCAATGTTTTGATGTAACTCTGTGTAAATGAAAATGTTACTATTGATTTAAATAGATCATTCTGAACGCAGACCAAAACTCACCTATCTTAGGTACCTGGACTTACCTTACCTTCAAGGTGTGAAACTTGAACCTTAATCATATAATAAATGGGTAACATTGATCTGCTCTCTTTTGGGCCATACATACTCCCAAGTCCCAGAAGGTCAAGATAGGTACTCCAAATGATTATTGTCATATTGTTTTCCAAAAATGCTTGTAAATGGTACCTAGGTATGTATTTCCCCCTCCCCCAAAAAATATATTTCCCCTTATGTATCTCCCTCAGGTCAATTGTTTCTCAGTGTCCAACAATGTCACATTGCCCATTGCTAAGATTATTGTAGCTGGGGCACTTCTGTTTTCAAATAGAACTATCAACTTGATGTCTAGTTTTGAGACTGACCAGTTTCAAAAAGCATCCTCAGCTTTCACTGTCAGACATATATTCACACTGTGCTGACCACTAGTTTAAAACATTTTTCTGAATGGAGTATGGACTGAATGGACAGCACACTATATTATGCAAGACTTTGTGCCAAAGAGCAATTATATTTTCCTTACAAGTGGCTGTAGTGTTCAAGCTATCTCTTTAATTGCATTGCTGAGACCAGTAGTAGCTGTAAATTCATGACTGTATTTAGTTGAGAGAACAGGTGTTGCTCTAATGGTATATCCATAGCCTGTGGGTAGGATGTAGGTAGTACCTGCAGCTGCTAGGGTACCTGCAGCTGCTAGGGTACCTGCAGCTGCTAGGGTACCTGCAGCTGCTAGTGTACCTGCAGCTGCTAGGGTACCTGCAGCTGCTAGTGTACCTGCAGCTGCTAGGGTACCTGCAGCTGCTAGGGTACCTGCAGCTGCTAGGGTACCTGCAGCTGCTAGGCTGCCATTTTAAGCAGGTATGCAGCTGCTAGGCTGCCATTTTAAGGAGGTATGCAGCTGCTATCAGCAAGACAGGAATGATTTGTGTGGAGAGATTCACTGATCAGACAGATAGTTGTGGCTGAATATGAGCAGTATTGCATTGTAGAGATTCATTACTGCTGCAGATGTTGAAGCATTAAAAGGGTGTACCTGAGTACCATGTGAGTCACAGCTCCATTAGCTCCATTTCCAGTTGCTGTAAACAGTATGTCACACCTGAATGCTGCAAAGAAAAATGCAAGTGGTGTGAATATGAATTTTGATTTAGGTCCACAGCATCCTTCAGAAATTAAGTGACTCTCTCAGCAGACCAAAAATTGATGACATGGTCATAAGCTGTTACAATCAGTTGTCCTTATCCCATGCTCTGTCAACCTGTGCCCCACTGATGCTCCCGAATTTCTATGCCCTGCTGGGGAGGGGGGGGGGGGGGTGAATGCCCTTCTCTCACTTGACTCCTGGACCAAATAGTCATCGGTGACCTCGAGGTCAATTAAATTAGGCTAGGCTCGACAGTTTTTCCGGGGCTATCAGACGCCGTTTGAATTTTGACGATCGGCCCAGTAGTTTCGGAGTTAGGAGGGGAGCTTTGAAAAGCCCCTCCCCCCCCCCACAGTAGGGCGCGTTATACGCAGACCCCAGTGGGACGCGGGTTAAGAGGGGTCACAGGTGCAATTCTCTGTTTCATTGTATCAGTTTTACCTGATGTTTGGAATTGTTTAGTATGACTTTTGTCCAAAAGAAAGCTCAATTTTCTGCCATTGACTTTTCCTATTGGAGAAATCGCAAAATAAACTGATCCTAGCCTAGGTGACTGATATCGAACTTCTAAGATATACATTTTATACACCTTGTTATTCTTATCAATCGTTGAAAGTTCCAAAGCGATTGTTCAGTCGATGTAGCTATGGCGAGCATTAAAACCTTTTCTGAGGTAACGCCTTATAACGTGACCTGGTGATCTGACCTTTGGGGCGTTCCACGACAAATCGACAAATAAAAAATTAAATTTGCACCCTCATATTTTATTCTTCGTTGAAAACTGGTGTAAGGGGTTGTGATGGGCAGGGAAGCCAGCTGTGGCAAGGATTTTTTTCTTCGGACAACGGTTTCCGAGATATAGCCTCGGGCAATTCCTGGAGTTCGCGCTGCAGCCCTATGTTTGGCGGCCTATAACTCAGAAACTATTGGTTTTTTACGATAAAAACTTTATATGGTTCAACTCACAATCAACCAACAAACATTTTGGCTATCTCGGATTTTCAATTTTTGAAAATTTTGATCACGTGACCTTTTGTCCTATTTTTCGAAGAGTGACCTTGATATTTTCCCCACTGAAAGTTGCAATTTTGTCTGATGACGATTAAAGCCTTATCGATTGTCATTCATATGCGATAATAAAAAAGTGGTTATCGCCCTGCGTTGACCTCAGGTCAGGTCATTTTTATGACCTGTCCATTATTACGAGCGGGAGCGACAGCGAGATCTCGAGAATAAAGTAAGATAGCGACAAGCGGTAAACGGTAAAGGGTACACACGGATAAGGTCTATAATTTTTACTGAGGTCATTTTCAGGTCGGGTCAAAGATGACGTCACAGGAGCTAAAAGGAAGTCAAAATAGCGGCACTATACATATATATGAAGTTTTTCTCGAGTAACTTTCAAGGTATCCCAGCTAGGAACAAACTAATAGCACCATCGTGATCCTCTCGTCGATCGGCATCGAAACATATGTATGTTGACCTCGAAAGGTCGAAAGGTCAAAAGTTGACGCGAACTCCAAGAATTGCCCGAGGCTATATCTCGGAAACCGTTGTTCGAAGAAAAAAATCCCTGCCACAGCTGGCTTCCCCAACCATCACAACCCATTAGACCAATTTTAAGCAAAGAATAAAATATGAGGGTGCAGGGCACTTGTCGATTTGTCGTGGAACGCCCCCTTTAGCGACCTGGGTCTGTAATTTTCCGGTGCGAGCGACTTTAGCGAGTGTCATTTGAGCGAACGTCATTTGAGCGAACCATTTTCAGCGAATGGCAATTCAGCGATTATCAAGTTCATCGATTATCAAATATAGCGATTATCAATTTTAGCGTAAGCTATGTTTCAGCGACATCTATTTCGTCGACTACAATTTGAGCGGCTGTCAATTCAGCGAAACATTTCATCGTCCTGTAACGGTGGATTTTTTTTCTTTTGCGAGCGTATGCGTACAAATGTTTCCGGAATTTCTCATGGTTATCCGGAACTGGATGGCGGATGTCGCGCGTTCAAAGGTCAGACATTGAGCTCCAAATTTAATGCTACATTTTTTTTTCAAAAATTCCAACGGTTCAATTTCACCCCCCCCCCCCCCCCCTACCCCACCCTGCTCTTTGTCAATAATGGTGACCAAACGTTTGTTCAGAGATCAATATTGCTTGTGCTTTTTTTCAAGAGACTGCCCCGCTTGAATTTGGATCAGTTCCCCATGTTGTAAAATTTGTTCTTGCCCCAAGCACCGTACGAATTTCCAGATATTTGGGTGAGGTCCCTGAAACATAGTCTGGATTCCCCTGTGCCATCTCTCTAGTTTATTATTGGTCCTTGGCATTCCTTCCGTCGCCCTATCTCTCACGTTCCACATTTTCAATTCAAATTTTGCCCGCCTCCTTCCCCTCCCATGCACCCCTTGTTGGTCGTCCGATGTACATATGTGTCTTCAAAATTCAAATGATGTGTAAAGAGGTGCAATAATTTCTGAAAAGTAGCAAATGATTGACTTTCGTCGCGTTCGGTCATTCGCTGTAACTGCATCGCTCAATTGGCCTCCCACTGACCCCCATATATTCGCTCAATCTGGTTTCGCTGATTCTGGTCCTCGCTAAAGTTGATAATCGCTGTGATTGAATTCGCCGACTTGACAATCGCTGAAAAAGCCAATCGCTTAAATTGATAATCGCTGAAAATGTTTCGCTCAAGTGTCGTTCGCTGAAATAACGTTCGCTCAGGTGTCGCAGAACCGTAATTTTCACATTTGCAGAAAAGATGCATAAAAATGTGTGCCAAAAACTGCAAAGAGATGTCCAAACATCCCCTCCTCCAGGAGGGCGCGGGTTAAGTAGCTAACTTACCTAATGCCTTTGTCGTGTTGAACAGACGGTTCAGGTGATCCAGACGATCGAAACAATAAGTAACTTTCGGATTGCCGGAACAAATGTTAAGCTTTATCTTAACATTTTCGCATAGCTACTGAACACAGTCCATCCTCACGCTGACTCGTCCCAATTATGTAATCGTAAACCGATCGAGCAGCGAAAGGATTCGAATTCGGACATTGATTCATCACGTTTATTGATTTTTTTAAATCTTAAGTATCGAATGGGGTCCAACTAATAAGGGTAGGGTAGGTCTG
Source organism: Amphibalanus amphitrite (assembly GCF_019059575.1). Lineage (NCBI taxonomy): Eukaryota > Metazoa > Arthropoda > Thecostraca > Balanomorpha > Balanidae > Amphibalanus > Amphibalanus amphitrite. The sequence continues at coordinate 601,387 of NW_024881609.1, read as the reverse complement.
GTCAGTTTAGCTAATATTGATAATGTTCATTTGGTTATTTTGGCTGAAAAAAATGACAGGAAAACTCGTTCATACAGCTGATTTATTCAGCAAAGATTTGCTCAGGAATCCTCGAAACCGAGATTTCGATGTTCAACTAAGGAAATCAGATGAATAAACAGAGAAGCATATTTGACTGCTGTACCTCTTGCTTGTTTGATGCAGTCGATGAGCTAAGGAAATATGTAAAGTTGCTAAGCAAAGTTATCACCTTGAGGTCAATGGTCAATTATACATAAATTAATAACGTAGGAATGTTCTTTGCGTAACTAATTTAGGTTATGTCCGACGGTCCGTGGGTGTATTGTTAGATGTGTGTCGGTTGTGTGACACATCGCACACGCCAAGGCAGCCAGGTGACGTGCCGCCCCGTTCTGACCCCGTCCCGCCCGTGTGTGTGTGTGTGTGTGTGTGTGTGTGTGTGTGTGTGTGTGTGTGTGTGTGTGTGTGTGTGTGTGTGTGTGTGTGTGTGTGTGTGTGTGTGTGAGCAGTAAGGCGCGCCGGAAGGACCGCGAGAGCTCTGCGCCGTCGCAGGAGGAGCACAAGCTCTACCTGGAGGAGGCGGTGCTAGAGCGGAAGCACAGCGACACCGACCTGCGGCCGCTGGTCGACCTGCCGCCCGGACTCGGCTACAACGAGTGGCTCGCCTCCCACAGTCAGTACCGGCACGGACGGACGGACCGGAGATGGCCGGCCGGTGCCGTGGACGTTTTTTTAGTGTCGCATAAATATTGGCGTGGCATGTTCATGATAATTTTTATTCTGATTTTTTTTTTTGGGGGGGGGGGACCTGCAAAAATTATGTGAGACACGTTATGATTTTGGCTTCATCAAATTGTGTGTGTGTGTTTTTTTTAATCATCGTATCAATCCCAAAACATCGTATGATTTTATCGTATTGCACTGCCATATGCTGTTGTGCTCGTCTTCGTCTACATCGCTGTTCATGTATAAATCAATGACAGTAGCATTAGTTGATCAGAGTATGTCAGTGTCAGTATCTGGTTGCGTGTCACTGTGACAGGTCAGCTGTCAATGTCAGTGTCAGTATCTGGTTGTGTGTCACAGTGACAGGTCAGGTGTCAATGTCAGTGTCAGTATCTGGTTGTGTGTCACTGTGACGGTCAGCTGTCAATGTCGGTGTCTGATCATATGTGTCGGCCAGTCATTGCCACAATACCCGTTCACGGTCCACGTATCGTTACCCCGTGACTCACCAGTGTACCGCTGCGCGCGCTGACGTGTTGAGCCGCGCTCCAGGAACACACCATTGTCCCCGACACCGCGCCGGCCCTGACCGCTGTCCGTTTTCCGTTTCAGCCATCGACTTTTTCCAGCACATAAACCT